>NW_028225493.1:0-364149 GCF_052327205.1 Somniosus microcephalus
CACACCCCTCCTCCCTCACAATCCCCTCCCCGCTCCCTCACACTCCCCCCTCCCCTCCCCCTCACCCTCCCCCCCTCCCTCACACTCCCCCCTCTCCCCTCACTCCCCCCTCCACACCTCCCCCCTCTCCCTCAACACTCCCCCCCTCCCCATCACTCCTCCCCCCTCACATCCCCCCTCTCCCCTCACACTCCCCTCCTCCTTACAATCCCCCCCCTCCTCCCTCACACTGCCCCCCTCGGCCTCACACCTCCCCCCCACCCTCTCCTCTCCCCTCACACTCCCCCCTCCTCTCCCTCACAATCCCCCCCTCTCCCTCACACTCCCCCCCTCCCTCTCCCTCACACTCCCCCCCTCCTCTCCCTCACAATCCCCCCTTCTCCCTCACACTCCCCCCCCTCCATCTCCCTCACCACTCCCCCCCCCCACTCCCTCACTCCCCCCCCTCTCCCTCACACACTCCCCCCCCACTCTCCCTCACACCACTCCCCCCTCACACACTCCCCCCCTCCTCCCTCACACTCCCCCCCTCTCCCTCACACTCTCCCCCCCCCTCTCCCTCCCCCCCCTCTCCCTCACACTCTCCCTCCCCCTCTCCCTCACACTCCCCCCCCCCACTCCCCCCCTTGAGCTGAGCGGCGGCCGGCGCCGGGAGCGGGAAAGCGGGGCTCTCGCGGGCGGCGTGGGCGGCGCAGGCGCGGTCAGTGCCAACGGCGTGAGGCGGCCCGCGGGGAGCAGGCAGGGAAACCCCATGGGCCGGCGGCCGTTAGCGAGTGGCTCACTTCGGGCGGTCCGCCCGCGCTCCGGCCCCGACACCGTCAAACCTGAGAGGGGGAAGTAGAGAGAGAGAGAGAGGGAAGAGGAGAGAGGGGGAAGAGGAGAAGGAGAGAGAGGGAAGAGGAGAAGGAGAGAGAGGGAAGAGGAGAAGGAGAGAGAGAGAGGAGAGAGAGAGAGAGAGAGAAATTTTTTGAGCTTCAGGCCTGCCTGCAGCGGGCCTGGAGAGCAGCCCCGAGTCCCCCCTGCGCGAGGGTGAGGAGGAGGGGGGGGTTGCTAAACACAATATAAAACTCAAATAAATTGTTAATTAATTCCCTAACACATAATTCAAATATTTACCTTAGTTCCCTAACACACTGAAAGTGTGGGGGAAAAAATCGTGAAAAATCAAGATGGCGGCCACTCACCTCGGTTCAGAACGATAAGGCCCGCCCACACATGCACCGATTGGTCAACCGTCAGGTCACCGAAGCGTAGGATTGGTCAATCGTCAAGTCACTCAACACTCAACTGTAGGATGGCACGCGCCAGGAACCCGCCGTACGATTGGTCGACCTCGATGTCACACGGTCGCTAATGAGATGCTAATGAGCGGAATGTTGAACGTTTTTTGGATACCGCGGGTGTGATTTTTGTCCGGCCGAAACGTAAATATGCCTATGACCGGTCCGTAATCGTAAGCTTTCTTTTGACGTGACGCGCGCGTCGGTACGCTCTATAACTTTCAAACGTATAGAGAACGGACGGACAGACAGACAGACAGACAGACAGACAGACAGAAGAGGTCTTATATACATAGAGATTATACCAACAGATTATACCAATCACTGCACTTCAATGGTTTATAATTGCATGAAGTGGCTTGAGATGTTTTGAGGTGAGACACTATATAAGTGTAAGTATTATCAATCTATGTGCAACTTCAACATCACGGTTAAAAATGTTAAAACTATGTAAAAAGGAAAGCCAGCCATTTTATGTTTTTTTCTCACCCGGAGACAGAAATTTACAAGCACCTTCCAATCTACAATTAGACCTTGCGGTCTTTAGGGGACGGGCCAGCTTAAAGACAGGTCTACTTTAGCGGCAGTATAATACATGGTCCATTACATGGTATAACACACCAGTCATTATAAAAACAGCATATCATCCCATGCACTATGAGCAACGCCACAGAACCTCCACTAAAATGTGTATACGTGCCTTCTACAATGATGAATCATCCAACTTTCCATGACCCATGTCACCTGAGATCTGCTATCCCTCTGATCTAACATCTTTCCAGCATGGTAATGGAACGAGAGAGGGGGGGTAGAGAGAGAGAGGGATAGAGAGAGGGAGAGAGAGAGAGAGAGAGAGAGGGATAGAGAAAGAGAGAGGGATAGAGAAAGAGAGGGGGATAGAGAGGGAGATGGGGATAGATAGATAGAGAGAGGGATAGAGAGAGAGGGATAGAGAGGGATAGAGAGAGAGAGGGATAGAGAGAGCGAGGGATAGAGAGAGGGGGATAAGAGAGAGAGAGGGATAGAGAGAGGGGGGATAGAGAGAGAGAGGGATAGAGAGAGGGAGGATAGAGAGAGAGGGGTATAGAGAGAGAGGCGAGAGATAGAGAGAGGGATAGATAGTGAGAGGGATAGATAGTGAGAGGGATAGAGAGAGGGATAGATAGTGAGAGGGGGATAGATAGAGAGAGAGGGATAGAGAGAGAGGGGGATAGAGAGAGAGGGGATAGAGAGAGAGCGAGGGATAGATAGTGAGAGGGGGATAGATAGAGAGGGATAGAGGGGGGATAGAGAGAGAGAGGGATAAAGAGAGAGCAAGGGATACAGAGAAAAAGCAGGATACAGACAGAGAGAGAGGGATAGAGACAGGGGGATAGAGGGATAGAGAGACAGAGGGGGGATAGAGAGAGGGATAGAGAGAGAGGGATAGAGAGAGAGAGAGGGATAGAGAGCGAGGGATACAGAGAAAGATCAGGATACAGACAGAGAGAGAGGGGGGATAGAGAGAGAGAGAGGGATAGAGAGAGAGCAAGGGATACAGAGAAAGAGCAGGATATAGACAGAGAGCGAGGGGGATAGAGAGAGAGAGACAGAGTGAGGGGGATAGAGAGAGCGAGGGATACAGAGAAAGAGAAATGTACAGAGAGAGAGAGGGGGATAGAGAGAAGGATAGAGAGAGCGAGGGATACAGAGAAAGAGCAGGATACAGGCAGAGAGAGAGAGGGATAGAGAGAGGGGGGATAGAGAGGGTTTACTCACAGATTCTCCCACCCTGTTTACTCACAGAATCTCCCGCCTTGTTTACTCACAGAATCTCCCGCTCTGTTTACTCACAGAATCTCCCGCCCTGTTTACTCACAGAATCTCCCGCTCTGTTTAATCACAGAATCTCCCGCCCTGTTTACTCACAGAATCTCCCGCTCTGTTTACTCACAGAATCTCCCACTCTGTTGACTCACAGAATCTCCCGCTCTGTTTACTCACAGAATCTCGCGCTCTGTTAACTCACAGAATCTCATGCCCTGTTTACTCCCAGAATCTCCCGCCTTGTTTACTCACAGAATCTCCCGCCCTGTTTACTCACAGAATCTCCCGCTCTGTTTACTCACAGAATCTCCAGCTCTGTTTACTCACAGAATATGCCGCTCTGTTTACTCACAGAATCTCCTGCTCTGTTTACTCACCGAATCTCCCGCCCTGTTTACTCACAGAATCTCCCGCCCTGTTTACTCACAGAATCTCCCGCTCTGTTTACTCACCGAATCTTAGGCTGTGTTTACTCACAGAATCTCCCGCTCTGTTTACACACAGAATCTCCTGCTCTGTTTACTCACAGAATCTCCCGCCCTGTTTACTCACAGAATCTCCCACCCTGTTTATTCACAGACTCTAACGCGCTGTTTACTCACAGAATCTCCCGCCCTGTTTACTCACAGAATCTCCCACTCTGTTTACTCACA
Organism: Somniosus microcephalus; assembly: GCF_052327205.1. Classification (NCBI taxonomy): domain Eukaryota; kingdom Metazoa; phylum Chordata; class Chondrichthyes; order Squaliformes; family Somniosidae; genus Somniosus; species Somniosus microcephalus. The sequence goes on from NW_028225493.1 coordinate 3,740, forward strand.
GAATTTCCCGCGCTGTGTACTCACAGAATCTCCCGCGCTGTTTACTCACAGAATCTCCCGCGCTGTTTACTCACAGAATCTCCCGCGCTGTTTACTCACAGAATCTCCCGCTCTGTTTACTCACAGATTCTCCCGCTCTGTTTACTCACCGAATCTTAGGCTGTGTTTACTCACAGAATCACCCGCTCTGTTTACTCACAGAATCTCCTGCCCTGTTTACTCACAGAATCTCCCACCCTGTTTACTCACAGAATCTCCCGCTCTGTTTACTCACCGAATTTCAGGCTGTGTTCACTCACAGAATCTCCCGCTCTGTTTACTCACAGAATCTCCTGCCCTGTTTACTCACAGAATCTCCCGCGCTGTTTACTCACAGAATCTCCCGCGCTGTTTACTCACAGAATCTCCCGCTCTGTTTACTCACAGATTCTCCTGCCCTGTTTACTCACAGAATCTCCCGCTCTGTTTACTCACAGAATCTCCCGTTCTGTTTACTCCCAGAATCTCCCGCGCTGTTTACTCACGGAATTTCCCGTGCTGTTTACTCACAGAATCTCCCGCTCTGTTTGCTCACAGAATCTCCCGCCCTGTTTACTCTCAGAATCTCCCGCTCTGTTTACTCACAGAATCTCCCGCTCTGTTTACTCACAGAATCTCCCGCTCTGTTTACTCACAGAATCTCACGCCCTGTTTACTCACAGAATCCCCGCTCTGTTTACTCACAGAATCTCCCGCTCTGTTTACTCACAGAATCTCCCACCCTGTTTACTCACAGAATCTCCCGATCTGCTAACTCACCGAATCTCCCGCTGTGTTTACTCACAGAATTTCCCGCACTGTTTACTCACGTAATTTCCGGCCCTGTTTACTCACAGAATCTCCCACTCTGTTTACTCACAGAATCTCCCGATCTGCTAACTCACAGAATCTCCCGCTGTGTTTACTCACAGAATCTCCCGCTCTGTTTACTCACGGAATTTCCCGCCCTGTTTACTCACAGAATCTCCCACTCTGTTTACTCACAGAATCTCCCGCTCTGTTTACTCACAGAATCTCCCGCCCTGTTTACTCACAGAATCTCCCGATCTGTTTACTCACAGAATCTCCCGCCCTGTTTACTCACAGAATCTCCCGCCCTGTTTACTCACAGAATCTCCCGCTCAGTTTACTCACAGAATATCCCGCTCTGTTTACTCACAGAATCTCCCGCTCTGCTTACTCACAGAATCTCCCACTCTGTCTACTCACAGGATCTCCCGCCCTATTTACTCACAGAATCTCCCGCTCTGTTTACTCACAGAATCTCCCGCTCTGTTTACTCACAGAATCTCCTGCCCTGTTTACTCACAGAATCTCCCGCTCTGTTTACTCACAGAATCTCCCGCTGTGTTTACTCACAGAATCTCCCGCTCTGCTTACTCACAGACTCTCCCGCTCTGTTTACTCACAGAATCTCCCGCTCTGTTTACTCTCAGAATCTCCCACTCTGTTTACTCCAAGAATCTCCCGCTCTGTTTACTCCCAGAATCTCCCGCTCTGTTTACTCACAGAATCTCCCACTCTGTTTACTCCAAGAATCTCCCGCTCTGTTTACTCCCAGAATCTCCCGCTCTGTTTACTCACAGAATCTCCCGCTCTGTTTACTCACAGAATCTCCCGCTGTGTTTAATCACAGAATCTCCTGCTCTGTTTACTCACAGAATCTCCCGTTCTGTTTACTCAGAGAATCTCCCGCTCTGTCTACTCACAGAATCTCCCGCTCTGTTTACTCACAGAATCTCCCGCTCTGTTTACTCACAGAATCTCCCACTCTGTTTACTCAGAGAATCTCCCGCTCTGTTTACTCACAGAATCTCCCACTCTCTTTATTCAAAGAAGCTCCCGCTCTGTATACTCACAGAATCTCCCGCTCTGTTTACTCACCGAATCTCCCGCTCTGTTTACTCCCAGAATCTCCTGCTCTGTTTACTCACAGAATCTCCCGCTCTGTTTACTCCCAGAATCCGCCGCCCTGTATACTCACAGAATCTCCCGATCTGCTAACTCACAGAATCTCCCGCTGTGTTTACTCACAGAATTTCCCGCCCTGTTTACTCACAGAATCTCCTGCTCTGTTTACTCACGGAGTTTCCCGCCCTGTTTACTCACAGAATCTCCCGCTCTGTTTACTCACAGAATCTCCCGCTCTGTTTATCACAGAATCTCCCGCCTTGTTTACTCACAGAATCTCCCGCCCTGTTTACTCACATAATCTCCCGCTCAGTTTACTCATAGAATATCCCGCTCTGTTTACTCACAGAATCTCCCGCTCTGCTTACTCACAGAATCTCCCGCCCTGTTTACTCACAGAATCACCCGCCCTGTTTACTCACAGAATCTCCTGCTCTGTTTACTCACAGAATCACCCGCTCTGTTTACTCACAGAATCTCCCACCCTGTTTACTCACAGAATCTCCTGCTCTGATTTCTCCCAGAATCTCCCACTCTGTTTACTCACAGAATCTCCCACTCTGTTTACTCACAGAATCTCCCGCTCTGTTTACTCACAGAATCTCCCGCTCTGTTTACTCACAGAATCTCCCGCTCTGTTTACTCACAGAATCTCCTGCCCTGTTTACTCACAGAATCTCCCGCTCTGTTTACTCACAGAATCTCCCGCTCTGTTTAATCACAGAATCTCCCGCTCTGTTTACTCCCAGAATCTCCCGCTCTGTTTACTCACAGAATCTCCCGCTCTGTTTACTCTCAGAATCTCCCACCCTGTTTACTCCAAGAATCTCCCGCTCTGTTTACTCCCAGAATCTCCCACTCTGTTTACTCACAGAATCTCCCACTCTGTTTACTCCCAGAATCTCCCGCCCTGTTTACTCACAGAATCTCCCGCTCTGTTTACTCACAGTATCTCCCGCTGTGTTTAATCACAGAATCTCCCGCTCTGTTTACGCACAGAATCTCCCGCTCTGTTTACTCACAGAATCTCCCGCTGTGTTTAATCACAGAATCTCCCGCCCTGTTTACTCACAGAATCTCCCGCTCTGTTTACTCACAGAATCTCCCGCTGTGTTTAATCACAGAATCTCCCGTTCTGTTTACTCACAGAATCTCCCACTCTGTTTACTCACAGAATCTCCCGCTCTGTTCACTCACAGAATCTCCCGCTCTGTCTACTCACAGAATCTCCCGCTCTGTTTACTCACAGAATCTCCCGCTCTGTTTACTCACAGAATCTCCCACTCTGTTTACTCACAGAATCTCCCGCTCTGTTTACTCACAGAATCTCCCACTCTCTTTATTCAAAGAATCTCCCGCTCTGTATACTCACAGAATCTCCCGCTCTGTTTACTCACCGAATCTCCTGCTCTGTTTACTCCCAGAATCTCCTGCTCTGTTTACTCACAGAATCTCCCGCTCTGTTTACTCCCAGAATCTGCCGCTCTGTTTACTCACAGAATCTCCCGACCTGTTTACTCACAGAATCTCCCGTTCTGTTTACTCACAGAATCTCCCACTTTCTTTACTCAAAGAATCTCCCGCTCTGTTTACTCTCCGAATCTCCCGCTCTGTTTACTCTCCGAATCTCCCGCTCTGTTTACTCCCAGAATCTCCCGCTCTGTTTACTCACAGAATCTCCCACTCTATTTACTCACAGAATCTCCCGCTCTGTTTACTCACAGAATCTCCCGCCATGTTTACTCACAGAATCTCCTGCTCTGTTTACTCACAGAATCTCCCGCTCTGTTTACTCCCAGAATCTCCCGCTCTGTTTACTCACAGAATCTCCCACCCTGTTTACTCACAGAATCTCCCGCTATTTATACTCACAGGATCTCCCGCCCTATTTACTCACAGAATCTCCCGCCCTGTTTACTCACAGAATCTCCCGCTCTGTTTACTCTCAGATTCTCCCGCTCTGTTTACTGACAGAATCTCCCGCTCTGTTTACTCACAGAATCTCCCGACATGTTTACTCACAGAATCTCCCGCTCTGTTTACTCACAGAATCTCCCGCTCTGTTTACTCTCCGAATCTCCGGCTCTGTTTATTCCCAGAATCTCCCGCTCTGTTTACTCTTAGAATCTCCCGCTCTGTTTACTCACAGAATCTCCCACTCTGTTTACTCACAGAATCTCCCACTCTGTTTACTCTCAGAATCTCCCGCTCTGTTTACTGACAGACTCTCCCACTCTGTTTACTCACAGAATCTCCCGCTCTGTTTACTCACAGAATCTCCCACTCTGTTTACTCACAGAATCTCCCGCTCTGTCTACTCACAGAATCTCCTGCGCAGTTTACTCGTAGAATCTCCCACTCTGGTTACTCACAGAATCTCCCGCTCTGTTTACTCTCCGAATCTCCCGCTCTGTTTACTCCCAGAATCTCCCGCTCTGTTTACTCACAGAATCTCCCACCCTGTTTACTCACAGAATCTCCCGCTCTGTTTACTCACAGAATCTCCCGCTCTGTTTACTCACAGAATCTCCCGCTCTGTTTAATCGCAGAATCTCCCGCTCTGTTTACTCCCAGAATCTCCCGCTCTGTTTACTCACAGAATCTCCCGCTCTGTATTCTCTCAGAATATCCCACTCTGTTTACTCCAAGAATCTCCCGCTCTGTTTACTCCCAGAATCTCCCGCTCTGTTTACTCACAGAATCTCCCACTCTGTTTACTCCCAGAATCCCCCGCCCTGTTTACTCACAGAATCTCCCGCTCTGTTTACTCACAGAATCTCCCGCTCTGTTTACGCACAGAATCTCCCGCTCTGTTTACTCACAGAATCTCTCGCTGTGTTTAATCACAGAATCTCCCGCCCTGTTTACTCACAGAATCTCCCGCTCTGTTTACTCACAGAATCTCCCGCTCTGTTTACTCACAGAATCTCCCGCTCTGTCTACTCACAGAATCTCCCGCTCTGTTTACTCACAGAATCTCCCGCTCTGTTTACTCACAGAATCTCCCACTCTGTTTACTCACAGAATCTCCCGCTCTGTTTACTCACAGAATCTCCCACTCTCTTTATTCAAAGAATCTCCCGCTCTGTATACTCACTGTGAGGGTGCCAGTCAGTTCCTTTTTGTAACCTCTAGATGGCACCTTCACTTGTCAGTCTCCTGTGTTAATTGTTTCTCGTTCTCTGGTGTTAATTGTTCCTAACCCTGTTAGTTTTTAATCAGCCTGTTAGCTGTTTATGGTTGGCACCTGGTTTTCTTGGTATATAAGTTCTGTTGTTGTTTCACTCAACTCTCAGTCCTCACTAGGGTGAACCAGGGAGTTAGTCTTGACAATGTGCCTTGTCTTGACTAGGTTCTCTGTGTGACTAGCCTTTCCTCTATGGCAGCTTGCCTTCACAAGCTGGCTGCCATAGTTCTCTTGAGCTATGTATCTAAGTCTGTGTTCTAGTTCTCTCGAGCTATGTATCTAAGTCTGTGTTCTAGTTCTCTCGAGTTATGTATCTAAGTTTGTGTTCTAGTTCTCTCGAGCTATGTATCTAAGTCTGTGTTCTTGTCTCTGGATTTAAGATGTATTTAAGTCTTGTTCTGTTGAGCTGCTTGTCTTGGTAAGGTGCTGTTTGGACTAGCGTGTTGCTATGTGGGAGCCGTTGGGATCTTGTCTTGAGCCTTGCATTGATAAGCCGATTACCCTCGGGGTAGCTTGTCTGGAGTTGTGCCTTGGCAAGCCGGTTGCCCCTTGTGGTAGCTTGTTGCAAGCTCAGTATAGACAAGTGGGCTTCCTCATGGAAGCTGTCCTGAGTTCCTATCTTGACTAGCTGTCTTGTAACTTGTCTCTAGTTCTCTTGTCTCTAGTTCTTATGTATATTGCTGTGTCCCTTGTGTTAATCTGGTTATGTGTGAATTTAGTAAAGTTCAAACAAAGTATTGTATATTTGTCTCTTGTCTGGTTTCTGCACTTGGGTCCAGATCCTACCTTTGCCCGGAGAGCACGGCCTCGTATTTATACGGCCCCGTGGCTCCCCAACCCTGACAGTAGGACTGAGCCTTACATGGACCCAGCAGAAACCAACCGGCTAAGGTTTGAAACTCTCGAGTTAAAATTTCAAGTTCTCTTAGGCGATATAAATTCTCGAGTTAAATTTTTTAGTTCTTTTGGGCAATTTTTTGAGTCTCCTAGGAGTAAGACCCCCCCACTGTGTTAAAATTTCAAGTCTCTTGTGTTTAAATTTTTGTGTGAACTTTCGAGTCTCCTGGGCCTTCATAGTGTTAAACTTTCAAGTAAAATTTTTGAGTCTCCTGGGCCGTTACTGTATTTAGACCCCCAGGTGAACTCTCAAGTCTCCTGGGCCTCAATTGTGTTAGACCCCCCAGGTGAACTCTCAAGTCTCTTGGACCTTCATTGTGTTAGAATTTTGAGCAAACTTTCAAGTTTTCTGGGCCTGTGTTATATTTTCAAGCCGACCTCTCAAGTTTCTTGGGCCTCTACTGTTAGACCCCCAGGTAAAGCTTTCAAGCTTCCTGGGCCTCTACTGTGTTAAACCCCAAGTAAATTTTCAAGTCTCTTGGGCCTCTACTGTTAGACCCCCAAGTAAATTCTCAAGCTTCCTGGGCCTTCTGTGTTAAATCCCAAGTAAATTTTCAAGCTTCCTGAGTCTTTACTGTGTTAGAATTTTCGAGAACTTTCAGGTCTCCTATGTTAAATTCAAGTGAATTTTCAAGGTTACTGGACCATTACTGTGTTAAACTTTCAAGCTTTTCCTGGGCCTTCTGTGTTAAATCCCAAGTAAATTCTCAAGCTTCCTGGGCAAATTAAGTTTTCAAGCTCTCTGGGGCAAATGACTCCCCCCTTGTGTTTTTGTGTTTAATTCTCGAGTTCCCTAGGAAGAAGACTCTGTTGTGTTTTGTTATTCTCCTGGACAAATGAAACTTGAGCTCTGCTGGATAAGACATTCTCGAGTCCTCCTGGACAATTGAATTCTCAAGCTCTCTTGGACAAGTTAAATTCTCGAGTCTTCGCCCTTCTTGGATCCCTTTGGAATATAATCCATTGAGCGTGCTAACTTTGGAGAATGATGACTCTGTTGTTTACAAAGATTTTGGTCATATGATTGCCACGACATGTCCCTGCCGCTAGTGGATGAAGAGGATGATTTCGTCTTGAGATTTCTGAACATCTGCAGTTCATGAAAAGTTGGAATGGAAGATATCATGGCTTGAGAAGCTAAGAAGATTCGCCATGTGTATTAAAACAGACTTTCAGTTTTTTGACTTGGTTCTAAATGCCCTGGAGGGTGTGTGGCTGCCTCTGTTTTACACGTGTGACTTTGGATTGATCTAGCTTAAGCCTTTAAGTCTTTTCCCCACTTGGTTATCCATACCACTAATTCAGAAGTTTAGAGAATTTAAGTATTTGCTCTATGTTCATTTAAATCAGCGCCCAGTGTCTTAGCGCCCAGTGTCTTAGCGCCCAGTGTCTTAGCGCCCAGTGTCTTTCGTGTCCTGTGCCCCTCGAGCTCCTGTTTGTCTCTCTCTCTCGAGCCCTGTGTTTGGAACGTCAGGAGCCGTTCCTTGGGGAGGGGGTCCTGTGAGGGTGCCAGTCAGTTCCTTTTTGTAACCTCTAGATGGCACCTTCACTTGTCAGTCTCCTGTGTTAATTGTTTCTCGTTCTCTGGTGTTAATTGTTCCTAACCCTGTTAGTTTTTAATCAGCCTGTTAGCTGTTTATGGTTGGCACCTGGTTTTCTTGGTATATAAGTTCTGTTGTTGTTTCACTCAACTCTCAGTCCTCACTAGGGTGAACCAGGGAGTTAGTCTTGACAATGTGCCTTGTCTTGACTAGGTTCTCTGTGTGACTAGCCTTTCCTCTATGGCAGCTTGCCTTCACAAGCTGGCTGCCATAGTTCTCTTGAGCTATGTATCTAAGTCTGTGTTCTAGTTCTCTCGAGCTATGTATCTAAGTCTGTGTTCTAGTTCTCTCGAGTTATGTATCTAAGTTTGTGTTCTAGTTCTCTCGAGCTATGTATCTAAGTCTGTGTTCTTGTCTCTGGATTTAAGATGTATTTAAGTCTTGTTCTGTTGAGCTGCTTGTCTTGGTAAGGTGCTGTTTGGACTAGCGTGTTGCTATGTGGGAGCCGTTGGGATCTTGTCTTGAGCCTTGCATTGATAAGCCGATTACCCTCGGGGTAGCTTGTCTGGAGTTGTGCCTTGGCAAGCCGGTTGCCCCTTGTGGTAGCTTGTTGCAAGCTCAGTATAGACAAGTGGGCTTCCTCATGGAAGCTGTCCTGAGTTCCTATCTTGACTAGCTGTCTTGTAACTTGTCTCTAGTTCTCTTGTCTCTAGTTCTTATGTATATTGCTGTGTCCCTTGTGTTAATCTGGTTATGTGTGAATTTAGTAAAGTTCAAACAAAGTATTGTATATTTGTCTCTTGTCTGGTTTCTGCACTTGGGTCCAGATCCTACCTTTGCCCGGAGAGCACGGCCTCGTATTTATACGGCCCCGTGGCTCCCCAACCCTGACAGTAGGACTGAGCCTTACATGGACCCAGCAGAAACCAACCGGCTAAGGTTTGAAACTCTCGAGTTAAAATTTCAAGTTCTCTTAGGCGATATAAATTCTCGAGTTAAATTTTTTAGTTCTTTTGGGCAATTTTTTGAGTCTCCTAGGAGTAAGACCCCCCCACTGTGTTAAAATTTCAAGTCTCTTGTGTTTAAATTTTTGTGTGAACTTTCGAGTCTCCTGGGCCTTCATAGTGTTAAACTTTCAAGTAAAATTTTTGAGTCTCCTGGGCCGTTACTGTATTTAGACCCCCAGGTGAACTCTCAAGTCTCCTGGGCCTCAATTGTGTTAGACCCCCCAGGTGAACTCTCAAGTCTCTTGGACCTTCATTGTGTTAGAATTTTGAGCAAACTTTCAAGTTTTCTGGGCCTGTGTTATATTTTCAAGCCGACCTCTCAAGTTTCTTGGGCCTCTACTGTTAGACCCCCAGGTAAAGCTTTCAAGCTTCCTGGGCCTCTACTGTGTTAAACCCCAAGTAAATTTTCAAGTCTCTTGGGCCTCTACTGTTAGACCCCCAAGTAAATTCTCAAGCTTCCTGGGCCTTCTGTGTTAAATCCCAAGTAAATTTTCAAGCTTCCTGAGTCTTTACTGTGTTAGAATTTTCGAGAACTTTCAGGTCTCCTATGTTAAATTCAAGTGAATTTTCAAGGTTACTGGACCATTACTGTGTTAAACTTTCAAGCTTTTCCTGGGCCTTCTGTGTTAAATCCCAAGTAAATTCTCAAGCTTCCTGGGCAAATTAAGTTTTCAAGCTCTCTGGGGCAAATGACTCCCCCCTTGTGTTTTTGTGTTTAATTCTCGAGTTCCCTAGGAAGAAGACTCTGTTGTGTTTTGTTATTCTCCTGGACAAATGAAACTTGAGCTCTGCTGGATAAGACATTCTCGAGTCCTCCTGGACAATTGAATTCTCAAGCTCTCTTGGACAAGTTAAATTCTCGAGTCTTCGCCCTTCTTGGATCCCTTTGGAATATAATCCATTGAGCGTGCTAACTTTGGAGAATGATGACTCTGTTGTTTACAAAGATTTTGGTCATATGATTGCCACGACATGTCCCTGCCGCTAGTGGATGAAGAGGATGATTTCGTCTTGAGATTTCTGAACATCTGCAGTTCATGAAAAGTTGGAATGGAAGATATCATGGCTTGAGAAGCTAAGAAGATTCGCCATGTGTATTAAAACAGACTTTCAGTTTTTTGACTTGGTTCTAAATGCCCTGGAGGGTGTGTGGCTGCCTCTGTTTTACACGTGTGACTTTGGATTGATCTAGCTTAAGCCTTTAAGTCTTTTCCCCACTTGGTTATCCATACCACTAATTCAGAAGTTTAGAGAATTTAAGTATTTGCTCTATGTTCATTTAAATCAGCGCCCAGTGTCTTAGCGCCCAGTGTCTTAGCGCCCAGTGTCTTAGCGCCCAGTGTCTTTCGTGTCCTGTGCCCCTCGAGCTCCTGTTTGTCTCTCTCTCTCGAGCCCTGTGTTTGGAACGTCAGGAGCCGTTCCTTGGGGAGGGGGTCCTGTGAGGGTGCCAGTCAGTTCCTTTTTGTAACCTCTAGATGGCACCTTCACTTGTCAGTCTCCTGTGTTAATTGTTTCTCGTTCTCTGGTGTTAATTGTTCCTAACCCTGTTAGTTTTTAATCAGCCTGTTAGCTGTTTATGGTTGGCACCTGGTTTTCTTGGTATATAAGTTCTGTTGTTGTTTCACTCAACTCTCAGTCCTCACTAGGGTGAACCAGGGAGTTAGTCTTGACAATGTGCCTTGTCTTGACTAGGTTCTCTGTGTGACTAGCCTTTCCTCTATGGCAGCTTGCCTTCACAAGCTGGCTGCCATAGTTCTCTTGAGCTATGTATCTAAGTCTGTGTTCTAGTTCTCTCGAGCTATGTATCTAAGTCTGTGTTCTAGTTCTCTCGAGTTATGTATCTAAGTTTGTGTTCTAGTTCTCTCGAGCTATGTATCTAAGTCTGTGTTCTTGTCTCTGGATTTAAGATGTATTTAAGTCTTGTTCTGTTGAGCTGCTTGTCTTGGTAAGGTGCTGTTTGGACTAGCGTGTTGCTATGTGGGAGCCGTTGGGATCTTGTCTTGAGCCTTGCATTGATAAGCCGATTACCCTCGGGGTAGCTTGTCTGGAGTTGTGCCTTGGCAAGCCGGTTGCCCCTTGTGGTAGCTTGTTGCAAGCTCAGTATAGACAAGTGGGCTTCCTCATGGAAGCTGTCCTGAGTTCCTATCTTGACTAGCTGTCTTGTAACTTGTCTCTAGTTCTCTTGTCTCTAGTTCTTATGTATATTGCTGTGTCCCTTGTGTTAATCTGGTTATGTGTGAATTTAGTAAAGTTCAAACAAAGTATTGTATATTTGTCTCTTGTCTGGTTTCTGCACTTGGGTCCAGATCCTACCTTTGCCTGGAGAGCACGGCCTCGTATTTATACGGCCCCGTGGCTCCCCAACCCTGACACTCACAGAATCTCCCGCTCTGTTTACTCACCGAATCTCCTGCTCTGTTTACTCCCAGAATCTCCTGCTCTGTTTACTCACAGAATCTCCCGTTCTGTTTACTCCCAGAATCTGCCGCTCGGCTTACTCACAGAATTTCCCGCCCTGTTTACTCACAGAATCTCCCGCTCTGTTTACTCACAGAATCTCCCACTTTCTTTACTCAAAGAATCTCCCGCTCTGTTTACTCACAGAATCTCCCGCTCTGTTTACTCTCCGAATCTCCCGCTCTGTTTACTCCCAGAATCTCCCGCTCTGTTTACTCACAGAATCTCCCACTCTATTTACTCACAGAATCTCCCGCTCTGTTTACTCACAGAATCACCCGCCATGTTTACTCACAGAATCCCCTGCTCTGTTTACTCACAGAATCTCCCGCTCTGTTTACTCCCAGAATCTCCCGCTCTGTTTACTCACAGAATCTCCCACCCTGTTTACTCACAGAATCTCCCGCTATTTATACTCACAGAATCTCCCGCCCTATTTACTCACAGAATCTCCCGCCCTGTTTACTCACAGAATCTCCCGCTCTGTTTACTCTCAGAATCTCCCGCTCTGTTTACTGACAGAATCTCCCGCTCTGTTTACTCACAGAATCTCCCACCATGTTTACTCACAGAATCTCCCGCTCTGTTTACTCACAGAATCTCCCACTCTGTTTACTCTCCGAATCTCCCGCTCTGTTTATTCCCAGAATCTCCCGCTCTGTTTACTCCCAGAATCTCCCGCTCTGTTTACTCACAGAATCTCCCACTCTGTTTACTCACAGAATCTCCCACTCTGTTTACTCTCAGAATCTCCCGCTCTGTTTACTGACAGACTCTCCCACTCTGTTTACTCACAGAATCTCCCACTCTGTTTACTCACAATCTCCCGCTCTGTTTACTCCAAGAATCTCCCGCTCTGTTTACTCCCAGAATCTCCCGCTCTGTTTACTCACAGAATCTCCCACTCTGTTTGCTCACAGAATCTCCCGCTCTGTCTACTCACAGAATCTCCCGCGCAGTTTACTCACAGAATCTCCCGCGCAGTTTACTCACAGAATCTCCCGCTCTGGTTACTCACAGAATCTCCCGCTCTGTTTACTCTCCGAATCTCCCGCTCTGTTTACTCCCAGACTCTCCCGCTCTGTTTACTCACAGAATCTCCCGCTCTGTTTACTCCCAGAATCTCCCGCTCTGTTTACTCACAGAATCTCCCACCCTGTTTACTCACAGAATCTCCCGCTCTGTTTACTCACAGAATCTCCCACTCTCTTTACTTACAGAATCTCCCGCCCTGTTTGATGTGCCTCAATTATTCCGAGACTCGAAGTTAGCAGAACAAAAGCAAGGCTTTTATTAACTTAGAAAGTAACACGTAAGAGAGAGAGATGTCTTCCTTCTGGAGACTGAGGCCAGACTGAAGCTAGCTTACAAACGGGGCCAGGTATGGGCGGAGCCCTACACACAGCACATTCCAGCACATTCCAGTATACAATACAGCACATTCCAGTACACAATACAATGAGGTCTGGGGGAAGGGAAATGACACTGAAACCGATCTCAGTCACAGGCAGTGGTGAATGGAATATTTCATCACATTCACCCCTTCAATAGATTTAGTCTGTTCGGGGGTTTGATAGTCCTCTGCGACCGACGTGGCTGTTGCGGTGCCGCGGGTGTCGGCTGGGTGTCCCCGGTAGCCTCCTTGGTCTCTGCCGGGGCTGCCGCCAGGGTTGTTGAAGGGGTAGTTGGTGGGGGTGCCGTTGGTCGGTGTTCTTCCGGGGGTGATGAAAGAGTAGTGGGTGGGTAAGAGTTGCTGTGATCGTCGTTGCCGCTATTGCCGTGGTTGTTGTCGATGCAGGCTGGGGCGACGTCTTTTATGGACACGGTGTCCTCCCTTCCGTCGGCGTGCCGGACATATGCGTATTGGGGGTTGGCATGGAGTAGGTGTACTGGCTCCACGAGAGGGTCCGTCTTGTGGCCCCTCACATGCCTTCGCACGAGTACCGGACCTGGGGTGGAGAGCCATGACGGCATGGATACGCCTGAGGTGGATTTCCGGGGAAAGACAAACATTCGTTCATGAGGCGTGGTATTAGTGGCCGTACACAATAGCGACCGTATCGAATGGAGCACATCCGAGAGGACTTCCTGCCAGCGGGAGATAGGGAGGCCCTTGGTCCTTAGAGCTAGAGTGACTGCTTTCCATACTGTCCCGTTCTCTCGCTCCACTTGGCCGTTACCCCAGGGTTTGTAGCTGGTGGTACGGCTCGTGGCGATCCCCTTGGACAGCATGTACTGGCGTAGCTCTTCACTCATGAAGGACGCCCCCCTATCCGTATGGATGTAGCTCGGCATACCGAACAGGCAGAACAGGCTGTTGAGGCATTTAATGACCGTGGCGCTGGTCATGTCTGGGCAGGGGAAGGCGAATGGGAACCGGGAGTATTCGTCCACAATGTTCAGGAAGTAAACATTGCGGTCGACGGACGGGAGGGGGCCCTTGAAATCTAAGCTGAGCCGCTCAAAGGGCCGTGTCGCTTTGATTAGGTGGGCTCTATCTGGGCGGTAGAACCGAGGCTTGCACTCAGCGCAAGTGCGGCAGTTCCTGGTCAGGGACCGAACTTCCTCAATCGAGTAGGGTAAGTTACGGGACTTTATGAAGTGGCACAGCCGCGTGACCCCTGGGTGGCAGAGGTCGTTGTGGAGGGTCTGTAGCCGATCCCCGGTGGCGCTGGCACACATCCCTCGTGAGAGGGCGTCAGGGGATTCGTTAAGGGCCCCTGGCCGGTAAATGATGTCGTACTCGAAGGTGGAGAGCTCGATCCGCCACCTAAGAATCTTATCATTTTTAATCTTCCCCCTCTGTTTATTATTGAACATAAACGCTACTGACCGCTGGTCGGTAAGTAGGGTGAAGCGTTTGCCGGCTAGGTAGTGGCGCCAGTGGCGCACTGACTCCACGATGGCTTGGGCCTCCTTTTCCACAGAGGAGTGTCTGATCTCGGGCCCTTGGAGGGTCCTCGAGAAGAAAGCTACGGGCCGCCCCACCTGGTTGAGGGTGGCCGCCAAGGCGAAGTCAGACGCATCACTTTCCACTTGAAATGGAGTGTTCTCGTCCACTGCCTGTAGCGTGGCCCGCTCAATATCCTGCTTAATGCTTTTGAAGGTGGCGTGGGCCTCAGCAGGGAGCGGGAAAGAGGATGCTTTCAAGAGGGGGCGGGCTTTGTCGGAGTAGTTGGGGACCCATTGGGAATAATAAGAAAATAACCCCAGGCACCTTTTCAGGGCTTTGGGAGTGTTGGGCAGGGGCAGCTCCCATAGGGGGCGCAATCGGTCGGGGTCTGGCCCGAATTCCCCATTCTCCACCACGCTGCCTAGTATGCAGAGGCGCGTGGTGTTGTAAATGCACTTGTCCTCGTTGTAGGTGAGGTTGAGTTTTTGTGCGGTTTTCAGGAACCTCTCGAGGTTCGAGTCGTGATCCTGCTGGTTGTGACCGCAGATGGTGATGTTGTCGAGGTAGGGGAAGGTTGCCTGCAAGTGGTGGTCATCGACCATGCGGTCCATCTCCCTCTGGAAGACCGAGACCCCATTCGTCACCCCAAAGGGGACTCTGAGGAATTGGTAGAGGCGCCCGTTCGCCTCAAAGGCGGTGTACGGGCGGTCCTCTGGTCTGATAGGGAGCTGGTGGTACGCTGACTTGAGGTCGATGGTGGAGAACACCCGGTATTGGGCGATTTTGTTCACCATTTCTGATATGCGGGGTAGCGGGTAGGCATCTAGTAGGGTGTACCTGTTGATCGTTTGACTATAGTCGATCACCATCCCTTTCTTCTCGCTACCCCTTACCACTACCACTTGGGCGCGCCACGGGCTGTTGCTGCGTTCAATAATGCACTCTTTCAGGAGCCTGTCTACCTTGGTCGCGATAAACCGCCTGTCCTCCCAGCTGTACCTCCTGCTTTTGGTAGCTATTGGCCGGCAGTTAGGGGTAAGGTTCGCGAATAGCGAAGGCGGCTTTACCTTCAGGGTAGCCAGACCGCACACTGTGAGGGGCGGCTGGGACCCACCGTACTTGAGCGTGATGCTTTGGTGGTTGCACTGGAAATCCAGGCCCAAGATCACGCTCGCACATAGGTTCTTCATGATTAATACTTTAAAATTATCATATACAGTTCCGTTAACGCACAATTGTACCATGCAGTAACCCAGAATGGTCGATGTCTGGGTTTTATCAGCCATAGAGATGGTACCCTGAGTAGGGACCACCTTTAGGGAGAGTTGTTGTGCCAGTTCAGGGTGGATAAAGCTCTCCGTGCTTCCACTGTCAATTAAGCATTTAACCCGGCACCCGTTTACCTCGATGTCCACATTGATCTGGATAGCGGGTGCGGCCTGGTCTGGTCCACTGTGACCGATGCCACTGTAGGGCCCTGATCGATACAAGATGGCGTCCACGCTGTCTGCTCACAAGATGGCGGACCCCACGAGGTCGGGCAAGATGGCGTCCAAGATGGCCGCTCCCACGGCGCACACGCGGCGGTGGCAGGTTTTCCGGCGGTTGGTTTTCCAGCGGGGTTCCCTCTGCACACCTTCCCGAAGTGCCCCTTCTTACCGCACTTAAAGCAGGTGGTGCCTTTCGCCGGGCACAGGTTTCTGGTGTGCTTTGGCTGCCTGCAGAAGTAGCAGTTGGGTCCCTGACGCGTCGCGGCTGTCGTAGGGCTTCTGGGGGGAGAGCGGGGCCCAGCCGGTGTTGGGCTGTCGGGCGGGGAAGATGCCTTCCAAGATGGTGGCGCCCTCGGTGCACACGTGGCGGTGTGGACGGCGCGGGCTCAAGAGTAGGCGTCCGAGTTTCTCTGGGCCACATCCAGGGATCGCGCGGTGTCCGCAGCCTGTTTCAGGTCCAACCCCGTTTTTTCCAGCAGTCTTTGCCGGATGTAAGTGGAGCTGAGGCCTGTGATGAAGGCATTGCGAACAAACTCGTCAGTGTACACTGCGGCTTTTACATCTCGGCACTTGCAGTCTTTGCCAAGCATTTTCAGGGTGCTTAGGAACTCCTCCACCAATTCCCCAGGTCGCTGTGCGCGGGTAGCGAGCAGGTGCCTAGCATACACCTCATTCGTAGGCTGCTGGTAATGCGCCTTTAAGATGTCGCAGGCGGCCAGGTACGTCTCGGCGTCTTGGTTGAGGGGGTAAACCCGGTGGCTTACCCAATTCCGCAGAATTCTGAGTCTCATCCTCGCAGCGTCCGTAGCATCTTTGACGGCTGCGGAATTGTCCAGGAAGAATTCCATACACTCAAACCAGTGTCCGAAGCCTGCTGATGCATCCGGAGCATGTTGATCCAAATCCAAACGTTCGGGTTTCAGGAGTTGATCCATAGTGTTGAAAAATAAGTTAATAAAATTGATGTGCCTCAATAATTCCGAGACTCGAAGTTAGCAGAACAAAAACAAGGCTTTTATTAACTTAGAAAGTAACACGTAAGAGAGAGAGATGTCTTCCTTCTGGAGACTGAGGCCAGAATGAAGCTAGCTTACAAACGGGGCCAGGTATGGGCGGAGCCCTACACACAGCACATTCCAGCACATTCCAGTATACAATACAGCACATTCCAGTACACAATACAATGAGGTCTGGGGGAAGGGAAATGACACTGAAACCGATCTCAGTCACAGGCAGTGGTGAATGGAATATTTCATCACACTGTTTACTCACAGAATCGCCCGCTCTGTTTACTCACAGAATCTCCCGCTCTGTTTACTCACAGAATCTCCCGCTCTGTTTACTCACAGAATCTCCCGCTCTGTTTAATCACAGAATCTCCCGCTCTGTTAACTCACAGAATCTCCCGCTCTGTTTACTCACAGAATCTCCCGCTCTGTTTACTCACAGAATCTCCCGCCCTGTTTACTCACAGAATCTCCCGCCCTGTTTACTCACAGAATCTCCCGCTCTTTATACTCACAGAATCTCACGCTCTGTTTACTCACAGAATCTCCCGCCCTGTTTACTCACAGAATCTCCCACTCTTTATACTCACAGAATCTCGCGCCCTATTTACTCACAGAATCTCCCGCTCTGTTTACTCACAGAATCTCCCGCCCTGTTTATTCACAGAATCTCCCGATCTGTTTACTCACAGAATCTCCCACTCTCTTTACTCAAAGAATCTCCCGCTCTGTTTACTCACAGAATCTCCCGTTCTGTTTACTCTCCGAATCTCCCGCTCTGTTTATTCCCAGAATCTCCCGCTCTGTTTACTCACAGAATCTCCCACTCTGTTTACTCACAGAATCTCCCACTCCGTTACTCTCAGAATCTCCCGCTCTGTTTACTCACAGAATCTCCCGCTCTGTTTACTCACAGAATCTCCCGCTCTGTTTACTCACAGAATCTCCAGCTCTGTTTACTCACAGAATCTCCCACTCTCTTTACTCAAAGAATGTCGCGATCTGTTTACTCACAGAATCTCCCGCTCTGTTTACTCTCCGAATCTCCCGCTCTGTTTTTTCCCAGAATCTCCCGCTCTGTTTACTCCCAGAATCTCCCGCTCTGCTTACTCACAGAATCTCCCACTCTGTTTACTCACAGAATCTCCCACTCTGTTTACTCTCAGAATCTCCCGCTGTGTTTACTCACAGAATCTCCCGCTCTGTTTACTCACAGAATCTCCCGCTCTGTTTACTCACAGAATCTCCCGCTGTGTTTACTCACAGAATCTCCCGCCCTGTTTACTCACAGAATCTCCCGCTCTGTTTACTCACAGAATCTCCCGCTCTGTGTAATCTCAGAATCTCCCACTCTGTTTACTCCCAGAATCTCCCACTCTGTTTACTCACAGAACCTCCTGCCCTGTTTACTCACAGAATCTCCCGCTCGGTTTACTCACAGAATCTCCCGCTCTGTTTAATCTCAGAATCTCCCACTCTGGTTACTCACAGAATCTCCCGCTCTGTTTACTCACAGAACCTCCCGCTCTGTTTACTCTCCGAATCTCCCGCTCTGTTTACTCACAGAATCTCCCGCTCTGTTTACTCTCAGAATCTCTCGCTCTGTTTACTCCAAGAATCTCCCGCTCTGAGTACTCCCAGAATCTCCCGCTCTGTTCACTCACAGAATCTACCGCTCTGTTTACTCCCAGAATCTCCCGCTCTGTTTACTCACAGAATCTCCCGCCCTGTTTACTCACAGAATCTCCCGCTCTGTGTACTCACAGAATCTCCCACTCTCTTTACTCAAAGAATCTCCCGCTCTGTTTACTCACAGAATCTCCCTCTCTGTTTACTCTCCGAACCTCCCGCTCTGTTTACTCACAGAATCTCCCGCCCTGTTTACTCACAGAATCTCCCGCTCTGTTTACTCACAGAATCTCCCGCTCTGTTTACTCCCAGAATCTCCCGCTCTGTTTACTCACAGAATCTCCCACCCTGATTACTCACAGAATCTCCCGCTCTGTTTACTCACAGAATCTCCCACCCTGATTACTCACAGAATATCACGCTCTGTTTACTCACAGAATCTCCCGCCCTGTTTACTCACAGAATCTCCCGCTCTGTGTACTCACAGAATCTCCCACTCTCTTTACTCAAAGAATCTCCCGCTCTGTTTACTCACAGAATCTCCCTCTCTGTTTACTCTCCGAACCTCCCGCTCTGTTTACTCACAGAATCTCCCGCCCTGTTTACTCACATAATCTCCCGCTCTGTTTACTCACAGAATCTCCCGCTCTGTTTACTCCCAGAATCTCCCGCTCTGTTTACTCACAGAATCTCCCACCCTGATTACTCACAGAATCTCCCGCTCTGTTTACTCACAGAATCTCCCACCCTGATTACTCACAGAATATCGCGCTCTGTTTACTCACAGAATCTCCCGCTCTGTTTACTCACAGAATCTCCCTCTCTGTTTACTCTCCGAACCTCCCGCTCTGTTTACTCACAGAATCTCCCGCCCTGTTTACTCACAGAATCTCCCGCTCTGTTTACTCTCCGAATCTCCCGCTCTGTTTATTCCCAGAATCTCCCACTCTGTTTACTCCCAGAATCTCCCGCTCTGTTTACTCCCAGAATCTCCCACTCTGTTTACTCACAGAATCTCCCACTCTGTTCACTCTCAGAATCTCCCGCTCTGTTTACTCACAGAATCTCCTGCACTGTTTAATCTCAGAATCTCCCGCTCTGTTTACTCCCAGAATCTCCCGCTCTGTTTACTCACAGAATCTCCCGCCCTGTTTACTCACAGAATCTCCCACTTTGTTTACTCACAGAATCTCCCGCTCTGTTTACTCACAGAATCTCCCACTTTGTTTACTCACAGAATCTCCCGATCTGTTTAATCTCAGAATCTCCCGCTCTGTTTACTCCCAGAATCTCCCGCTCTGTTTACTCACAGAATCTCCCGCTCTGTTTACTCACAGAATCTCCCGCCCTGTTTACTCACAGAATCTCCCGCTCTTTATACTCACAGAATCTCGCGCTCTGTTTACTCACAGAATCTCCCGCCCGGTTTACTCACACAATCTCCCGTTATTTATACTCACAGAATCTCCCGCCCGATTTACTCACAGAATCTCCCGTTCTGTTTACTCACAGAATCTCCCGCCCTGTTTACTCACAGAATCTCCCGCTCTGTTTACTCACAGAATCTCCCACTCTCTTTACTCAAAGAATCTCCCGCTCTGTTTACTCACAGAATCTCCCGCTCTGTTTACTCTCCGAATCTCCCGCTCTGTTTATTCCCAGAATCTCCCGCTGTTTACTCCCAGAATCTCCCGCTCTGTTTACTCACAGAATCTCCCACTCTGTTTACTCTCAGAATCTCCCGCTCTGTTTACTCCCAGAATCTCCCGCTCTGTTTACTCCCAGAATCTCCCACTCTGTTTATTCTCAGAATCTCCCGCTCTGTTTACTCACAGAATCTCCCGCCCTGTTTACTCACAGAATCTCCTGCTCTTTATACTCACAGAATCTCCCGCTCTGTTTACTCCCAGAATCTCCAGCTCTGTTTACTCATAGAATCTCCCGCTCTTTATACTCACAGAATCTCCCGCTCTGTTTACTCACAGAATCTCCCGCCCTGTTTACTCACAGAATCTCCCGCCCTGTTTACTCACGGAATCTCCCGCTCTGTTTACTCACAGAATCTCCCGCTCTGTTTACTCACAGAATCTCCCGCTCTGTTTACTCACAGAATCTCCCGCTCTGTTTACTCACAGAATCTCCCGCTCTGTTTACTCACAGAATCTCCCGCCCTGTTTACTCAGAGAATCTCCCGCCCTGTTTACTCAGAGAATCTCCCGCTCTGTTTACTCACAGAATCTCCCGCTCTGTTTACTCACAGAATCTCCCGCTCTGTTTACTCACAGAATCTCCCGCCCTGTTTACTCACAGAATCTCCCGCTCTGTTTACTCACAGAATCTCCCGCTCTGTTTACTCACAGAATCTCCCGCTCTGTTTACTCACAGAATCTCCCGCCCTGTTTACTCACAGAATCTCCCGCTCTGTTTACCCCCAGAACCTCCCGCTCTCTTTACTCAAAGAATCTCCCGCTCTGTTTACTCACAGAATCTCCCGCTCTGTTTATTCGCAGAATCTCCCGCTCTGTTTATTCCCAGAATCTCCCGCTCTGTTTACTCCCAGAATCTCCCGCTCTGTTTATTCACAGAATCTCCCGCTCTGTTTACTCACAGAATCTCCCGCCCTGTTTACTCACAGAATCTCCCTCTCTGTTTACTCACAGAATCTCCCGTTCTGTTTACTCACAGAATCTCCCGTTCTGTTTACTCACAGAATCTCCCTCTCTGTTTACTCACAGAATCTCCCACTCTGTTTACTCACAGAATCTCCCGCTCTGTTTACTCACATAATCTCCCGCCCTGTTTACTCACAGAATCTCCCGCCCTCTTTACTCACAGAATCTCCCGCCCTGTTTACTCACAGAATCTCCCGCTCTGTTTATTCACAGAATCTCCCGCTCTCTTTACTCACAGAATCTCCCGCTCTGTTTAGTCACAGAATCTCCCGCTCTCTTTACTCACAGAATCTCCCGCTCTGTTTACTCACAGAATCTCCCGCTCTGTTTAGTCACAGAATCTCCCGCTCTGTTTACTCACAGAATGTCCCGCCCTGTTTACTCACAGAATCTCCCACTCTGTTTACTCACAGAATCTCCCGCCCTGTTTACTCACAGAATCTCCCGCCCTGTTTGCTCACAGAATCTCCCACTCTGTTTACTCACAAAATCTCCCACTCTGTTTACTCACAGGATCTCCCGGTCTGTTTACTCACAGAATCTCCCGCTCTTTATACTCACAGAATCTCGCGCTCAGTTTACTCACCGAATCTCCCGCCCTGATTACTCACAGAATCTCCCGATCTGTTTACTCACAGAATCTCCCGATCTGTTTACTCACAGAATCTCCCACTCTCTTTACTCAAAGAATCTCCCGCTCTGTTTACTCACAGAATCTCCCGCTCTGTTTACTCTCCGAATCTCCCACTCTGTTTATTCCCAGAATCTCCCGCTCTGTTTACTCCCAGAATCTCCCGCTCTGTTTACTCACAGAATCTCCCGCTCTATTTACTCACAGAATCTCCCTCTCTGTTTACTCACAGAATCTCCCGCTCTGTTTACTCACAGAATCTCCCGCCCTGTTTACTCACAGAATCTCCCGCTCTGTTTAATCACAGAATCTCCCAATCTCTTTACTCAAAGAATCTCCCGCTCTCTTTACTCACAGAATCTCCCTCTCTGTTTACTCTCCGAATCTCCCGCTCTGTTTACTCCCCGAATCTCCCGCTCTTTATGCTCACAGAATCTCCCACCCTGTTTACTCACTGAATCTCCCGCTCTGTTTACTCACAGAATCTCCCGCTCTGTTTAATCTCAGAATCTCCTGCTCTGTTTACTCACAGAATCTCCCGCTCTGTTTAATCTCAGAATCTCCCGCTCTGTTTACTCACCGAATCTCCCGCCCTGTTTACTCACAGAATCTCCCGCTCTGTTTACTCACAGAATCTCCCGCTCTGTTTACTCACAGAATCTCCCGCTCTGTTTACTCACAGAATCTCCCGCCCTGTTTACTCACAGAATCTCCCGCTCTGTTTACCCCCAGAACCTCCCGCTCTCTTTACTCAAAGAATCTCCCGCTCTGTTTACTCACAGAATCTCCCGCTCTGTTTATTCGCAGAATCTCCCGCTCTGTTTATTCCCAGAATCTCCCGCTCTGTTTACTCCCAGAATCTCCCGCTCTGTTTATTCACAGAATCTCCCGCTCTGTTTACTCACAGAATCTCCCGCCCTGTTTACTCACAGAATCTCCCTCTCTGTTTACTCACAGAATCTCCCGTTCTGTTTACTCACAGAATCTCCCGCTCTCTTTACTCACAGAATCTCCCGCTCTGTTTACTCACAGAATCTCCCGCTCTGTTTAGTCACAGAATCTCCCGCTCTGTTTACTCACAGAATGTCCCGCCCTGTTTACTCACAGAATCTCCCACTCTGTTTACTCACAGAATCTCCCGCCCTGTTTGCTCACAGAATCTCCCACTCTGTTTACTCACAAAATCTCCCACTCTGTTTACTCACAGGATCTCCCGGTCTGTTTACTCACAGAATCTCCCGCTCTTTATACTCACAGAATCTCGCGCTCTGTTTACTCACCGAATCTCCCGCCCTGTTTACTCACAGAATCTCCCGATCTGTTTACTCACAGAATCTCCCGATCTGTTTACTCACAGAATCTCCCACTCTCTTTACTCAAAGAATCTCCCGCTCTGTTTACTCACAGAATCTCCCGCTCTGTTTACTCACAGAATCTCCCGCTCTGTTTACTCACATAATCTCCCGCCCTGTTTACTCACAGAATCTCCCGCCCTCTTTACTCACAGAATCTCCCGCCCTGTTTACTCACAGAATCTCCCGCTCTGTTTATTCACAGAATCTCCCGCTCTCTTTACTCACAGAATCTCCCGCTCTGTTTAGTCACAGAATCTCCCGCTCTCTTTACTCACAGAATCTCCCGCTCTGTTTACTCACAGAATCTCCCGCTCTGTTTAGTCACAGAATCTCCCGCTCTGTTTACTCACAGAATGTCCCGCCCTGTTTACTCACAGAATCTCCCACTCTGTTTACTCACAGAATCTCCCGCCCTGTTTACTCACAGAATCTCCCGCCCTGTTTGCTCACAGAATCTCCCACTCTGTTTACTCACAAAATCTCCCACTCTGTTTACTCACAGGATCTCCCGGTCTGTTTACTCACAGAATATCCCGCTCTTTATACTCACAGAATCTCGCGCTCAGTTTACTCACCGAATCTCCCGCCCTGATTACTCACAGAATCTCCCGATCTGTTTACTCACAGAATCTCCCGATCTGTTTACTCACAGAATCTCCCACTCTCTTTACTCAAAGAATCTCCCGCTCTGTTTACTCACAGAATCTCCCGCTCTGTTTACTCTCCGAATCTCCCACTCTGTTTATTCCCAGAATCTCCCGCTCTGTTTACTCCCAGAATCTCCCGCTCTGTTTACTCACAGAATCTCCCGCTCTATTTACTCACAGAATCTCCCTCTCTGTTTACTCACAGAATCTCCCGCTCTGTTTACTCACAGAATCTCCCGCCCTGTTTACTCACAGAATCTCCCGCTCTGTTTAATCACAGAATCTCCCAATCTCTTTACTCAAAGAATCTCCCGCTCTCTTTACTCACAGAATCTCCCTCTCTGTTTACTCTCCGAATCTCCCGCTCTGTTTACTCCCCGAATCTCCCGCTCTTTATGCTCACAGAATCTCCCACCCTGTTTACTCACTGAATCTCCCGCTCTGTTTACTCACAGAATCTCCCGCTCTGTTTAATCTCAGAATCTCCTGCTCTGTTTACTCACAGAATCTCCCGCTCTGTTTAATCTCAGAATCTCCCGCTCTGTTTACTCACCGAATCTCCCGCCCTGTTTACTCACAGAATCTCCCGCTCTGTTTACTCACAGAATCTCCCGCTCTGTTTACTCACAGAATCTCCCGCTCTGTTTACTCACAGAATCTCCCGCCCTGTTTACTCACAGAATCTCCCGCTCTGTTTACCCCCAGAACCTCCCGCTCTCTTTACTCAAAGAATCTCCCGCTCTGTTTACTCACAGAATCTCCCGCTCTGTTTATTCGCAGAATCTCCCGCTCTGTTTATTCCCAGAATCTCCCGCTCTGTTTACTCCCAGAATCTCCCGCTCTGTTTATTCACAGAATCTCCCGCTCTGTTTACTCACAGAATCTCCCGCCCTGTTTACTCACAGAATCTCCCTCTCTGTTTACTCACAGAATCTCCCGTTCTGTTTACTCACAGAATCTCCCGCTCTCTTTACTCACAGAATCTCCCGCTCTGTTTACTCACAGAATCTCCCGCTCTGTTTAGTCACAGAATCTCCCGCTCTGTTTACTCACAGAATGTCCCGCCCTGTTTACTCACAGAATCTCCCACTCTGTTTACTCACAGAATCTCCCGCCCTGTTTGCTCACAGAATCTCCCACTCTGTTTACTCACAAAATCTCCCACTCTGTTTACTCACAGGATCTCCCGGTCTGTTTACTCACAGAATCTCCCGCTCTTTATACTCACAGAATCTCGCGCTCTGTTTACTCACCGAATCTCCCGCCCTGTTTACTCACAGAATCTCCCGATCTGTTTACTCACAGAATCTCCCGATCTGTTTACTCACAGAATCTCCCACTCTCTTTACTCAAAGAATCTCCCGCTCTGTTTACTCACAGAATCTCCCGCTCTGTTTACTCTCCGAATCTCCCGCTCTGTTTATTCCCAGAATCTCCCGCTCTGTTTACTCCCAGAATCTCCCGCTCTGTTTACTCCCAGAATCTCCCGCTCTGTTTACTCACAGAATCTCCCACTCTCTTTACTCACAGAATATCCCACTCTGTTTACTCTCAGAATCTCCCGCTCTGTTTACTCACAGAATCTCCCGCTCTGTTTACTCACAGAATCTCCCGCTCTGTTTACTCACAGAATCTCCCACTCTGTTTTCTCACAGAATCTCTCGCGCTGTTTACTCACAGAATCTCCCGCTCTGTTTACTCACACAATCTCCCGCTCTGTTTACTCACCGAATCTCCCGCTCTGTTTACTCACAGAATCTCCCGCTCTGTTTACTCACAAAATCTCCCGCTCTGTTTACTCTCAGAATCTCCCGCTCTGTTTACTCCCAGAATCTCCCGCTCTGTTTACTCACAGAATCTCCCGCTCTGTTTACTCACAGAATCTCCCGCCCTGTTTACTCACAGAATCTCCCGCTCTGTTTACTCACAGAATCTCCCGCTCTGTTTACTCACAGAATCTCCCGCCCTGTTTACTCACAGAATCTCCCGCTCTGTTTACTCACAGAATCTCCCGCTCTGTTTACTCCCAGAATCTCCCGCTCTGTTTACTCACAGACTCTCCCGCTTTGTTTACTCACAGAATCTCCCACCCTGTTTACTCACAGAATCTCCCGCCCTGTTTACTCACAGAATCTCCCGCTCTGTTTACTCACAGAATCTCCCGCTCTGTTTACTCACAGAATCTCCCGCTCTGTTTACTCCCAGAATCTCCCTCTCTGTTTACTCACAGAATCTCTCGCGCTGTTTATTCACAGAATCTCCCGCCCTGTTTACTCACAGAATCTCCCTCTCTGTTTACTCACAGAATCTCCCGCTCTGTTTACTCACAGAATCTCCCACTCTTTATACTCACAGAATCTCCTGCTCTGTTTACTCACATAATCTCCCGCTCTGTTTACTCACAGAATCTCCCGCCCTGTTTACTCACAGAATCTGCCGCTCTGTTTACTCGCAGAATATCCCGCTCTGTTTACTCACAGAATCTCCCGCTCTGTTTACTCACAGAATTGCCCGCTCTGATTAGTCACAGAATCTCCCGGTCTGTTTACTCACAGAATCTCCCACTCTGTTTACTCAGAGATACTCCCGCTCTGTTTACTCACAGAATCTCCCGCTCTGTTTACTCACAGAATATCCCGCCCTGTTTACTCACAGAATCTCCCGCTCTGTTTACTCACAGAATCTCCCGCTCTGTTTACTCACAGAATCTCCCGCTCTGTTTACTCACAGAATCTCCCGCTCTGTTTTCTCACAGAATCTCCCGCTCTGTTTACTCATAGACTCTCCCGCTCGGTTTACTCACAGAATCTCCCGCTCTGTTTACTCACATAATCTCCCGCCCTGTTTACTCACAGAATCTCCCGCTCTGTTTAATCACAGAATCTCCCGCTATGTTTACTCTCAGAATCTCCCGCCCTGTTTACTCACAGAATCTCCCGCTCTGTTTACTCACAGAATCTCCCGATCTGTTTACTCACAGAATCTCCCGCTCTGTGTACTCACAGAATATCCCGTCCTGTTTACTCACGGAATCTCACGCTCTGTTTACTCACAGAATCTCCCGCTCTGTTTACTCCCAGAATCTCCCGCTCTGTTTACTCACAGAAACTCCCGCTCTGTTTACTCAAATAATCTCCCGCCCTGTTTACTCACAGAATCTCCCACCCTGTATACTCACAGAATCTCCCGCTCTGTTTACTCACAGAATCTCCCGCCCTGTTTACTCACAGAATCTCCCACTCTCTTTACTCAAAGAATCTCCCGCTCTGTTTACTCACAGAATCTCCCGCTCTGTTTATTCACAGAATCTCCCACTCTGTTTACTCACAGAATCTCCCACTCTATTTACTCACAGAATCTCCCGCTCTGTTTACTCACAGAATCTCCCGCTCTGTTTACTCACAGAATCTCCCGCTCTGGTTACTCACCGAATCTCCCGCTCTGTTTACTCACCGAATCTCCCGCTCTGTTTACTCACTGAATCTCCCGCTCTGTTTACTCTCAGAATCTCCCACTCTGGTTACTCACAGAATCTCCCACTCTGTTTACTCACAGAATCTCCCACTCTGTTTACTCACAGATTCTCCCGCTCAGTTTACTCACAGAATCTCCCGCTCTGTTTACTCACAGAATCTCCCGCTCTGTTTACTCACAGAATCTCCCATTCTGTTTACTCACAGAATCTCCCGCTCTGTTTACTCCCAGAATCTCCCGCTCTGTTTACTCTCAGAATCTCCCGCTCTGTTTACTCACCGAATCTCCCGCGCGGTTTACTCACAGAATCTCCCGCTCTGTTTACTCACAGAATCGTAAGTATATCCTTCCTTAGGTAAGGAGACCAAAACTGTACACAGTACTCCAGGTGTTGTCTCACCAGGACCCTATATAATTGCAGTAAAACGTCTTTACTCTTATACTCAAATCCTCTTGTAATAAAAGCTAACATACCATTTGCTTTCCTAATTCCTTGCTGTACCTGCATTTTAACTTTCAGTGATTCATGTACAAGGACACCCAGGTCCCTCTGAACACCTGTAAGAAATCACACAACACTAGGTTATAGTCCAGCACCTTTATTTGAAATCACAAGCTTTCGGACCGCTGCTCCTTCGTCAGGTGAAGTGGAGAGATGCATAAAAACACAGCTTATATAGTCAGAGAATAATGTCAGATGTTTACAGGTAATATTTCTAACTGCCATTTATCACACCTCGGCAGAGAGATAATCACAGCACTCAAAGGTGTAAATGGTGTCCAAACAGGTCAGTCAGGAAAACATTACATCAAAGAACAATGAGGTGGGGTCACAAGGGGTCAAATATTGCAGATGCTGGGGTCTGTATGAAAAACAAAAAAACAGACAAAAAACATTTTTTTTTGCTGCAAATCACAGCAGGTCCAGCCGCATCTGTGTGGAGAGAACAAGCCAACGATGACTCGAGTCTGGATGACCCTACGTCAGGTGGGGTTACATGTAGCGTGACATGAACCCAAGATCTCAGTTGAGGCCGTCCTCATGGGTGCGGAACTTGGCTATCAGTTTCTGCTCGACGATTTTGCGTTGTCGTGTGTCTCGAAGGCCGCCTTGGAGAATGCTTACCCGAAGATCGGAGGCTGAATGTCCTTGACTGCTGAAGTGTTCCCCGACTGGGAGGGAACACTCCTGCCTGTAAACATCTGACATTATTCTCTGACTATATAAGCTGTGTTTTTATGCATCTCTCCAGTTCACCTGATGAAGGAACAGCGCTCCGAAAGCTTGTGATTTCAAATAAAGCTGTTGGACTATAACCTGGTGTGTGATTTCTTACATTTGTCCACCCCAGTCCAACACTGGCATCTCCACACCTCTGAACACCAACATTTCCCAGTCTCTCGCCATTTAAAAAATATTTTGATTTTCTATTTTTCCTACCAAAGTGGATAACTTCACACTTCTCCATGTTATATTCCATTTGCCATGTTCTTGCCCAATCACTTAACTAAATCCATTTTCAGTCTCCTTCTGTCCTCCTCATAGCTTACATTCCCACCCAGCTTTGTATCATCAGCAAACTTGGATATATTACATTTGGTCCCCTCATCCAAATCATTGATATAGATTGTGAATAGCTGAGGCCCAAGCAATGATCCTTGCCGCACCCCACTAGTTACAGCCTGCCAACCCAAAAATGACCCGTTTATTCCTGCTTTCTGTTTTCTGTCCGGTAACCAATCCTCAATCCATGCTAGTATATTTCCCCCAATCCCATGAGTCCTAATTCTGTGTAATAACCTCTTGTGTCGCACCTTATCGAATGCTTTTTGAAAATCCAAATACACCACATCCACTGGTTCCCCCTTATCCACCCTACGAGTTACAACCTCAGAAAACTTTTAACAGATTTTTCAAACATGATTTCCCTTTCACAAATCCCTGTTGACTGCACAATCATATTATGATTTTCTAAGTGCCCTGTTATCACATCCCTAATAATGAATTCTAGCATCTTCCCTACTACTGATGTCAGGCTAACTGACCTATTTGTTGACTAGCAGGGTTACATTTGCTACCTTCCAATCCACGAAGACCATTCTAGAATCTAGGGAATTCTGGAAGATCAAAACCAATGCATCCACTATCTCTGAAGCCACTTCTTTTAAAGCCTTAGGATCTAGGCCATCAGGTCCAGAGGAATTGTCAGTTTTTAATCCCATTAATTTCTCTAGTACTATTTTTTTACTAATACTAATTTCTTTAAGTTCCTCATTCTCACCAGACCCTTGGTTGCCCACTAGTTCTGGAATGTTTTTTGTATCTTCTACTGTGAAGTAAAGGATATGTTGATGGTATTAGATGAATAGGGTGGAAGGAGGCTCGTGTGGACCACTTGGACTGAATGGCCTGTTTCTTTGCTGTACATTCTGTGTAATTTCTCATCACAGCATCTAATTGTTTCTCCACTGAGTCCACCGTCCTCCCGGGTATTATTCAATCTTTTTGTGAAGAATTGCTTTCTGACATCAGTCCTCAACTTGCCTTTTGCCAGTTTTAATTCATGTCTCTTGGTCCTACAGTGAGGTTTAACTTGAGAAAGTGCTCAGAATTAACCATTTCTATTCCACTTAATATATTATCAAACATGATAAATGGTCCTCTCATTTCACCCTTTCAAGGCTACAAAATCCAGGACTGTGAATCTGCTCCAATCTGCTCCTGCTCCACCACCCTAACTCTGCGGAAGTGGGGAAGAAACCAGATTGAGTGTAAATAGGTGACGGAGCAGGAGCAGATCGAGAAAGTCCAGCCTCCATATCTTTTGAGTGAGACTCGTCAATCCCAAACTGCTTCATGTAAACCACCCATAAAGTAAACTTGATTTTAGAGAAAAGAAACATTACAATTCACAGCTGTTAACACCATTAAACATGGAAAACTGCAACTCCCATAGACTATAAAAAAACTGCTTGATGTTTCTGGTAAAAGTCTGGGATGTGAAGAATTGGCAAATGTCTAATCAGCACGGCAGCTACAGGAAGATGCTGAGTGTCTGTTTCCATGCTCACAGGCCTTGGCAGATTAACCTTAAAACACAGGTTCCTTTTTCCTCTCCAGAACAGGCTGCAGGAATCAGCAATTTATTAAAAAAGGGTCAACATATGAATAGGGTGCAGTGAGCGGAAACAGCTGCTAATGGAGATTGGATAACATTCTGACCCATTCCTCAGAGCAATGCTCAGCTGGTCACGACCTGATAATCACCAGTATCCTTTCCATGTTCTATACTAAGCTCCCGCTTCTAGGCATTTCTATTAAGATGAGGCTGGGGCGTAAAATTACCAGTACCTGGCACCTATACTTATCAATAGTCACGAAAGCAAAGCTTTTCCTGGTGGTTTACAGGACCTTATCAATAAACATTCAACACTTTGGCCTAATAGCAGAAAGCTCTAGATACTAATAAAGCAGTTGGGTAAACTTGGTCACTCAAAGTGCGGAGGGATCATCTCATTTAATTTCAGCGCTACTTTCAGCCAGATCAGCATGTTTCAAATTGGACTCACTTTGAGGTGAGTATTGAAAGTTCTGGTCTGGTACTCATAGAGGTGAATAATGCAATGATGGACGTCCATAGAACATAGAAAAATAGGAGCAGGAGTCGGCCATTCGGCCCTTCGAGCCTGCTCCGCCATTCAATATGATCATGGCTGATCCTCTATCTCAATACCATATTCCCGCTCTCTCCCCATACCCCTTGACGCCTTTTGTGTCTAGAAATCTATCTATCTCCTTCTTCAATATATTCAGTGACTTGACCTCCACAGCCTTCTGTGGTAGAGAATTCCACAGGTTCACCACCCTCTGAGTGAAGAAGTTTCTCCTCATCTCAGTCCGAAATGTCCTACCCCGTATCCTGAGACTGTGACCCCTCGTTCTAGACCCCCCAGCCAGGGGAAACATCCTCCCTGCATCCAGTCTGTCTAACCCTGTCAGAATTTTATACGTTTCAATGAGATCCCCTCTCATTCTTCTAAACTCCAGTGAATACAGGCCTAGTCGACCCAATCTCTCCTCATACAAAAGTCCTGCCATCCCAGGAACCAGTCTGGAGAATCTTCATAGAAACATAGACATAGGAACATAGAAGATAGGAGCAGGAGTAGGGCATTCGGCCCCTCGAGCCTGTTCCACCATTTAATGAGACCATGGCTGATCATTCAAATTCAGTACCCTATCCCTGCTTTCTCCCCATATCCCTTGATCCTTTTAGCCTTAAGAAATATATCTAACTCCTTCTTGAATATATTTAATGAATTGGCCTCAACTGCCTTGTGTGGTAGAGATTCCTCCTCATCTCAGTCCTAAATGGCTTACCCCTTATCCTTAGACTGTGACCCCTGGTTCTGGGCTCCCCCACCATCGGGAACATCCTTCCTGCATCTAGTCTGTCCAGTCCTGTTAGAATTTTATAAGTTTCAATGAGATCCCCTCTCATTCTTCTAAACTCTAGCGAATATAAGCATAATCGACCCAATTTCTCCTCATACGTCATTCCTGCCATCCCAGGTATCAGTCTGGTGAATCTTCGCTACACTCTCTCCATGGCAAGAACATCCTTCCTCAGATAAGGCGACCAAAACTGCACACAACACTAAAGGTGTGGTCTCACCAATGCCCTGTACAACTGCAGCAAGACATCCTTGCTCCTGCACTCGAATCCTCTCGCTATGAAGGCCAACATACCATTTGCCTTCATAACCGTCTGCTGCACCTGCATGCTTACCTTCAGCGGCTGGTGCAAAAGGACACCCAGGTCTCGTTGCACTTCCCCTTCTCCCAATCTATTGCCATTCAGATAATAATCTGTCTTCCTGTTTTTGCCACCGAAGTGGATAACCTCGCATTTATCCACATTATACTGCATTTGCCATGCATCTGCCCAATCACCCAACCTGTCTAAATCATACTGGAGTTTCTCGGCATCCTCCTCACAGCACACACGCCCACCCAGATTTGTGTCATCTGCAAACTTGGAGATATTACATCTAGTTCCCTCGTCTAGATCATTTATATATATTGTGAATAGCTGGGGTACTAGCACCGATCCCATCGGTACCCCACTAGTCACTGCCTGCCATTCGGAAAAAGACCCGTTTATTTCCACTCTTTGCTTCCTGTCTGCTAACCAGTTCTCTATCCAAGACAGTACCTTGCCCCCAATCCCATGTGCTTTAACTTTGCACGCTAATCTCTTATGCAGGACCTTATCCAAAGCCTTCTGAAAGTCCAAATACAGCACATCCACTGGTTCTCCCTTTTCTATTCTACCAGTTACATCCTCAAAAAATTCCAGTAGATTAGTCAAGTATGATTTACCTTTTGTAAATCCATGTTGACTTTGTCCAATCCTGTCACTGTTTTCCAAGTGCACTGTTATTACATCTTTTATAATGAACTCTAGCATTTTCCCCACTACAACCTTTTTTGAATAGTGGGGTAACATTAGCTAACCTCCAATCCATGGGTACTGTTCCAGATTCCATCGAATGCTGGAAGATGATCAGCAAAGCATCAACTATTTCTAGGGCCACTTCTTTAAGTACCCTAGGATGTAGATTATCAGGCCCTGGGGATTTATCGGCCTTCAATCCCATCAATTTCCCTAACACCATTTCCCTACAAATACTGAATTCTTTCAGTTCCTTCCTTTCATCAGACCCAATGTTCCCCGACACCTCTGGGAGGTTATTTGTGTCCTCCTTTGTGAAGACAGAACCAGAATATATATTTAACTGGTCTGCCATTTCTTTGTTCCCCATTATAAATTCCCCTGATTCTGACTGCAAGGGACCTACGCTTGACTTCACCAATCTTTTTCTCTTCACATATCTATAGAAGCTTTTACACTCAGTTTTTATGTTCCCTGCAAGCATACTCTCATACTCTATTTCCCCCCTCTTAATTAATCCCTTTGTCCTCCTTTGCTGAATCCTAAACTGTTCCCAATCCTCAGGTTTGCTGCTTTTTCTGGCCAATTTATATGTCCTCTCCTTGGATCTCATTGAAACTTATAAAATTCTGACAGGACTGGACAGACTAGATGCAGGAAGGATGTTCCCGATGACCGGGGAGTCCAGAACCACAGAAAACATAGAAAACATAGAAGATAGGAGCAGGAGTAGGCCATTCGGCCCCTCGAGCCTGCTCCGCCATTCAATGAGATCATGGCTGATCATTCATATTCAGTACCCTGTCCCTGCCTTCTCCCCATATCCCTTGATCCCTTTAGCCTTAAGAAATATATCCAATTCCTTCTTGGATATATTTAATGAATTGGCCTATACTGCCTTCTGTGGTAGAGAATTCCACAGGTTCACTACTCTCTGGGTGAAGAAATTCCTCCTCATTTCTGTCCTAAATTGCTTACCCCTTATCCTTAGACTGTGACCCCTGGTTCTGGACTCCCCGACCATCGGGAACATCCTTCCTGCATCTAGTCTGTCCAGTCCTGTCAGAATTTTATAAGTTTCAATGAGATCCCCTCTCATTCTTCTAAACTCTAGCGAATATAAGCATAATCGACCCAATTTCTCCTCATATGTCATTCCTGCCATCCCAGGTATCAGTCTGGTGAATCTTCGCTACACTCCCTCCATGGCAATAACATCCTTCCTCAGATAAGGCAACCAAAACTGCACACAACACTAAAGGTGTGGTCTCACCAATGCCCTGTACAACTGCAGCAAGACATCCTTGCTCCTGTACTCGAATCCTCTCGCTATGAAGGCCAACATACCATTTGCCTTCATAACCGCCTGCTGCACCTGCATGCTTACCTTCAGCGACTGGTGCAAAAGGACACCCAGGTCTCGTTGCACTTCCCCTTCTCCCAATCTATTGCCATTCAGATAATAATCTGTCTTCCTGTTTTTGCCACCGAAGTGGATAACCTCGCATTTATCCACATTATACTGCATTTGCCATGCATCTGCCCAATCACCCAACCTGTCTAAATCATACTGGAGTTTCTCGGCATCCTCCTCACAGCACACACGCCCACCCAGATTTGTGTCATCTGCAAACTTGGAGATATTACATCTAGTTCCCTCGTCTAGATCATTTATATATATTGTGAATAGCTGGGGTACTAGCACCGATCCCATCGGTACCCCACTAGTCACTGCCTGCCATTCGGAAAAAGACCCGTTTATTTCCACTCTTTGCTTCCTGTCTGCTAACCAGTTCTCTATCCAAGACAGTACCTTGCCCCCAATCCCATGTGCTTTAACTTTGCACGCTAATCTCTTATGCAGGACCTTATCCAAAGCCTTCTGAAAGTCCAAATACAGCACATCCACTGGTTCTCCCTTTTCTATTCTACCAGTTACATCCTCAAAAAATTCCAGTAGATTAGTCAAGTATGGTTTACCTTTTGTAAATCCATGTTGACTTTGTCCAATCCTGTCACTGTTTTCCAAGTGCACTGTTATTACATCTTTTATAATGAACTCTAGCATTTTCCCCACTACAACCTTTATTGAATAGTGGGGTAACATTAGCTAACCTCCAATCTATGGGTACCGTTCCAGATTCCATCGAATGCTGGAAGATGATCAGCAAAACATCAACAATTTTAGGGCCACTTCTTTAAGTACCCTAGGATGTAAATTATCAGGCCCTGGGGATTTATCGGCCTTCAATCCCATCAATTTCCCTAACACCATTTCCCTACAAATACTGAATTCTTTCAGTTCCTTCCTTTCATCAGACCCAATGTTCCCCGACACCTCTGGGAGGTTATTTGTGTCCTCCTTTGTGAAGACAGAACCAGAATATGTATTTAATTGGTCTGCCATTTCTTTGTTCCCCATTATAAATTCCCCTGATTCTGACTGCAAGGGACCTACGCTTGACTTCACCAATCTTTTTCTCTTCACATATCTATAGAAGCTTTTACACTCAATTTTTATGTTCCCTGCAAGCATACTCTCATACTCTATTTCCCCCCTCTTAATTAATCCCTTTGTCCTCCTTTGCTGAATCCTAAACTGTTCCCAATCCTCAGGTTTGCTGCTTTTTCTGGCCAATTTATATGTCCTCTCCTTGGATCTCATTGAAACTTATAAAATTCTGACAGGACTGGACAGACTAGATGCAGGAAGGATGTTCCCGATGGCCGGGGATACCAGAACCACAGAAAACATAGAAAACATAGAAGATAGGAGCAGGAGTAGGCCATTCGGCCCCTCGAGCCTGCTCTGCCATTCAATGAGATCATGGCTGATCATTCAAATTCAGTACCCTGTCCCTGCTTTCTCCCCATATCTCTTGATCCCTTTAGCCTTAAGAAATATATCCAACTCCTTCTTGGATATATTTAATGAATTGGCCTCAACTGCCTTCTGTGGTAGAGAATTCCACAGGTTCACTACTCTCTGGGTGAAGAAATTCCTCCTCATTTCTGTCCTAAATTGCTTACCCCTTATCCTTAGACTGTGACCCCTGGTTCTGGACTCCCCGACCATCGGGAACATCCTTCCTGCATCTAGTCTGTCTAGTCCTGTCAGAATTTTATAAGTTTCAATGAGATCCCCTCTCATTTTTCTAAACTCCAGCGAGTATAAGCCCAATCGACCCAATCTCTCCTCATACGTCATTCCTGCCATCCCAGGTATCAGCCTGGTGAATCTTCGCTGAACTCCCTCCATGGCAAGAACATCCTTCCTCAGATAAGGCCACCAAAACTGCACACAATACTCAAGATGTGGTCTCACCAAGTCTCTGTACAACTGCAGCAAGACATCCTTGCTCCTGTACTCGAATCCTCTCGCTATGAAGGCCAACATACCATTTGCCTTCATAACCGCCTGCTGCACCTGCATGCTTACCTTCAGCGACTGGTGCAAAAGGACACCCAGGTCTCGTTGCACTTCCCCTTCTCCCAATCTATTGCCATTCAGATAATAATCTGTCTTCCTGTTTTTGCCACCGAAGTGGATAACCTCGCATTTATCCACATTATACTGCATTTGCCATGCATCTGCCCAATCACCCAACCTGTCTAAATCATACTGGAGTTTCTCGGCATCCTCCTCACAGCACACACGCCCACCCAGATTTGTGTCATCTGCAAACTTGGAGATATTACATCTAGTTCCCTCGTCTAGATCATTTATATATATTGTGAATAGCTGGGGTACTAGCACCGATCCCATCGGTACCCCACTAGTCACTGCCTGCCATTCGGAAAAAGACCCGTTTATTTCCACTCTTTGCTTCCTGTCTGCTAACCAGTTCTCTATCCAAGACAGTACCTTGCCCCCAATCCCATGTGCTTTAACTTTGCACGCTAATCTCTTATGCAGGACCTTATCCAAAGCCTTCTGAAAGTCCAAATACAGCACATCCACTGGTTCTCCCTTTTCTATTCTACCAGTTACATCCTCAAAAAATTCCAGTAGATTAGTCAAGTATGGTTTACCTTTTGTAAATCCATGTTGACTTTGTCCAATCCTGTCACTGTTTTCCAAGTGCACTGTTATTACATCTTTTATAATGAACTCTAGCATTTTCCCCACTACAACCTTTATTGAATAGTGGGGTAACATTAGCTAACCTCCAATCTATGGGTACCGTTCCAGATTCCATCGAATGCTGGAAGATGATCAGCAAAACATCAACAATTTTAGGGCCACTTCTTTAAGTACCCTAGGATGTAAATTATCAGGCCCTGGGGATTTATCGGCCTTCAATCCCATCAATTTCCCTAACACCATTTCCCTACAAATACTGAATTCTTTCAGTTCCTTCCTTTCATCAGACCCAATGTTCCCCGACACCTCTGGGAGGTTATTTGTGTCCTCCTTTGTGAAGACAGAACCAGAATATGTATTTAATTGGTCTGCCATTTCTTTGTTCCCCATTATAAATTCCCCTGATTCTGACTGCAAGGGACCTACGCTTGACTTCACCAATCTTTTTCTCTTCACATATCTATAGAAGCTTTTACACTCAATTTTTATGTTCCCTGCAAGCATACTCTCATACTCTATTTCCCCCCTCTTAATTAATCCCTTTGTCCTCCTTTGCTGAATCCTAAACTGTTCCCAATCCTCAGGTTTGCTGCTTTTTCTGGCCAATTTATATGTCCTCTCCTTGGATCTCATTGAAACTTATAAAATTCTGACAGGACTGGACAGACTAGATGCAGGAAGGATGTTCCCGATGGCCGGGGATACCAGAACCACAGAAAACATAGAAAACATAGAAGATAGGAGCAGGAGTAGGCCATTCGGCCCCTCGAGCCTGCTCTGCCATTCAATGAGATCATGGCTGATCATTCAAATTCAGTACCCTGTCCCTGCTTTCTCCCCATATCTCTTGATCCCTTTAGCCTTAAGAAATATATCCAACTCCTTCTTGGATATATTTAATGAATTGGCCTCAACTGCCTTCTGTGGTAGAGAATTCCACAGGTTCACTACTCTCTGGGTGAAGAAATTCCTCCTCATTTCTGTCCTAAATTGCTTACCCCTTATCCTTAGACTGTGACCCCTGGTTCTGGACTCCCCGACCATCGGGAACATCCTTCCTGCATCTAGTCTGTCTAGTCCTGTCAGAATTTTATAAGTTTCAATGAGATCCCCTCTCATTTTTCTAAACTCCAGCGAGTATAAGCCCAATCGACCCAATCTCTCCTCATACGTCATTCCTGCCATCCCAGGTATCAGCCTGGTGAATCTTCGCTGAACTCCCTCCATGGCAAGAACATCCTTCCTCAGATAAGGCCACCAAAACTGCACACAATACTCAAGATGTGGTCTCACCAAGTCTCTGTACAACTGCAGCAAGACATCCTTGTTCCTGTACTCAAACCCTCTCGCTACGAAGGCCAACATACCATTTGCCTTCTTAACCGCCTGCTGCATCTGCATGCTTACCTTCAGCGACTGGTGCACAAGGACACCCAGGTCCCGTTGCACTTCCCCTTCTCCCAATCTATTGCCATTCAGATAATAATCTGCCTTCCTGTTTTTGACACCAAAGTCGATAACCTCGCATTTATCCACGTTATATTGCATCTGCCATGCTTCTGCCCAATCACCCAACCTGTCCAAATCATCCTGGAGTTTCTCAACATCCTCCTCACAGCACACATGCCCACCCAGCTTTGTGTCATCTGCAAAATTGGAGATATTACATCTAGTTCCCTCATCTAGATCATTAATATATATTATGAATAGCTGGGGTCCAAGGGCCGATCCCTGCGGTACCCCACTAGTCACTGCCTGCCACTCGGAAAAAGACCCGTTTATTCCAACTCTTTGCCTTCTGTCTGCCAACCAGTTCTCTATCCAAGTCAATACCTTGCCCCCAATCCCATGTGCTTTAACTTTACATGCTAATCTCTTATGCGGGACCTTATCGAAAGCCTTTTGAAAGTCCAAATACACCACATCCACTGGTTCTCCCTTATCTATTTTACCAGTTACATCCTCAAAAAATTCCAGTAGATTAGTCAAGCACGATTTACCTTTTGTAAATCCATGTTGACTTTGTCTGATCCTGTCACTGTTTTCCAAGTGCTCTGCTATTACATCTTTTATAATGGACTCTAGCATTTTCCCCACTACCAATGTCAGGCTTATCGGCCTGTAATTCCCCGTTTTCTCTCTACCACCTTTTTTGAATAGTGGGGTAACATTAGCTGCCCTCCAATCCATGGGCACTGTTCCAGATTCCATCGAATGTTGGAAGATGATCAGCAATGCATCTACTATTTCTAGGGCCACTTCCTTAAGTACCCTAGGATGTCACCAGGGGTCTATAGATAAGGGATAAGCCATTTAGGACAGAGATGAGGAGGAAGTTCTTCACCCAGAGAGTGGTGAACCTGTGGAATTCTCTACCACCAAAGGCAGTTAAGGTCAATTCATTAAATATATTCAAGAAGGATATATTTCTTAAGGCTAAAGGGATCAAGGGATAGGGGAAGAAAGCAGGGACAGGGTACTGAATTTGGATGATCAGCCATGATCTCATTGAATGTCGGAGCAGGCTCGAGGGGCCGAATGGCCGACTCCTGCTCCTATCTTCTATGTTTCTATGTAACCCTTCTCTCATTGACCAAAATACAGTCAACCCTTCTCTCATTGACATAAATACTTTGGGGCCATAGTATGTTGTATTCTAAACCAATGTCCGCTCCAATTTTAATTGAAATACTGTTCCTAAAGAAAGAGCATAAAACTCAGGACATCATAGCTAAACATTCTTCGCCATGCAGAGGTTTGGGGCATGGCGGAGGTACTAAATGAGTACTTTGCCTCTGTCTTCACAAAACAAAAGGATGCTGTCAATGTTGCAGTAAAGTAGGAGGCAGTAGCAATATTGGATAGGATAAAAATAGATAAAGTGGATGATGTATTTAAAATGGTTGGTAGCGCTCAAGGTAAGAAAGTCACCTGGTCCGGATGGGATGCATGGGATAGGATGTTACCAAGGGAAGTAAGGGTGGAGATAGCAGAGGCTCTGGCCACAATCTTTCAATCCTCCCTGGGTATGGGGTTGGTGCCAGAAGACAGGAGGATTGCAAATGTTATACCTCTGTTCAAAAAGGGGAAGAGGGATAAACCAGGTAACTACAGGCCAGTCAGCCTAATGTCGATGATGGGGAAACTTTTTAGAGACAATAATCTGAGACAAATATAAATTGCCACTTGGAAAGATATGGGCTAATAAATGACAGTTAAAGACAAATCGTGTTTGATTAACTTCATTGAGTTCTTTGATGAAGTAACAGAGAGGGTTGATGAGGGTAGTGCAGTTGATGTTGTGTATATGGACTTTCAAAAGGCATTTGATAAAGTGCCACATATTAGGCTTGTTTGCAAAATTGAAGCCCATGGGATTAAAAGGACAGTGGCAGCATGGATACAAAATTAGCTAAGGGACAGAAAGCAGAGAGTAGTGGTGAACAGTTGTTTTTCA
Organism: Somniosus microcephalus; assembly: GCF_052327205.1. Taxonomy (NCBI): domain Eukaryota; kingdom Metazoa; phylum Chordata; class Chondrichthyes; order Squaliformes; family Somniosidae; genus Somniosus; species Somniosus microcephalus. Next base: position 43,574 of record NW_028225493.1, read on the forward strand.
GACTGAAGGGAAGTATACAGTGGTGTTCCCCAGGGGTCAGTATTAGGACCACTGCTCTTTTTGATATATATTAATGACCTGGACTTGGGTATGCAGGGCATAATTTCAAAGTTTGCGGATGACATGAAACTCGAAAATGTAGTAAACAGTGAGGAGGATAGTAACAGACTTCAGGAGGACATAGACAGACTGGTGAAATGGGCAGACACATGGCAGATGCAATTTAATGCAGAGAAGTGTCAAGTGATTCATCTTGGGAAGAAAAATGAGGAGAGGCAATGTAAACTAAATGGTACTAATTTAAAGAGGGTGCAGGAAGAGAGGGACCTGGAGTGTACATACACAAATGTTTGAAGGTGGCAGGGCAGGTTGAGAAAGCTGTTAAAATGGTATACGGGATCCTTGGCTTTATAAACAGAGACATAGGCCTAGAAATTAGGTATAGCCCCGCTTGAGGCGTTAGAACTGGCGATGCGCAAAGTTTATAGCCAGACGAAACTTATCGCCGCCTGGCGCGATATTGGGTTGCATCGCCCCCAAAGGGGATTGAGGCGCTAAATCAGCCGTTGCACGGTGCTCTTAAGGCGCAAAAGGTCAGGCGCTACTCAATATTGCCGCGGACGGGCGCAGCGCAGGTGAACTCAATTACGGGAAAGCATGAGACCTCCAGGCGCCGGCCGGCTCTTAAAGGGGTGGGTCAGTCAGCCTGAGCTTCAACACCCAACGCCCTGTAGGCCTCAGATTCGGCGCTCGCCCTTGTCTGGCGGTACAAACTTGTTCATCATGGAGAAGGTTAGGCAGAGAGCAGAGCGCTTCAGCACTGAGGCTCTGGACCACTTGATGGCTGCAGTTGAACACCGTCGAGAGGTCCTGTATCCGGATAATGGCAAGAGGCCGAATCAGAAGGCTTATCGATGATCTTGGAGGGAGGTTGCTGTGAGGGTCAACTCCAGCAGCATGGCGACCAGGACCCCTGTTCAGTGCAGGAAGAAATTCAACGACCTCACACGGATCGTTAGGGTAAGTGATGCTTTACCAAACTTGTGCTTCCCTCCATCTGCAGCTGACTTCGGGCACCCTGCTGCAATGATGCGCCAATGGCCATCTGTCAGTATGCACCCATGGCCCTTTCTGGGCACACACATGGACTGATGTCTCAAGGCCTGATGTAAGGGCTCTTGCACCATGGGGGGCATGCGATGAGGTCTCAAGGCATCGTCTAACAGAACCTCCCCTTCTTTCCCCTGCAGGCCAAGCTGGCGATGATTCGAAAGGAGCAGCGTCGAACCGGTGGCGGACCTGCACAAGTGGTCACTCCCACAGATCTGGAGGAGAGAGTGCACCAGATACTTGGAGGACGTCTGTCTGGTCCTGTGACCACTGCATCTGCCGACCCCATTACCGACAGCGAGGGTAAGACTCTCAGCTTTTTCACCTGTTGCCTTCCACTTAGTCCCCCCGCCAGCATGCATCCTCAGTGTGCAGCCATGTCAGAGCCTTGCCGCAATCTGGCATGCCTTTCAGCAAAGCTGTCCTTTTGCTAAAGCCACTCTTCCACCTCCCACTTTCAGATGAAGCAGCACCAACTCGGGCTCAACCCGCTGAAGCTGCCAGTGCCCGTGCCACCGGAGGCGAGGACCAGGAGGAATCCGGACCAGCCTCTGCAGAATCCAGGGAGCTGAGACATCTGCAGACTGGGGATAGTAGTCCCCTGGAGGGGAGGGGGGTGGCTCTGAGGATGAACCAGTTGCCGGACCAAGCGGCATGCAGCAGCGCACGGGGGATAGGCAAGTTCGGCCACCATCTCCCCGCAGGGCAAGGCAGGTCGTCATGACTGCTGCACAGAGTGCAGATGAGGTCCGTCACCTGGCTGAGATGAGCAAACAGGCCCGGGTCAGACACACGGAGCTGATGGCTGCAGTGGAGAAGATGCCTGAGTCAAAAGATTAATTGGCTAGGAGTATGTTGGACTTTGGGGCAACAATGGAGAGGACTCTCCAGGTGTTCGGGGAAACTATGGACAGGTCTATCCAGGGCTTCGGGGCCACAATGGACAGGACTATCCAGGGCTTCGGCCCAACAATGGAGAGGACTGTCCACGGCTTTGAGTCGGCAATGGAAAGGACTGTTCAGGGCTTAGGACAATCCCTGGAAAGCTCTGTGCAGGGCTTGTCCGAGGCAGTGGAGCGGTCGGCACCTGCCTTGTCCGAAGCCATGGGAAGAACTGTCCAGGCCTTCTCCGAAGCACTGGCACCTGGCACACAGGTCCTCACTGTTGCTGTTAAGTCTGTGTATTCCAGTTGTATTAAGATTAATTACTGACACAGACTACAAGAATAAAGTTCAACAGGTCTTTACTAGTTGGAGGTCAGGACTACACTAAATACAATATCACTACACAGTACTTATATACCGGTCGTCACCACCGGTATTACGTATACAGCAGCCAGAGAAAGTAGTACATCTCTTAAGTGGACCAGGCTTAAGTTCTCTTAAGGTGGAACAGGTTACATACACCACAATCCTCCCTTTTTAGCTTAACAGTCATATCCCCATTTAACATAACATCATAACATATATACATATATAACTTCAGGTATAAACAGTTCAAAGGTTCAGTCTCTCAGGAGGCCTTCTGATTCGGTTTGGATAACGCCTTTCAGTGGTCTCTGATTCTTGTTGCTGAGGTGACTCTTCTTGTTGGTTTCCTATGTATTGGACGTCATCATCAGGTACAGTCCCTGCCGAGGTAGATGCTTCAGGTTCATTAACGTCTTCCACAGTTGTCTCTGTCGCAACCATGGGTTCGACCCTTGCTCTTGATTCTACCAGTTGATCCGCATGACGCCTTATCATATTTTTACCAATATCTACTGTGTACATCAGAGGTCCTTGTCTGGCCCGAATTGTTCTGGACTGCCATTTTTCGTTTCCATAGCCCCTTGCCAACACTGGTTGTCCTACGTCGAAACTTCGAGTGGACTTGTTATTAATATGCCGGAACTGTTTGTTTTCCACTTCCCTCCGCACATTTGGTTTTAACAAGTCTAACCTGGACCGCAACCTCCTGTTATAAAACATCATGGCAGGACTTTGGTTAGTCACTGCATGAGCGGCGTTTCGATATGCCATTAGGAAATTGTCCACCTTGTGTTGTAACGGAATCTGATCATCGTTCATGGCCTTTATTGCCTTTTTCAATGTTTGGACAAATCTCTCGGCCAACCCGTTTGTCGCCGGATGATATGGGGCAGAGGTATAATGTTTCACCCCATTCTTCTTTAAGAATTTTTGGAATTCTTCTGACACGAACTGTGGTCCGTTGTCCGAACATATCTGTTCTGGCAATCCGTTCCTTGCGAATATTGTTCTTAACACTGCAATTGTCTTTTCTGAAGTAGTGGTATTCATCTTGATCACTTCTGGCCATTTGGAATGTGCGTCCACCGCAATTAGGAACATGGAGTCCATGAATGGACCAGCAAAGTCAATATGTACGCATTGCCATGGGGCTGAAGGCCATTCCCATGGGTGTAGCGGTGCGATCGGAGGTGCATTTTGCACTTTTTTGGCACCCCACGCAGCTTTTTGTCAACTCCTCTATCTGTTGGTCAATGCCCGGCCACCATACATAAGCCCTAGCAAGACTTTTCATCTTAACTCCCCCCAGATGACCTTCATGCAGTTCCTTTAGAAATCTTTCCCGTAACATGGGAGGAATAATCACTCTTGTCCCGTACATCAAAGTACCATGGCAGACGGACAGCTGGTCTCGCCTTGCCGAGAATGCCGGTAACAGAGGATCACCATGTGTTGGCCATCCCTTCACTGTCACCTGGTAAACTCGGGACAGTGTCGGGTCGTTCCTGGTTTCCCTTTCAATACTTGCATTGGTGACTGGTAAACACTCGATGATGGTCGAATGAAATAACTCAACAGGGTCAACTTTCGTCATCTCTTCTGCTTCAGGTAGTGGCAGGCGCGACAGCCCATCAGCATTGCCATGCTGCTTTGCACCTTTGAATTCTATTTGATATTGATGTGCCCCTAGGAAAAGGGACCATCTCTGCAGTCGCTTTGCTGTCATCACCGAAACACCCTTCTTAGGGTTAAAAATGGTTACCAACGGCTGATGGTCTGTCAGAAGTGTGAATTTTTGGCCCTGCAGGTAATGATTAAACTTCTTCACTCCCCATACAAGGCTGAGAGCCTCCCTATCGATCTGTGCATAGTTGCGCTCAGCGGAGGTCAATGATCTGGATGCAAACGCGACTGGCCTTTCCGTGCCATTTGGCAACTTGTGTGAGAGTACTGCCCCAATACCATATGGAGAAGCATCACAAGCCAACCGAATAGGCAGAGTTGGGTTGAAGTGAGCCAACACTTCCTCTGAGGTGATCAATTCTTTGCTTTTGCGAAATGCCTTCTTACAGTTTTCGTTCCATTCCCGTGGTACCCCCTTCTGTAAAAGAGCGTTCAGCGGGTGCAGTACCGTGGCTAGATTCGGTAGAAACTTATGGTAATAGTTAATCAATCCCAGAAACGACCTCAACTGAGAGACATTATCCGGAGCGGGAGCCTTTACAACTGCCTCTATCTTGTCAGGAGACTTATGAAGCCCCTCCCGGTCAATGACATGACCACAGTACGAGATCCGCTTCTGAAAGAACTCACATTTCTGCCGATTAACTCTACGTCCATACTCTTTCAGTCTGTTGAGCACCAGTTCCAAGTTTGCGAGGTGTTCTTCATCACCATCACCTGTAATCAGAATATCGTCCAGGTAACATTGTGTGCCTGGAATTCCCTGTAATACCTGCTCCATGGCCCTCCCCAAATTGCCGGAGCCGATGCCACTCCAAAAACCAGCCTATTATACCGGTACAAACCTCTATGCATGTTGATCGTGAGGTACTGGCGTGACTCTTCATCAACCTCCATCTGCAAGTACGCCTGCGCCAGGTCTATCTTGGTGAAGTGTTTCCCACCAGACAACAAAGCAAAAATATCCTCAATCCGCGGAAGCGGATACTGCACCGTGTGAAGCACCGGATTAGCGGTGATCTTGAAATCTCCACAGATGCGAACCTTCCCTGGTTCTCCTGGCTTGTTGCTTGAAGGACGTTTCATAACGGGAACAATGGGTGTAGCCCACTCACTCCAATCTACCTTAGACAGTACACCTGAACGTTCTAGCGCTTCCAGTTCTGCTTCTACAGTAGGTCGTATTGCATAGGGTACCGGTCTGGCTTTGAAAAATTTTGGTTGTGCATGTTCATCAATCTTGATGTTTGCCATAATTCCTCTCAGTGTTCCCAGTCCTTGCTGGAGCACCTCTTTAGCATCATCCAATATTTTGGACAATCGTTTAGGTTTGACATCTGTTTCCCCGGAATCTACCGTTAGTGCTTTTAAGGAGTTCCAGTCCATATTCATTTTCCTAATCCACTCCCGTCCCAGTAGTGGTGGACCTCCTTCAGGTAGCACATATAAGTCCATTACTTGGCTTTCTTCACCCTTGTGGACCACTTTTACCTCTATCTTTCCAATGGGGTACACTCTTTGCCCCGTGTATGTTTTCAATATAATCTCCGTATCCCGTAGGGGAATATGTTGGAATAACCTTTTGTAATCTTTCTTATTCATGACCGTCAATGGCGAATCAGTGTCCAATTCCATCTTTACTTGGACTCCTGCTATCTGAAGAGTGACCCAAATTGTCTGGAGATCTGCATCCTTACCAACGTTGTGTACTCTTAAGCTACCCAGTTCATTACTGCTAGCGTCTGAATCTGACTTCTGTTCGTTTGAACTGGTCTTTGTCACCTTGTGCACCTTTATGTATTTTCCTTGCGGTGACTTTTTGTTGCTGGTCTTCTTTCCTGACCGGCATACTTTAGCTATGTGGCCAAGCCTGCCACACGTTCTGCATTCTTGGTTTTTAAACCAACACTGGTTCTGATCGTGTGTTGTCTTTCCACAACGATAACATTTTACAGTACTCAAACCCAATTTATTTGTGCTGTGTTCCGGTGACCGTAGCTGCATTACTGCCGTGCCTCTCGCTGCGGCTTTGTGTGCTGCTGCCATAGTGATCGCTTTCTCAAGCGTCAGCTCATTCTCCTCGAGCAGTCGCTTTTGTGTATCTTCTTTTAATAATCCACACACAAATTTATCTCTTAGCGCTTCTGTTAGTCCCGTTCCAAACTGACAGAACTTTGCTAGCTTACGCAATTCCATTAAATATTCAGCATTGCTTTCATCCTTCAGCTGCCTTCTGCTGTAAAATTTAAATCGTTCCGCTAGCATCAGCGGCGTAGGGTTTAGATGATTTTTCAGGACAGTAACAATCTCCTCGAACGTCTTATCCGCCGGTTCATCTGGTGATAAAAGGTGTTTCAATTGCCCGTATGTCTTCGCACCCATTAAGTTCAATAACGTTAGTGCTTTCTCTGCATCTGGGATTTTATTTGCTTTACAATAATTTTGTATGCGTTCTACATACATGGCCCAATCTTCGATGTCGCCATCAAAGGTATCAATGTTCCCATGTTTAGGCATCGTTGCAATTTATTTTATCCCAAGATGGCGGCTTCCCGCTCTTGTCTTCGTCCTCCGCCTACAAAATGGCGGTTTTCCCGCGCTTGGCGGTCTTCACCCACTGGCTGCAATGGCGTTTGGCGTGCCGCTGCTGCTCCCCTTTCCCAGCGGTTAGTAACTCCCCCGACGCTGTCGCCACTTCACCGCGGCTCCCTCGGGCATTCGCGCTTCCCCGATGTCGCGCCTCGCAGCCCTTCTTGCAGCCCGGTTATTAGCACCGGCTGCGTTCGCCTTCACCGCGGCTCTCGCGCCTTCAGTCGCCCCAGACGCTGCACCTTTTTGGCCCGAAAGCGGCCCGGCCCTTATCACCAGCCGCGATCGATGTCCCCGCGCTGCGCCTTTTGGCCCAAATGCGGCCCGGCCCTTATCTCCGGTCACGATCGATCTCACCGCCCTTATTCCTCCGTCTTCCTCCCCCCGTCTGTACAGCCAACGCGGCCGACTTTCTGCTCGCGTCGCTGACCGGCTTACCCACCACCGAGGTAGAAAGTGTGGTGTATGTAACCTGTTCCACCTTAAGAGAACTTAAGCCTGGTCCACCTTAAGAAAGGTACTACTTTCTTTGGCTGCTGTATACGCAATACCGGTGGTGACCACACCGGTATATAAGCACAGAGTAATAATATTGTATTCAGTATAGTCCGACCTCCCACCAGTAAAGACCTGTTGAATTTACTCTTGTGGTCTGTGTAGTAATTCTCACTATAACACACAGACTTAACAGTGGCAACGAGTCCGATTCTTACCCTGCTGCAGTAATTTCCACGGCGACTTCATCCACAGACAGGACGTCGAAGAGAGGTTTCCACCCTCATCACCTACGGGAAGACACGTCGAGCGGCAGGCATCGAGCAACCGGAGTGCAGAAGACATCCTGACCTCGAAGCCTCCATCAGCGACTGTCAGCTTCTTCTACTACCTCGTGGTGGGTAAGCCGGGCAGCGACGCGACAGAAAGTCAACCGCGTTGGCTGTACAGACGGGGCTGGGAAGACGGAGGAATAAGGGCGGTGAGGTCGATCACGACCAGAGATAAGGGCCGGGCCACTTTCGAGTGAGAGGCGCAGCGCGGGACATCGATCGCGACCGGAGATAAGGGCCGCATTCGGGCTAAAGGCGCAGCGTCTGGGGAAACTGAAGGCGCGAGAGCCGCGGTGAAGCGGAGACAGCGTCGGGGGACGGGTGAAGACCGCCAAGCGCGGGAAAACCGCCATTTTGTGGGCGGAGGACGACGGCAAGAGCGGGAAGCCGCCATCTTAGATAACATTAAAAGTACGATAAATTGCTACGATGCCTAAACATGGGAACATTAATGCCTTCGACAGTGATATAGAAGACTGGGCTATGTATGTAGAATGCATACAAAACTATTGTAAGGCAAATAAAATTCCTGAGGCAGGTAAAGCACTAACATTACTAAACTTAATGGGAGCGAAGACATACGGGCAATTGAAACACTTGTTATCACCAGATGAACCAGCGGATAAGACGTTCGAACAGATTGTTACTGTCCTAAAAAATCATCTTAACCCCACGCCGCTGATGCTAGCGGAACGATTTAAATTTTACGATAGAAGACAGCTGCAAAATGAAAGCAATGCTGAATATTTGATGGAATTACGTAAGCTAGCAAAATATTGTCAGTTTGGAACGGGACTGACAGAGGCACTTCGAGATAGATTTGTGTGTGCTTTATTTAAACAGGATACACAAAGGCGACTGCTCGAGGAGAATGAGCTGTCTCTCGAGAAGGCGGTCACTATGGCAGCAGCACACGAGGCCGCAGCGAGAGGCACGGCAGTGATGCAGCTACGGCCACCGGAACTCGGTACAAACAAATTGGGTTTGAGTTCTGTCAAATGTTATCGTTGTGGAAAGACAACGCACGATCAGAACCAGTGTTGGTTTAAAAACCAAGAATGCAGAACACGTGGCAGGCTTGGCCACATAGCTAAAGTATGCCGGTCAGGAAAGAAGACCAGCAACAAAAAGTCACCGCAAGGAAAATATGCAAAGGTACACAAGGTGACAAAGAACAGTTTGACCGAACAGAAGTCAGATTCAGACGCTAGCAGTAATGAACTGGATAGCTTAAGAATACACAACGTTGGTAAGGATACAGACCTCCAGACAATTTGGGTCACTCTTAAGATAGCAGGAGTCCAAGTAAAAATGGAATTGGATACTGGATCGGCATTGACGGTCATGAATAAGAAAGATTACAGAAGGTTATTCCAACATATTCCCTTACAGGATACGGAGATTATATTGAAAATGTACACGGGGCAAAGAGTGTACCCCATCGGAAAAATAGAGGTAGAAGTGGTCCACAAGGGCGAAGGAAGCCAAGTAATGGACTTATATGTGCTACCTGATGGAGGTCCACCACTACTAGGACGGGAGTGGATTAGGAAAATGAATATGGACTGGCACTCCTTGAAAGCACTAACGGTAGATTCCGGGGAAACAGCTGTCAAACCTAAACGATTGTGCAGAATATTGGATGAGGCTAAAGAGGCGTTCCAGCCGGGACTGGGAACACTGAGAGGAACTACGGCAAACATCAAGATTGATGAACATGCACAACCAAAATTTTTTAAAGCCAGACCGGTACCCTATGCAATATGACCTGCGGTTGAAGCGGAGCTGGAAGCACTAGAACGTTCAGGTGTACTGTCTAAAGTAGATTGGAGTGAGTGGGCTACGCCCATTGTTCCCGTTATGAAACGTCCTGCGAACAATAAGCCAGGAGATCCAGGGAAGGTTCGCATCTGTGGAGATTTCAAAATCACCGTTAATCCGGTGCTTCACACGGTGCAGTATCCGCTTCCACGGATTGAGGATATTTTTGCTTCACTGTCTGGCAGGAAACACTTCACCAAGATAGACCTGGCGCAGGCGTACTTGCAGATGGAGGTTGAAGAAGAGTCACGCCAATACCTCACGATTAACACGCATCGAGGGTTGTACCGGTACAATAGGCTGGTTTTTGGAGTGGCATCGGCTCCAGCAATTTGGCAGAGGGCCATGGAGCAGGTATTACAGGGAATTCCAGGCACACAATGTTACCTGGACGACATTCTGATCACAGGTGATGGTGATGAACAGCATCTCGCTAACTTGGAACTGGTGCTCAACAGACTGAAAGAGTATGGACTTAGAGTAAATCGGCAGAAATGTGAGTTCTTCCAGAAGCGGATCTCGTACTGTGGTCATGTCATTGACCGGGAGGGGCTTCATAAGTCTCCTGACAAGATAGCGGCCGTTGTAAAGGCTCCCGCTCCGGAGAATGTCTCTCAGTTGAGGTCGTTTCTAGGATTAATTAACTATTACCATAAATTTCTGCCAAATCTATCCACGGTGCTGCATCCGTTGAACGCTCTTTTACAGAAAGGGGTACCATGGGACTGGGGCGAAAACTGTAAGAAGGCATTTCGCAAAAGCAAAGAATTGATCACCTCAGAGGAAGTGTTGGCTCACTTCAACCCGACACTGCCTATTCGGTTGGCTTGTGATGCTTCTCCATATGGCATTGGGGCAGTACTCTCACATAAATTGCCAAATGGCACGGAAAGGCCAGTCGCGTTTGCATCCAGATCATTGACCTCCGCTGAGCGCAACTATGCGCAGATCGATAGGGAGGCCCTTAGCCTTGTATGGGGAGTGAAGAAGTTTAATCATTACCTACAGGGCCAAAAATTCACACTTCTGACGGACCATCAACCGTTGGTGTCCATTTTTAACCCTAAGAAGGGTGTTTCGGTGATGACAGCACAGCGTCTCCAGAGATGGTCTCTTTTCTTAGGGGCACATCAATATCAGATAGAATTCAAAGGTACGAAACAGCATGGCAATGCTGATGGCCTGTCGCGCCTGCCACTACCTGAAGATGAAGACACGATGAAAGTTGACCCTGTTGAGTTATTTCATTCGACCATTATCGAGTGTTTACCTGTCACCAACGCAAGTATTGAAAGAGAAACCAGGAACGACCCGACACTGTCCAGAGTCTACGAGGTGACAGTGAAAGGATGGCCAACACGGGGTGATCCTCTGTTACCGGCATTCTCGGCAAGGCGAGACCAGCTGTCTGTCTGCCATGATACTTTGATGTACGGGACAAGAGTGATTATTCCTCCCAAGTTAAGGGAAAGAGTTTTAAAACAACTACATGAAGGTCATCTGGGGGGAGTTAAAATGAAAAGTCTTGCTAGGGCTTACGTATGGTGGTCGGGTATTGACCAACAGATTGAGGAGTTAACGAAAAGCTGCGCTGGGTGTCAAAAAGTGCAAAATGCACCTCCGATAGCACCGCTACACCCATGGGAATGGCCTTCAGCCCCATGGCAACGCATACACATTGACTTTGCTGGTCCATTCATGGACTCCATGTTCCTAATCGCGGTGGACGCACATTCCAAATGGCCAGAAGTCATCAAGATGAATACCACTACTTCAGAAAAGACAATTGCGGTGTTTTAAGAACAATATTCGCAAGGAACGGATTGCCAGAACAGATCTGTTCGGACAACGGACCACAGTTTGTATCGGAAGAATTCCAACAATTCTTAAAGAAGAATGGAGTTAAACATTATACCTCTGCCCCATATCATCCGGTGACAAACGGGTTGGCTGAAAGATTTGTCCAGACATTCAAAAAGGCTATTAAGGCCATGAATGATGATCAGATTCCGCTGCAACACAAGGTCGATAATTTCCTGATGCCATATAGAAACGCCGATCATGCCGTGACTAACCAAAGTCCTGCTATGATGTTTTATAACAGGAGGCTGCGGTCCAAGTTGGACTTGTTGAAACCAAATGTGCGGAGGGAAGTGGAAAACAAACAGTTTCGGCATATTAACAGCAAGACCACTCGAACTTTCGACGTAGGACAACCAGTGATGGCAAGGGGCTATGGAAACGAAAAATGGCAGTCCGGAACAATCCGGGCCAGACAAGGACCTCTGATGTACACCGTAGATATTGGTCATAATGTGATAAGGCGTCATGCGGATCAACTGGTAGAGTCGAGAGCAAGGGTCGAACCCATGGTTGTGTCAGAGACAGCTGTGGAAGACGTTCATGAACCTGAAGCATCTACCTCGGCCGAGAATGTATTTGATGATGATGACACCCAATACATTGGCAACCAACTAGAGGAGGCACCTCAACAACAAGAATCAGAGACCACTGAAAGGCGTTATCCAAGCCGAATCAGGAAGCCTCCTGAGAGACTGAACCTTTGAACTGTTATACCTGAAGTTATATTTGTATATATGTTATGTTTATTTGGGGATATGACTGTTAAGCTAAAAAAGGAGGATTGTGGTGTATGTAACCTGTTCCACCTTAAGAGAACTTAAGCCTGGTCCACCTTAAGAAAGGTACTACTTTCTTTGGCTGCTGTATACGTAATACCGGTGGTGACTACACCGGTATATAAGCACAGTGTAATAATATTGTATTCAGTATAGTCCGACCTCCCACCAGTAAAGACCTGTTGAATTTACTCTTGTGGTCTGTGTAGTAATTCTCACTATAACACACAGACTTAACAGAAAGAAGATAGCTGACTGCCGCTGATGGAGGCTTCGAGTTCAGGATGTCTTCTGCACTCCGGGTTCTCGATGCCTGCCGCGCGACGTGTCTTCCAGCAGGGTGATGAGGGTGGATGCCTCTCTTCGACGCCCGTTCTGTGGACGAAGCCGTCGTGGATATAAACTGCCGCAGGGTAAGAATCGGACTCGTCGCCACTGTTAAGTCTGTGTGTTCCAGTTGTATTAAGATTAATTACTGACACAGACTACAAGAATAAAGTTCAACAGGTCTTTACTAGTTGGAGGTCAGGACTATACTAAATACAATATCACTACACAGTACTTATATACCGGTGGTCACCACCGGTATTACGTATACAGCAGCCAGAGAAAGTAGTACATCTCTTAAGGTGGAACAGGCTTAAGTTCTCTTAAGGTGGAACAGGTTACATACACCACAGTTGCCACGCAGTCACTTGCTGGGCTCCTCCACAGCCAGATTGACGCAACGCGATCTCTCACTGCAGCCACCCTCTCTGCATCAGATAGGATCACCCCAGGCCCTTCCACTCCCGTACAAGGCCAGGAATCAGTGGAGCATGCGATTGTGGCGGATGAGCCAAGCCGCTCCCCTCTGATAGCCAGTGTGTCGTCCGACCATGGTGCAGGTGTCCTCTCTCGGCAGGAGAGCATTGCACATGCCAGCGCTGGGATGCCTGCATTGCAGCTGCCACCACCTGCAGGCCACACTGCTCCCAGCCATGGTCACAGCAAGCATCCTGCGTCCGCACCCTCCAAGCCCAGAGGTCGGCCAGGCCGTCCCTCAGGGGCTTCCGCGCTTCCAGACAGTCAGGAGGCGTCCCCCAGCCTTGAGCCCGCCACTGGGGTCCAATTACGTAGGAGCAGCAGGGAGGGAAGGGGCCGGGCGCAGAAGAGAAGTCGTTCTCCCTGAAGGGGTCAGTTGTACAGGGAGGTGGTGAGACGTTTGTTTGTCCAAATTCAAGGACACCCTCACCTGCTGTTATATTTGCTGAGGGTTGTTGAGTTTTGCGGCTTGGCCGAACAGTTAACAGCTATTTTGAAAGTTATGGTTTGTGCTCACATTACGTTGTTTAGCAGTAATGAAAGACTTTTGTGTCAATAAACAGAAGTTTCAATGTTGCATGGTGCATGTGACTACTTTCAGTGATGCTGGCATTCAGAGGCCCTGAAACATCCAAAGTGCGCATGAGTTAAGACTCTCATCATTCCGCCACAGGGGTGTCGAAACGAGTCCAGAGGAGCCTCTGACAAATGGACCTTCCACTTTCAGCAGCCCTTCCATCTTCCTCCTCCTCCTCCTCCTCCTCCGCCTGCTCTTCCTCCTCCTCCTCCTCCTCCTCCTCATACTCCTCCTCCTCCGCCTGCTTGTGCAGGCTCCGAGGGAAGGTAATGAATTGACGCGTTCGCCTATAAAGGGCATCTGTCACTTGCTGGATGCAACAGCGGACTGCAGCCTGAGCGACAGTCGCATTGTCCCCAATGGCTGACTGAAAGGATCCGTTGCCATAAAAATGGAGGGCATCAGTTAGTTTAGCGATCACGGACAGAGAGGTTCTGCAGCGTTCACACGGCTGCAGATGCTGACCAAGCAGGTGGCACAGATCAGTAACAATGTCCCTCCAGTTTCGGAGCCTTCGCAAACACTGCTCCTCCGACATGTCAAGGCTTGTCACCTGCTGCCTAAAGACCCTCGCAGCATCCCGTCGGATTGGGCGACCTCCATTGCCCCTCCTCATTCTGGCCAATCCCGGCCCTCTCTCCCGCCGTCTCTCTGCCCCTTCACAGTGTTGGGCGATGAGGCCGTCGCCCTCCAAACAAGTTCCCATTCCGATGCCAGTTGGTCAAAAGGCTTTTAGGTGTAGTGCTGCAAGTGCTTCGGACAGGGTTGAGGGTCCCAAGTACTGTAAAGCTAAATTCCCAGAACTCCGCTCCACATTAGCTCGCCAACTCTCTCTAGCAACGATCGCAATGAGCAGGCCAAGTGGCAGAAGATTCTGCACTAGAGCTGTCCCCTTTAAATAGTGCCGCCCCTACTCCGAGAAGGGCCTGTTAGCCCTCCCTCGAACTGTCACTAATAGCGCTGGGCGCTAAGGCTCCGGGCGCCACCCAATATGCACTCAGGCGCTCCTAAAAGGCGTTGCACACTGAAATGACGTCATGAGCTGCTTGCGCTCGCGGGCGCGCGCAAACACTTAGCGCAGGCGCTAAATGTATAGTCAATATCTGAGTTGGCGCTATCTTCATAGCGCTCGCCCCAACATAGGGCTTCGCCCCAATTGTAGGTCTCTTTAGGCACTCAGTGCCGACGCTACCAACCCAATTTCTAGGCCAGAGAGTTAAAGGGGGAGAAATTCGGTATTGACCATTTTGGGCCGTTAATATCAGCCGGGCACAAAATTTAGTGCCCGGTGCAAATTATCGCCAGTGACTGGGAAATTCGTCTCCGGCACCCCTGGAAATGATTGGAGCGCTAAATCAAGCGCTACACACTTCTTTTAGGATGCTAACATCGAGGAACGAGGCGCTACCTCAGAGCGCTACTCAAGCTCAGGCGCTGTCAATTACCTTGTACTTAGACATACTGGCGCCTTCCAGTTCTTAAAGGGGAGGGTCTATCATGCTGCACAGCAACACCCTGATCATTGCTGCGTTTGACCTGGGCCTGCAAGGAGGTGCAAATCTTCAACAAAGATTATCATGGCTACTCAGAGGCCCAGGGAGAGAGCTCGCCGGTTTAGCGACCAGGCGTTGGTGGCTCTGGTTGTGGCTGTGGAACGCCAACGGGCAGTGCTGTTTCCAGGCACTGGCAAGGAGGCCATTGCCCCGGGAATTCATAAGGGTGTGGAGGGAGGTTGCCCATTTCATATCATCCAGGAGCCTGGTCCAAAGGATTCACACCCAGTGCCGCAAGAAGTTCAATGACCTCACTCGGGTGGTCAGGATGAGTAGATGCATGAAATACCTCTACATCCCACCATCTCAACCTCACTCTGTGCACAGACGGTGTAAAGTGCCAAATCCCCAACACTCCCCAACAACTATGCCCATCTACTAAAAGTCACATCCACATCTCACACCTTGCAGACATTAATGGCTATTCAACTATGGTAGGCACATCTACTAAACACATGGCTGCACACTCACTCACACGCTGCCCTTTTTCCTGCAGGCCAAGCTTTCACATAACAGGAGGGAGCAACAATGCACGGGAGGAGGTCAGGCAGAGCTGCACCCCCTCACACAGCTGGAAGAGCGAGTTCACAGACTAATCGCGAACCATGTCGTGGGCGCTATGGCAGTTGGAGAGGTATGTTCATCATCTTTCTCTCCTCTCTCATACCACTTCCCCCTCATAACACCAGCCTTTCCCACTTTCCATCTAACTATACTGTCTCCATTCCTTGCTCCCTTTCTGAACCCTGCCCTCACATTAAAGCCACTCTTGTACCTTCCTGCTTTCGGATACTGAGCCACCATCTGACCAGCCTGTCCCTCAGTCTCGCAGTGGCAGTGACGCGGGAGAGGAGGAGGAACATGAAGCCGGAGCCTCACTGCCTGCGTCTCCCGAGGACGAGACATCCGATACTGGGGCCATGTGTTCACTGGAGGGGAGCAGAGAATTTGGCTCTGATGTGGGTGGAGCTCCGGGACCCAGCAGGCTGCAGCAACACCATGGGGGAAGGGAAGCTTGGGTGCCATCTCCCCAGAGGGTGAGTGCGCACACGAGTTCTGCTGCACAGGACTCGGATAAGGACCTCGATATCGCAGCGATGAATACTCAGGCAATGCGCATGCATACTGAGCTCATGGGTGCAATGGCAAGGGCGCCCGAGAGCATTGATGCACTGGCTAGGAGTGTGGAGGAGTCCGCCACCAGCACAACTGTCATCTGTGCGCAAACCCTCGAACCCATCCTTGCCTCATTGCAGAGGATGGTTGAATTGCAGAGAGACTGTGGGGACCCAGACCCCATGCCACGTGCAATGGGTGAGGTGGCAGGATCTATGGCAGCGCAGGCCAAGGCAACGCAACAGCTTAGTGCTGGAATCGAGTCATTGGTTGGTGCCATCCAATCTCAGACTGCTCTGATGCAGTCTCAGATTGATGCCACACAAGCGCTGACTGCTGCCATCGTCGCTGGGCCGCCCACTGTCCACCAGCGATCTGACGGTGCCGCAGCAGGCCAGCAATCTGTGCTCGAGCAGATTGCTCCGGATGCTGAGGTTCTGCCCCGGGGGAGTGGCAGTGTGTTGGGCGAGCAGGAAGATGCTGTCCTCTCTCAGGATGACAGCATTCCTGCCGCCACCACTGCCACTCCGCCATTGCACTTGCCACAGCCTGTAACCCAACCAGCTGCCGCCCATGCAGAGTTGGTGCAGTCTGCAGCCGGGCCCTCCAGGCCTAGAGCTGGTCGAGGGCATCCTTCAGGGCCATTTGCAGTCTCTGGATCCAACATTCAGCAGCCTTCCACCAGCCTTGCTGCAGTCACTGGGGCCACATTACGCAGGAGCAGTAGGGTTGGAAGGGGGTGTTAAGTCTGTGTGTTATAGTGATAATTACTACACAGACTACAAGAGTAAATTCAACAGGTCTTTACTGGTTGGAGGTAGGGACTATACTGAATACAATATTACTACACAGTGCTTATATACCGGTGTGGTCACCACCGGTATTACGTATACAGCAGCCAGAGAAAGTAGTACATCTCTTAAGGTGGAACAGGCTTAAGTTCTCTTAAGGTGGAACAGGTTACATACACCACAATCCTCCCTTTTTAGCTTAACAGTCATATCCCCATTTAACATAACATAATAACATATATACATATATAACTTCAGGTATAACAGTTCAAAGGTTCAGTCTCTCAGGAGGCTTTCTGATGCGGCTTGGATAACGCCTCTCAGTAGTCTCTGATTCTTGTTGTTGAGGTGCCTCCTCTATTTGGTTTCCAATGTATTGGGTGTCATCATCATCAAGTACATTCCCTGCCGAGGTAGATGCTTCAGGTTCATTAACGTCTTCCACAGTTGTCTCTGTCACAACCATGGGTTCGACCCTTGCTCTCGACTCTACCAGTTGATCCGCATGACGCCTTATCACATTATGACCAATATCTACTGTGTACATCAGAGGTCCTTGTCTGGCCCGAATTGTTCCAGACTGCCAATTTTCGTTTCCATAGCCCCTTGCCAACACTGGTTGTCCTACGTCGAAAGTTCGAGTGGTCTTGTTGTTAATATGCCGAAACTGTTTGTTTTCCACTTCCTTCCGCACATTTGGTTTTAACAAGTCCAACTTGGACTGCAGCCTCCTGTTATAAAACATCATGGCAGGACTTTGGTTAGTCACTGCATGATCAGCGTTTCGATATGACATCAGGAACTTGTCAGCCTTGTGTTGCAGCGGAATCTGATCATCGTTCATGGCCTTAATTGCCTTTTTGAATGTCTGGACAAATCTTTCAGCCAACCCGTTTGTCGCCGGATGATATGGGGCAGAGGTATAATGTTTTACTCCATTCTTCTTTAAGAATTGTCGGAATTCTTCCGATACAAACTGTGGTCCGTTGTCCGAACAGATCTGTTCTGGCAATCTGTTCCTTGCGAATATTGTTCTTAACACCGCAATTGTCTTTTCTGAAGTAGTGGTATTCATCTTGATGACTTCTGGCCATTTGGAATGTGCGTCCACCACGATTAGGAACATGGAGTCCATGAATGGACCAGCAAAGTCAATGTGTATGCATTGCCATGGGGCTGAAGGCCATTCCCATGGGTGTAGCGGTGCTATCGGAGGTGCATTTTGCACTTTTTGGCACCCAGCACAGCTTTTCGTTAACTCCTCAATCTGTTGGTCAATACCCGGCCACCATACATAAGCCCTAGCAAGACTTTTCATTTTAACTCCCCCCACATGACCTTCATGCAGTTCGTTTAAAACTCTTTCCCTTAACTTGGGAGGAATAATCACTCTTGTCCCGTACATCAAGGTACCATGGCAGACGGACAGCTGGTCTCGCCTTGCCGAAAATGCCGGTAACAGAGGATCACCCCGTGTTGGCCATCCTTTCACTGTCACCTCGTAGACTCTGGACAGTGTCGGGTCGTTCCTGGTTTCTCTTTCAATACTTGCATTGGTGACTGGTAAACACTCGATGATGGTTGAATGAAATAACTCAACAGGGTCAACTTTCGTCTTGTCTTCTTCTTCAGGTAGTGGCAGGCGCGACAGCCCATCAGCATTGCCATGCTGTTTCGTACCTTTGAATTCTATTTGATATTGATGTGCCCCTAGGAAAAGAGACCATCTCTGGAGACGCTGCGCTGTCATCACCGAAACACCCTTCTTAGGGTTAAAAATGGATACCAACGGTTGATGGTCTGTCAGAAGTGTGAATTTTTGGCCCTGCAGGTAATGATTAAACTTCTTCACTCCCCATACAAGGCTAAGAGCCTCCCTATCGATCTGCGCATAGTTGCGCTCAGCGGAGGTCAATGATCTGGATGCAAACGCGACTGGCCTTTCTGTGCCATTTGGCAACTTGTGTGAGAATACTGCCCCAATACCATATGGAGAAGCATCACAAGCCAACCGAATAGGCAGTGTCGGGTTGAAGTGAGCCAACACTTCCTCTGAGGTGATCAATTCTTTGCTTTTGCGAAATGCCTTCTTACAGTTTTCGCCCCATTCCCATGGTACCCCTTTCTGTAAAAGAGCGTTTAACGGGTGCAGTACCGTGGATAGATTTGGCAGAAATTTATGGTAATAGTTAATTAATCCTAGAAACGACCTCAACTGAGAGACATTCTCCGGAGCGGGAGCCTTTACAACTGCCTCAATCTTGTCAGGAGACTTATGAAGCCCCTCCCGGTCAATGACATGGCCACAGTACGAGATCCGCTTCTGGAAGAACTCACATTTCTGCCGATTTACTCTAAGTCCATACTCTTTCAGTCTGTTGAGCACCAGTTCCAAGTTTGCGAGATGTTGTTCATCACCATCACCTGTGATCAGAATATCGTCCAGGTAACATTGTGTGCCTGGAATTCCCTGTAATACCTGCTCCATGGCCCTCTGCCAAATTGCTGGAGCCGATGCCACTCCAAAAACCAGCCTATTGTACCGGTACAACCCTCGATGCGTGTTGATCGTGAGGTATTGGCGTGACTCTTCCTCAACCTCCATCTGCAAGTACGCCTGCGCCAGGTCTATCTTGGTGAAGTGTTTCCCGCCACACAATGAAGCGAAAATATCCTCAATCCGTGGAAGCGGATACTGCACCGTGTGAAGCACCGGATTAACGGTGATTTTGAAATCTCCACAGATGCGAACCTTCCCTGGATCTCCTGGCTTGTTGCTCACAGGACGTTTCATAACGGGAACAATGGGCGTAGCCCACTCACTCCAATCTACCTTAGACAGTACACCTGAACGCTCTAGTGCTTCCAGTTCCGCTTCAACAGTAGGTCGGATTGCATAGGGTACCGGTCTGGCTTAAAAAAATTTTGGTTGTGCATGTTCATCAATCTTGATGTTTGCCGTAATTCCTCTCAGTGTTCCCAGTCCCTGCTGGAACACCTCTTTAGCATCATCCAATATTTTGGACAATCGTTTAGGTTTGACATCTGTTTCCCCGGAATCTACCGTTAGTGCCTTCAAGGAGTGCCAGTCCATATTCATTTTCCTAATCCACTCCCATCCTAGTAGTGGTGGACCTCCTTCAGGTAGCACATATAAGTCCATTACTTGGCTTTCTTCGCCCTTGTGGACCACTTCTACCTCTATTTTTCCGGTGGGGTACACTCTTTGCCCCGTGTATGTTTTCAATATAATCTCCGTATCCTGTAGGGGAATATGTTGGAATAACCTTCTGTAATCTTTCTTATTCATGACCATCAATGCCGATCCAGTGTCCAATTCCATTTTTACTTGGACTCCTGCTATCTGAAAAGTGACCCAAATTGTCTGGAGATCTGCATCCTTACCAACGTTGTGTACTCTTAAGCTATCCAGTTCATTACTGCTAGCGTCTGAATCTGACTTCTGTTCGGTCAAACTGTTCTTTGTCACCTTGTGTACCTTTGCGTATTTTCCTTGCGGTGACTTTTTTTTGCTGGTCTTCTTTCCTGACCGGCATACTTTAGCTATGTGGCCAAGCCTGCCACACGTTCTGCATTCTTGGTTTTTAAACCAACGCTGGTTCTGATCGTGCGTTGTCTTTCCACAACGATAACATTTGACAGAACTCAAACCCAATTTGTTTGTACCGAGTTCCGGTGACCGTAGCTGCATTACTGCCGTGCCTCTCGCTGTGGCTTCGTGTGCTGCTGCCATAGTGACCGCCTTCTCAAGCGTCAGCTCATTCTCCTCGAGCAGTCGCTTTTGTGTATCCTGTTTAAATAAACCACACACAAATTTATCTCGTAGTGCCTCTGTCAGTCCCGTTCCAAACTGACAATATTTTGCTAGCTTACGTAATTGCGTCAAATATTCAGCATTGCTTTCATTCTGCAGCTGCCTTCTGTCGTAAAATTTAAATCGTTCCGCTAGCATCAGCGGCGTGGGGTTTAGATGATTTTTCAGGACAGTAACAATCTCCTCGAACGTCTTATCCGCTGGTTCATCTGGTGATACAAGGTGTTTCAATTGCCCGTATGTCTTCGCACCCATTAAATTTTATAATGTTAGTGCTTTATCTGCATCAGGAATTTTATTTGCCTTACAATAATTTTGTATGCGTTCTACATACATGGCCCAATCTTCGATGTCACTGTCAAAGGTATTAATGTTCCCATGTTTAGGCATCGTTGCAATTTATTGTATTTTTATGTTATCCAAGATGGCGGCTTCCCGCTCTTGTCGTCGTCCTCCGCCCACAAAATGGCGGTTTTCCCGCGCTTGGAGGTCTTCAACCGTCCCCCGACGCTGTCTCCGCTTCACCGCGGCTCTCGCGCCTTCAGTTTCCCCAGACGCTGCGCCTTTTAGCCCGAATGCAGCCCTTATCTCCGGTCGCGATCGATGTCCCCACGCTGCGCCTCGCGCTCGAAAGCGGCCCGGCCCTTATTCCTCCGTCTTCCCAGCCCCGTCTGTACAGCCAACGCGGTTGACTTTCTGTCGCGTCGCTGCCCGGCTTACCCACCACCGAGGTAGAAAGAAGAAGCTGACAGTCGCTGATGGAGGCTTCGAGGTCAGGATGTCTTCTGCACTCCGGTTTCTCGATGCCTGCCGCTCGACGTGTCTTCCAGTAGGGTGATGAGGGTGGAAACCTCTCTTCGACGTCCTGTCTGTGGACGAAGCCGCCGTGGAAATAACTGCCGCAGGGTCAGAATCGGACTCGTCGCCACTGTTAAGTCTGTGTGTTATAGTGATAATTACTACACAGACTACAAGAGTAAATTCAACAGGTCTTTACTGGTTGGAGGTAGGGACTATACTGAATACAATATTACTACACAGTGCTTATATACCGATGTGGTCACCACCGGTATTACGTATACAGCAGCCAGAGAAAGTAGTACATCTCTTAAGGTGGAACAGGCTTAAGTTCTCTTAAGGTGGAACAGGTTACATACACCACAGGGGGGAAATGCAAAGGGGAGGGAGATCATTCAAGAAGGGCGAATAACTAAAAATTTTCTATCATATGGGGGGAGTGTTTGTACCAAAGTTGGATGTGTATGTAAATATATTGTTCACTCTGTTAAGACTTATTTCGATGTGGTAAGAACCAGTTTTGTTTGTTAATGAATTGTTGTGTTTGTTTGTTATTGGTTGTGCTTAATAAGACACAGTTGTTCAGAAAACTAATTTTTTTTATTGAAACGTTACAAATTTCCTCATGTTACTCATTGGAACTTTGCTCGGTAATAGGGGCTGCAGGATGGCTGTAATGATGTGCTTGTTGATCCCAAAAGCCATCTTCTCTGTCATTCATCAGAAGTGGTGCCTTATGAGGCGTTCACGAACAGCCCTTGCAGAAGCAACATTGAGCACCTCCCTCCCACATTGCTGCTGCTGATTCTCCTCTTCCTCCTCCTCCACCTCCTCCTCCCCCTCTCCCTCTTCCTCCTCCTGAGGTGATCCACCAATCCCTGGTGGCAATGGCTGGGTCCTCAGGATGGCGAGGTTGTGAAGCATGCAGCACACAACAATGAAAACTGATACTCGATCGGGGAAGTACTGCAGGGCTCCTCCAGAGTGGTCAAGACACTGGAACCGTTGCTTCAGTACGCCAATCGTCTGTTCAATCAGGTTCCTAGTGGCACTATGGCTCTCATTGTATGCAAGCTCAGCAGGAGTGTTGGGGTTATGGAGCGATGTCATCAGCCAGGTGCAGAGTGGATAACCATTGTCCCTGAGGAGCCAGGCACGAGGTTGATGCGGTGCTTGGAACAGGTCTGGGACACCAGTCTGGTGCAGGTTGAATGCATCGTGGCTGCTGCCAGGATAGTGGGCATTGATGGCGAGGATGTGCTGTCTGTGGTCGCAAACCAACTGAACATTCAGAGAGTGGAAGCCATTGCGGTTGCGAAAAACCTCTGCATTTTCATGAGGTGCCCACAACGCCACGTGCTTGCAGTCAATGGCGCCCTGAACCACGGGGAAGCTCGCTGTCCTAGCAAAACCACATGCGCGTTCACGCTATTTGTCTCAGGTCATGGGGAATGAGATGTACTCCCTTCTCCTTTTGTAGAGAGCGTTTGTGACCTCCCAGATGCAACAATGGACAGCGAACTTGGAGATGTTCACAATATCCCCTGTTGAAGCCTGGAAGGAGCCGTAGCGTAGAAATTGAGAGCCACTGTCACCTTCACTGCCACCAACAGAGACATCCTGGTCCTGAGCTGAGGCTGGAGCTCTGGTTGCAGGAGGCGGCAGAGCCCTGTGACCACCTCCTTGCTGAAGCAGAGCCTTCTAAAACACTGCTCCGCGGACAGATGGATATATGAGAATTGCTCCCGGAATATCCTGGGAGGGTAAGGTCTCCTGTGCAGAGGCCTGTTGGCCCCCCTCCCTCTGGCCATGTTTTCCACTCTCTCTCTCCGCCTCCGCTGCCTCCGATGGTGAAGCTGGAGGGCGAGGCCCTGTGCTAGTACAGCCTCCATTTAATCTTCTAAATGTGGTAGTAATAAAGCTTACACAAATGGGAAACTGAATAGTCTTGCAGACGAACAAAACTCCTTCGAGTAGGAAACTGTTAAATGTCTCCAGACGCCTCTCTCCCTCTCTCAACCTGCGTATGCAGAATTGATTGCCGACAGGGAAAAGCAGGAAACGCACACCTTTAAATAGCTCCCCCAGCTCACAGCCGACTGCAAACCGTCTCCCTCTACCTGTCTTTCCTAGCGCCAGGCGCTGAGGCAGGGGGTGAGAAGCAACTTCCGGTCCGGGGACGCTACCAGGGCGATGCGTGCTTCAATGATATCACGATCTCTGGATGCAGGAGATCGTGGCGGTAGTGTTTAGCGCCACCACAAACCGCCAAAGTCATTAGCACCCTGTTAGCGCCCCCCAGAGGTGCTAACGGGAGGAGCTAACCAACCGAATTTTTCCCCCAAAGGGTTTAGATAGAAGAACATAAGAACATAAGAAATAAGAGCAGGAGTAGGCCAATCGGCCCCTCGAGCCTGCTCCGCCATTCAATAAGATCATGGCTGATCTGATCCTAACCGCCAACCGTCAAGGAAAGCAAGGAAGTTGTGATAAAACTTTATAAATTACTGGTTAGGCCCCAGCTGGAGTATTGTGCCCAATTCTGGGCACCGCACTTTAGGAAGGATGTCAAGGCCTTGAAGAGGTTACAGAGGAGATTTACTAGAATGGTTCCAGGGATGAGGGATTACAGTTACATGGACAGACTGGAGAAGCTGGGGTTGTTCTCCTTGGAGCAGAGAAGGCTAATAGGAGATTTGATAGAGGTGTTTAAAATCATGAAGGGTTTAGATAGAGTAAATAAAGAGAAACTGTGCCCAATGGTTAATAATGAGAGGGCACAGATTTAAGGTAATTGGCAAAAGAACCAAAGGCGACATGAGAATCATAGAATAGAACCACAGAAAGTTATAGCACGGAAGGAGGCCATTTCGGCCCATCGTGTCCATGCCGGCCAACAAAGAGCTATCTATCCTAATCCCACTTCCCAGCTCTTGGTCCGTAGCCCTGCAGGTTACAGCATCCCAAGTGCACATCCAAGTACTTTTTAAATGTGGTTAGGGTTCCTGCCTCTACCACCCTTTCAGGCAGTGAGTTCCAGACCCCCACAACCCTCTGGGTGAAGAAATTTCCCCTCAAATCCCCTCTAAACCTTCCACCAATTACTTTAAATCTGTGCCCCCTGGTTTTTGACCCCTCTGCTAAGGGAAATAAGTACTTTCTATCCACTTTATCTATGCCCCTCATAATTTTATACACCTCAATAAGGTCTCCCCTCAGCCTCCTCTGTTCCAAGGAAAACAGACCCAGCCTATCCAGTCTTTCCTCATAGCGAAGATTCTCTACTCCCAGCAACATCCTTGTAAATCTCCTCTGTACCCTCTCTAGTGCAATCACATCTTTCCTGTAACGTGGTGACCAGAACTGCACGCAGTACTCTAGCTGAGGCCTAACTAGTGTTTTATACAGTTGAAGCATAACCCCCCTGCTCTTGTATTCTATGCCACGGCTAATAAAGGCAAGCATTCCGCATGCCTTCTTAACCACCTTATCTACCTGGCCTGCTACCTTCAGGGATCTGTGGACATGCACTCCAGGGTCCCTTTGTTCCTCTACACTACTCAGTGTCTGACCATTTAATGTGTATTCCCTTTCCTTGTTAGCCCTCCCCAAATGCATTACCTCACACTTCTCAGGATTGAATTCCATTTGCCACTGTTCTGCCCACCTAACCAATTTATTGATATCTTCCTGCAGTCTACAGCTTCCTTCTTCAGTATCAATCACACAGCCGATTTTAGTATCATCTGCAAACTTCTTAATCATACCCCCTATATTCAAGTCTAGATCATTGATATATACCACAAAAAGCAAGGAACCTCGTACTGAGCCCTGCGGAACCCCACTGGAAACAGCCTTCCAGTCACAAAAACACCCATCAACCATTACCCTCTGCTTCCTGTCTCCGAGCCAGTTTTGAATCCAACTTGACACTTTGCCCTGGATCCCATGGGCTTTTAACTTCGTGACCAGTCTGCCATGTGGAACCTTATCAAAAGTCATGCTAAAGTCCATATACACTACATCAAACGCACTACCCTCATCTACCCTCCTTGTTACCTCCTCAAATAATTCAATCAAGATGGTCAGACATGAACTTCCCTTAACAATCCGTGCTGACTATCCTTGATTAATCTGTGTCTTCCTAAATGAAGATTTATCTTGTTCTTCAAAATTCTTTCCAATAATTTTCCCACCACTGAGGTTAGGCTGACTGGCCTGTAATTACTCGGTCTATCCTTTTCTCCCTTTTTAAACAAGGGTACCACATTAGCAGTCCTCTGGCATCACACCTGAAGCCAGAGAGGATTGAAAATTGATGATCAGGGCCTCTGCTATTTCCTCTTTTGCTTCGCTTAACAGCCTGGGATACATTTCATCCGGGCTTGGGAATTTATCCACATTTAAAGCTGCTAAACACCTTAATACTTCCTCTGTCACTATGTTTATTTCATCTAATATTTCACACTCCTCCCCCGATAGCAATGTCTGCTTCGCCCCTCTCCTTTGTGAAAACAGAAGCAAAGTATTCATTAAGAACCTTACCGACGTCTCCCGCCTCCACACACAGATTACCCTCATGGTCTCCAATAGGCCCTACCCTTTCTTTAGTTATCCTCTTACTCTTAATATATTTATAAAACATCTTTGGGTTTTCCTTGATTTTACTTGCCAAGAATTTTTCATGCTCTCTCTTTGCTTTCCTAATATCCTTTTTAATTGCACCCCTGCACTTTCCGTACTCCTCTAAAGATTCTGGAGTATTTAGCCCTCGGTATCTGTCATACGCCTCCCTTTTTTTCTTTATCCTATCCTGTATGTCCCTAGACATCCAGGAGGCTCTAGATTTGTTTGTCCCACCTTTTTTCTTTAAGGGCACATATTTGGTCTGAACCCTCCGGATCTCCTCCTTGAATGCCTCCCACTGCTCTGACACTGATATACCTTCAAGTAGCTGTTTCCAGTCCACTATGGCTAAATCCCCTCTGTGCTTAGCAAAATTTGCTTTTCCCCAGTTTAGAATTTCTATTCCTGGTCTATCCTTGTCCTTTTCCAGAACTACCTTAAATCTAACTGAAATAATATAGTAGCAAAATACTGCAGATGCTGGAAATCTGAAATAACAACAGAAAATACTGGAAATACTCAGCAGGCCAGGCAGCATCGGTGGAGAGAGAAACTGATGAAGGGTCCCAGACCTGAAACGTTAACTCTGTTTCTCTCTCCACGGATGCTGCCTGGCCTGCTGAGTATTTCCAGCATTTTCTGTTGTTATTTTAAATCTAACTGAATTATCGTCACTAGCACCAAAATGCTCCCCCACTGATACGCCTTCTACCTGCCCAGCTTCATTCCCCAAAACTAAGTCCAGAACCGCCCCCTCCCTTGTTGGGCTTGCTGCATACTGGCTAAAAAAGTTCTCCTGGATGCATTTTAGGAATTCCGCACCTTCTATACCCTTCACACTAATTATATCCCAGTTAATATCGGTGTAGTTGAAATCCCCTACTATCACTGCCCTGTAGTTTTTGCACTTCTCAGAAATTTGTCTACATATTTGCTCTTCTATCTCCCTCTCACTGTTTGGGGGCCTGTAGTACACTCCCAGCAGTGTGATCGCCCCTTTTTTGTTTTTCAATTCGACCCATATGGCCTCATTTGATGATCCCTCCAACATATCATCCCTCGTCACAGCTGTAATAGTTTCTTTAATCGATACCGCGACCCCCCTCCCTTTTTAACTCCCTCTCTATCCCACCTGAAAATCCTGTAACCAGGAATATTGAGCTGCCATACCTGCCCCTCTTTCAGCCACGTCTCTGTAACAGCTATAATATCATAGTCCCAAGTATCTACCTGTGCCCTCAGCTCATCTGCCTTGTTCACTTTACTCCTTGCATTGAAGTATACACCATTTCCTACAGGCAAACCTCCTTGTTGACTACTATCTAGCCCTTGATTCCTCTGTCCTTCCAATTTACTTTCTACGTTTTTGTTTTCCAATTCCAGTTTTTCTTCCCTCCCTATTGACTCTATACTTAGGTTCCCATCCCCCTGCCAAGCTAGTTTAAACCCTCCCCAACAGCACTAGCAAACCCTCCCATGAGGATATTGGTCCCATTCCCGTTGAGGTGCAACCCGTCTGGCTTGTAGAGGTCCCACCTTCCCCAGAAACGGTTCCAATTCCTCAAGAATCTAAAGCCCTCCCTCCTACACCATCTCTCCAGCCACGCATTCATCTGCTCTATCTTCCTACTTCTGTACTCACTAGCACGTGGCACTGGTAGTAATCCGGAGATTACTACCTTTGAGGTCCTGCTTTTTAACCTCTTCCCTAGCTCCCTAAACTGCAGGACCTCATCCCTCTTCCTACCTATGTCGTTGGTACCGATATGGAACACGACCTCTGACTGTTCACCCTCCTCTCTCAGAATGCCCTGCAGCCGTTCAGTGACATCCATGACCCTGGAACCAGGGAAGCAACATACCATCCTCAAGTCACGTCTGCGGCCGCAGAAACACCTGTCTGCTCCCCTAACTATTGAATCCCCTATCACTATTGCTCTCCCTCTCCTCTTCCTCCCTGCCTGTGCAGCTGAGCCTTCCATGGTGCTGGGGACTTGGCTCTGGCTGCATCCCCCAGAGGAACCATTCCCCTCACCAGTACTCAGCACCGAATGCTGGTTGGTGAGCAAGATGGGCTAGAATCACAGAAACCCCACAGTGCAGATAGAGGCCATTTCGGCCCATCGAGCCTGCACCGACACATATCCCACCCGATCCCCGTAACCCCACGTATTTAATCCCCCTAACACTAAGGGTCAATTTATCATAGCCAATCATCCTAACCCGCACATCTTTGGACTGTGGGAGGAAACCGGAGCACCCGGAGGAAACCCACGCAAACACGGGGAGAATGTGCAAGCTCCACACAGACAGTCACCCGAGGCCGGATTCGAACCCGGGTCCCTGGTGCTGTGAGGCAACAGGGGACTCCTGCACTATCTGCCTGGTCCTCCTCTTCTGCCTGACGGTCACCCATTCCCTCTCTGCCTGCACACTCTTAATCTGTGGGGTGACCACCTCCCGAAACGTGCTATCCATGTAGCTCTCAGTCTCGTGCATGCACAGCAGTGACTGCAGCTGCCGTTCAAGCTCCGTAACCCAGTGCTCGAGCTGCTGTAGCTGACAACACTTCCCGCACATGTGGTCGTCCAGACCACGGGAGGTGTCCAGGACTTCCCACATGGCACAGGATGTGCATTCCACGGGTGTGAGCTGCCCTGCCATACCTCTAATTAACAGACTATTTACTAACCTAGCTGGAATAAACTTAAAAACTTTAAGAAAGCCAAGTAACAACACTTACCAGATATTCACCAATCAGCTCCCTCTTTTTGAATGTTTAGTTTTTAATTCCCGCTCTTAATTTAAACCAATGCCCAAGATAAAGAGAGAAATACTGAGCAACCAATCACTTCCCTGCTTTCCTGTGATGTCACTCCTTGTTTTTTGGACTCCTGGATTTTTTCCTCTCTGCACCGGTTCCCGGCTCGGTCCGCTCCTCCTCGGCTGCTCACAGTGAGTTCAGGCCCCTCTCCGACTGCGCTCTTTATTTACTGGCCTCTGCTCCGGTTCCCGGCTCGGTCCGCTCCTCCTCGGCTGCTCACAGTGAGTTCAGGCCCCTCTCCGACTGCGCTCTTTATTTACTGGCCTCTGCTCCGGTTCCCGGCTTGGTCCGCTCCTCCTCGGCTGCTCACAGTGAGTTCAGGCCCCTCTCCGACTGCACTCTTTATTTACTGGCCGCTGCTCCGGTTCCCGGCTAGGTCCACTCCTCCTCGGCTGCTCACAGTGAGTTCAGGCCCCTCTCCGACTGCGCTCTTTATTTACTGGCCGCTGCTCCGGTTCCCGGCTAGGTCCACTCTCCTTAGCTGCTCACAGTGAGTTCAGGCCCCTCTCCGACCCCACTCTTTATTTACTGGCCTCTGCTCCGGTTCCCGGCCAGGTCCACTCTCCTCGGCTGCTCACAGTGAGTTCAGGCCCCTCTCCGACCCCACTCTTTATTTACTGGCCTCTGCTCCGGTTCCCGGCTCGGTCCGCTCCTCCTCGGCTGCTCACAGTGAGTTCAGGCCCCTCTCCGACCGCGCTCTTTATTTACTGGCCTCTGCTCCGGCTCCTGGCTTGGTCCACTCTCCTTAGCTGCTCACAGTGAGTTCAGGCCCCTCTCCGACCCCACTCTTTATTTACTGGCCTCTGCTCCGGTTCTCGGCTAGGTCCACTCCTCCTCGGCTGCTCACAGTGAGTTCAGGCCCCTCTCCGACCCCACTCTTTATTTACTGGCCTCTGCTCTGGCTCCTGGCTCGGTCCACTCTCCTCGGCTGCTCACAGTGAATTCAGGCCCCTCTCCGACCCCGCTCTTTATTTACTGGCCTCTGCTCCGGTTCTCGGCTCGGTCCGCTCCTCCTCGGCTGCTCACAGTGAGTTCAGGCCCCTCTCCGACCACGCTCTTTATTTACTGGCCTCTGCTCCGGTTCCTGGCTAGGTCCACTCTCCTTAGCTGCTCACAGTGAGTTCAGGCCCCTCTCCGATGCCACTCTTTATTTACTGGCCTCTGCTCCGGTTCCTGGCTCGGTCCACTCTCCTTAGCTGCTCACAGTGAGTTCAGGCCCCTCTCCGACCCCACTCTTTATTTACTGGCCTCTGCTCCGGTTCTCGGCTAGATCCACTCTCCTTAGCTGCTCACAGTGAGTTCAGGCCCCTCTCCGACCGCGCTCTTTATTTACTGGCCTCTGCTCCGGCTCCTGGCTTGGTCCACTCTCCTTAGCTGCTCACAGTGAGTTCAGGCCCCTCTCCGACCCCACTCTTTATTTACTGGCCTCTGCTCCGGTTCTCGGCTAGGTCCACTCCTCCTCGGCTGCTCACAGTGAGTTCAGGCCCCTCTCCGACCCCACTCTTTATTTACTGGCCTCTGCTCCGGCTCCTGGCTCGGTCCACTCTCCTCGGCTGCTCACAGTGAATTCAGGCCCCTCTCCGACCCCGCTCTTTATTTACTGGCCTCTGCTCCGGTTCTCGGCTCGGTCCGCTCCTCCTCGGCTGCTCACAGTGAGTTCAGGCCCCTCTCCGACCACGCTCTTTATTTACTGGCCTCTGCTCCGGTTCCTGGCTAGGTCCACTCTCCTTAGCTGCTCACAGTGAGTTCAGGCCCCTCTCCGACCGCGCTCTTTATTTACTGGCCTCTGCTCCGGTTCCTGGCTCGGTCCACTCTCCTTAGCTGCTCACAGTGAGTTCAGGCCCCTCTCCGACCGCGCTCTTTATTTACTGGCCTCTGCTCCGGTTCCTGGCTCGGTCCACTCTCCTTAGCTGCTCACAGTGAGTTCAGGCCCCTCTCCGACCGCGCTCTTTATTTACTGGCCTCTGCTCCGGTTCCTGGCTCGGTCCACTCTCCTTAGCTGCTCACAGTGAGTTCAGGCCCCTCTCCGACCGCGCTCTTTATTTACTGGCCTCTGCTCCGGTTCTCGGCTAGATCCACTCTCCTTAGCTGCTCACAGTGAGTTCAGGCCCCTCTCCAACGCCGCTCTTTATTTACTGGCCTCTGCTCCAGTTCCCGGCTAGGTCCACTCTCCTTAGCTGCTCACAGTGAGTTCAGGCCCCTCTCCGACGCCGCTCTTTATTTACTGGCCTCTGCTCCGGTTCCTGGCTCGGTCCGCTCCTCCTCGGCTGCTCACAGTGAGTTCAGGCCCCTCTCTGACCCCGCTCTTTATTTACTGGCCTCTGCTCTGGTTCTCGGCTGCTCACCGAGAGGGAAAATCTTTTTTACACAATGAGTGGTTAGGATTTGGAATGCACTGCCTGATAGGGTGGTGGATACAGATTCAATAGTAGCCTTCAAAAGGGAATTGCATAAATACTTGGAGAAAAAATTGCAGGGATATGGAGAACGAGCGGGGACTAACTGGATTGCTCTTCGAAAGAGTGAGTTCAGACTTGGTGAGCTGAATGGCCTCCTTCTGTGCTGAACTATTCTATGATTCTAACAGGAGGCGGCCATTCAGCCCCTTGACCCTGCTCCGCCATTCAATTAGATCATGGCTGATCTGTATCTTAACTCCATCTGCCTACCTTGGTTCCGTAACCCTTAATACACTTACTTAATTTTGACAGTAAGAATGAGGAGGCACAATACAAGCTAAATTGTACAATTTCGAAGGGGGTATTTGAGGGTATTTGTGCACAAATCTTTGAAGTTGGCAGGACAGATTTACAAAGCAGTTAATAAAGCATATGGGATCCTGGGCTTTGTAAATAGAGGCATAGAATAAAAAAGCCAGGAAGTTATGCTAAACCTATATAAGAAAACTAGTTCAGCCCCAGCTGGAATATTGTGCCCAATACTGGGCATCACTCTTTAGGAAGGACGTGAAGGCTTTGTAGAGGGTACAGTAGAGATTTACTGGAATGGTTCCATGGATGGGAATTACAGTTATGTGGATAGACTGGAGAAGCTGGTATTGTTCTCCTTAGAGCAGAGAAGGCTATGAGGAATAGAATCATAGAATCATAGAATTGTTACAGCACAGTAGGAGGCAATTCAGCCCGTCGAGCCCGTGCCAGCTCTCTGCAAGAGCACTTCAGCGAGTCCCACTCCCCGCCCTTTCCCCGTAGCCCTGCAAATTTATTTCCTTCAGGTACTTATCCAACTGCCTTTTGAAAGCCACAATTGAATCGAGGAGGCTTGATAGAGGTGTTTCAAATCATGAAGGGTTTAGATAGGGTAAATAAACATAAACTGTTTCCAATGGCTGCAGGGTTGACAACTAAAGAGCACAGATTTAAGGTGATTGGCAAAAGAAGCAGAGGCAGCATGAGGAAAAACTTGTTTACGCAACGATTGGTTAGGATTTGGATTGTAATGCCTGATAGGATGGTGGATACAGATTCAATAGTAGCTTTCAAAAGGGGATTGGATAAATATTTGAAATATGGGGAAAAAACAGGGGGGTGGGACTAACTGGATTGCTCTTCGAAAGAACCACGCAGGCTTGATGGACCGAATGGCCTCCTTCTGTGCTTTACTACACTATGATTCTATGATTCTAAATAAAAATGATCCATCTCAGTTTTGAAATTTTCAATTGACCCCCAGCCTCAACAGCTTTCTGGGGGAGAGAGTTCCAGATTTCCACCCCCCTTTGTGTGAAGAAGTGCTTCCTGACATCATCCCTGAACGGCCTGGCTCTAATTTTAAGGTTCTGCCCCCTTGTTCTGGACTCCCCACACCAGAAGAAATAGTTTCTCTCTCTCGACCCGATCAACTCCTTTAATCATCTTAAACAGCTCGATTAGATCACCCCTTAATCTTCTAAACTCGAGGGAATACAAGCCCAGTCTGTGCAACCTGTCCTCGTAATTTAACCCTTTTAGCCCCGGTATTATTCTGGTGAATCTGCGCTGCCCCCCCCTCCAAGGCTGATATATCCTTCCTGAGGGTGGTGCCCAGAACTGATCGCAGTCGCTCCAGATGGGGTCTGACCAGAGCTTTATATAAACCGTAACCTAACTTCCTCCCCTTTGTATTCCAGCCCCTCGAGATAAAGACCAACATTCCATTGGCCTTTTTGATTTTTTTTTTGTCCACTAGCTTTCACACAATAATGAACACGACAGAAATTTTATCATTGGTTGGGGTGCCTGTGCATTCACTAGATCTAATTTATTTGGTAGAGATCAGGCGAACAGCAGTAATGGAATGTGGAGGTTAACGAGCTTTGCGTTTACAAGAAATGAGAACAAATCTCCTTTGTTGTGCAAAACTAAGGAAAGCTGCAAAACTGTGAAACAAAGGGCGGAAGTGATGTGTGCGACTCCGTTATCTCTCTACTGCAGTCACAACCTACTGACTGAGAGGAAGGAGCTGCCTGCGTCGAGGAATTTCCTGTCTCATGTTAACCAACTAAAATTGGTTCCATGTAAAAAGAATTAAAGAGTAGACCTTCAGCCATTTCTTCCAGATGTAAGACAGGTGAATTCTAGATGTTGAAACTAACCAGTCAATCATATTCCTTTAACCTGAGACTGCCATATTCTCATAAAACTATCTGTCAAGCCTTAATTGCATCAGGTACCAGCCTGATACACTACCACGTGTTGGGCACGGGTGCACTGCCTCAACCTCTACAGACTGAGGCTGAATGTCCTGTGCCGACATACGGAGGGGCTGAGAGGAGGCTGGCTGGGCTCGCAATACTCTCCTACACTGCCTCATGCTTAGTTTCAGGTTGGCCTGGAAGAAAATATCTTCAAAGGAGGAGGTTCCTCCTCAAGGAAAGAATAAGTTGATTCTTAAAGGAAATTGCTGTATTAAGGAGTTAAATTGTGTGAAGGAACAGATAGTGCTTTTATTTTTCTAAACACTACTTTCTGGATTTGCTCAGAGTACCAAAGATGAGAATATACGTACAGCTGTCTAATTTAAGCGCTGTGGCTATTTAGAGTTGGTCTGGTAGATTATAGGGCATTTTAGAGAGACTTTACTCCTGGTGTGGGACCATTCTGGAAAATATGGCTAAATAGGTTGGAGATTAGACCATAACAAAGGGCGAATTCTGTGACCAAAAACACTCAAACTGAGAGAGAGAGACAAACTGACAGAGAGAGACGCCGACTGAGAGAGAGAGAGAGAGAGAGAGATGCCGACTGAAAGAGAGAGAGACACCGACTGAGAGAGAGAGTGAGACACCGACTGAGAGAGAGAGACCGACTGAGAGAGAGAAACACCGACTGAGAGTGAGACACCGACCTAGAGAGAGAGAGAGAGAGAGAGACACCGACTGAGCGAGAGAGAGAGAGAGACACCGACTGAGAGAGAGAGAGAGAGAGACACTGACTGAGAGAGAGAGAGAGACACTGACTGAGAGAGAGAGAGAGAGAGAGAGAGACACCGACTGAAAGAGAGAGAGACACCGACTGAGAGAGTGAGACACTGACTGAGAGTGAGAGAGAGACCGACTGAGAGAGAGAAACACCGACTGAGAGTGAGACACCGACCTAGAGAGAGAGAGAGAGAGAGAGACACCGACTGAGAGTGAGACACCGACCTAGAGAGAGAGAGAGAGAGAGAGACACCGACTGTGAGAGTGAGACACTGACTGAGAGAGAGAGAGAGACCGACTGAGAGAGAGAAACACCGACTGAGAGTGAGACACCAACCTAGAGAGAGAGAGAGAGAGAGAGACACCGACTGAGCGAGAGAGAGAGAGAGACACTGACTGAGAGAGAGAGAGAGAGAGACACCGACTGAGCGAGAGAGACCGACCAAGAGAGAGACAGAGAGAGATCGACTGAGAGAGAGAAACACCGACTGAGAGTGAGACACCGACCTAGAGAGAGAGAGAGAGAGAGACACCGACTGAGCGAGAGAGAGAGAGAGACACCGACTGAGAGAGAGAGAGAGAGAGAGAGACACCGACTGAAAGAGAGAGAGACACCGACTGAGAGAGAGAGTGAGACACCGACTGAGAGAGTGAGACACTGACTGAGCGAGAGAGAGAGAGAGAGACACCGGCTGAGAGAGAGAGAGAGAGACACCGACTGAGAGAGAGACCGACTGAGAGAGAGAAACACCGACTGAGAGTGAGACACCGACCTAGAGAGAGAGAGAGAGAGAGAGACACCGACTGAGCGAGAGAGAGAGAGAGACACTGACTGAGAGAGAGAGAGAGAGAGACACCGACTGAGCGAGAGAGACCGACCAAGAGAGAGACAGAGAGAGATCGACTGAGAGAGAGAGAGAGATACCGACTGAGAGAGAGAGAGAGAGAGACACCGACTGAAAGAGAGAGAGACACCGACTGAGAGAGAGAGTGAGACACCGACTGAGAGAGAGAGTGAGACACCGACTGAGAGAGAGAGACACTGACTGAGAGAGAGAGAGAGACCGACTGAGAGAGAGAAACACCGACTGAGAGTGAGACACCGACCTAAAGAGAGAGAGAGAGAGAGAGACACCGACTGAGCGAGAGGGAGAGACACCGACTGAGAGAGACACTGACTGAGAGAGAGAGAGAGACCGACTGAGAGAGAGAAACACCGACTGAGAGTGAGACACCGACCTAGAGAGAGAGAGAGAGAGAGAGACACCGACTGAGCGAGAGAGAGAGAGAGACACCGACTGAGAGAGAGAGAGAGAGAGAGAGACACCGACTGAAAGAGAGAGAGACACCGACTGAGAGAGAGAGTGAGACACCGACTGAGAGAGTGAGACACTGACTGAGCGAGAGAGAGAGAGAGAGACACCGGCTGAGAGAGAGAGAGAGAGACACCGACTGAGAGAGAGACCGACTGAGAGAGAGAAACACCGACTGAGAGTGAGACACCGACCTAGAGAGAGAGAGAGAGAGAGAGAGACACCGACTGAGCGAGAGAGAGAGAGAGACACCGACTGAGAGAGAGAGAGAGACACTGACTGAGAGAGAGAGAGAGACACCGACTGAGAGAGAGAGAGAGAGAGAGAGAGACACCGACTGAGCGAGAGAGAGAGAGAGAGACACCGACTGAGAGAGAGAGAGAGAGACACTGACTGAGAGAGAGAGAGAGAGACACCGACTGAGAGAGAGACCGACTGAGAGAGAGAAAGAGACACTGACTGAGAGAAAGAGAGACACCAACTGAGAGAGAGAGAGAG
The DNA here is from genome assembly GCF_052327205.1 of Somniosus microcephalus. Lineage (NCBI taxonomy): Eukaryota > Metazoa > Chordata > Chondrichthyes > Squaliformes > Somniosidae > Somniosus > Somniosus microcephalus. The sequence goes on from NW_028225493.1 coordinate 79,648, forward strand.
AGACACCGACTGAGAGAGAGACCGACTGAGAGAGAGAAAGAGACACTGACTGAGAGAAAGAGAGACACCAACTGAGAGAGAGCGAGACCGACCGAGAGAGAGAGAGACCGACTGAGAGAGAGAGAGACAAACACCGACTGAGAGAGGGAGAAAGAGAGAGAGAGAGAGCTTGTAAAATCTTCCTCAACATCTGTGTAATTGAGCAAGTCTTCAAACACCTCTCTTAACTCCCACACAAAACCTTGGCTTTGATTATATTGTTTTTCTGTGAAGGATGGTAACAAAATTGGGTCATAGTATTTCCATTAAATGCACTGATAGCAGTTTTTTTTAAAAGCCTGCAGTTGAGATTCCTGTACCAAGCCGATGGAAGGCCTTCAAAGAGGAGATGGTTCAGGTACAGAATAAGACACATTCCCACCAGGGAGAAAGGAAGGGCATCCAAATCTAGAGCTCCATGATGACTAAAGATGTAGGCCATGAAATTCGGCCCATTTTTGCGCCACCTGATAAGACCGGTTTGGATGATAAAATGGCGGCAAATCTGCTTCTGCCACTTCCAGCATGGAACAAGGCGGCCGCCATTTTGGGCAGGTCGGCAGCGCTGCCGTTGCCTGCGCTTGGTCCAAATATGGAAATGAGTCAGATCCTGACATCAATCAGCGTTGAATTGACGCGCGACTTGGTATTTTGGACATTGCCACTCCTTTTAACGCCCTCTCCAAAGCACACACAGTAGAAAGTGCGTGCAGCTGTACGACGGACTCCCCTTCTTAAAGGGATACACACAACTTTCAGGTAAGTTTAGATTTTTGCTTTTGTACTGGTTTCTTTACATTTTATTGGAGTAGTGGCTTGGTGCAATACATTTAAGAAGTTGTTAAAGTGTGAAGGAAGTGCAGGGAGCGCTGCTAGACGTTTGCAAGGCTTTGGCTTTTAAAGGAAGGCCTCTGAGAACAGCACTTGCTCCCAGTTCTAGGATCATAGGGGTCGATTTTAACTGAGCCGTGAGGCAGGCTTTGAGGCATGCGGGGGGTTAAAATCGCTAAAACTGGCCGGCGGGACCCCCCCCCCCCCCGGCCTGGTTCCCGACCCCGACCCCGAGCCATTTTAACCCAGGCGTGTCTGATGGTCCCGAATCAGTCCTGCCTCCAACAGGCGGGACTGGTCTTTAAGGCCCTTAATCAGCAATAATTGGCCTTTATAATCCCATTTTAACAGGCCCTTGCATTTTTAACCCTTTTCCCATGTAAAACACGCCTGGTGGGGATCACGCCTGTGAAACCTGGCGGGAGCACTATTGGCTTGCTGACTATCAGCTGCAGGTCAACCAGTAAAGAGATTTGATCAGTCATCATTTGCAGATGGCAGGACTTTGTTGTTTCAGGCCTGGGGCAACTTTTACCAGGCTAAATCACACTTGTGGAAGGTTGGAGCCTCACACACATCTCCAATGTGAACTCCTGGGAAACCCCTCTCACCACCCTCACTCAGCGCTTCCTCAGCGGAGGCATATGCCACAAGCATGGGAGCCATTTTTCTCCTTCCCTTCTTGGCATTAGAGGAGCTCGAGCACCAGGCGCGGCAGCAGCAGAACCAGGAACAACAGCAGCAGCAGCAACAGCAGCAGCAGCAGGAGCGACAGGCTGCTGCTCACCCACCTGAGGCAGCACAGGCCAGAAGGGGCCAGCGCATGGAAGCGTGTCGGCGCAGGAGATACCCCCCAAACAGGGCCTACAGACACAGGGTCAGCTATCTCAGCATGACTGAGCAGCAGTGCCAAAGGCGGCTCCGACTTTCGCGACAGGTGGTGACTGACATCTGCGCAATGATACAGCAAGACCTGCTGCCCAGAGGACCAGGTGGACACTCCTTACTAGTGGCCATCAAAGTCACCACCGCACTCAACTTTTTTGCCTCAGGCTCATTCCAGGGATCAGCAGCAGACATCAGCGGCATCTCCCAGGCGGCCGCACACACTTGCATCACGCAGGTAACCGATGCCCTCTTTGCCCTCGCGCACAATCACATCCATTTCACCAGGGATCGCGCAAATGTGACGGCGCGAGCAGTTGGATTAGCTCATCTGGCAGACTTTCCAAGGGTGCAGGGCATCATTGACTGCACACATGTGGCCCTTAGGGCACCCCATCGCAATCCAGGTATTTTTGTCAACCGCAAGGGCTTCCACTCCCTTAACGTTCAGCTGGTGTGTGACCACAAGAAGAAGATTTTGCATGTTTGTGCCAAGTACCCTGGCAGTTGCCATGACTCCTTCATACTGCGCCAGTCTAGTGTGCCTCCGCTATTCAGGCAGCCAGACCAACTTCACGGATGGCTACTTGGAGACAAGGGCTATCCCCTGAGGACTTGGCTAATGACGCCATTGAGGAGGCCAACCAATGAAGCTGAGGAGCGCTACAACTCCAGCCACATTTCCACCAGATCCATAATCGAGCAAACCATCGGCTTGCTGAAGATGCGCTTCAGCAGCCAGGGTTTCCAGAATCGTCGTGGTTTGCTGTGCACTTCACAGCATGGCACAGCGTCGTGGCTTGCAGATTCCTGAGGACCAAGTGGCTCCTCACATACCCTCCTCAGATGATGATGATGATGATGATGATGAGGAGGAGGAGGAGGAGGAGGAGGAGGGCGAAAACGAGCATCCTGCAGAGGCCCATCAACCAGCGGCAGCATTACGCGAGAACATTGCTGGCCGGGATGCAAGGAACGCACTCATCCTGGCCAGATTTGCTTAGCCTAGTAAATCAAACTCTTTTGCCTCGCAGCTTCTTACCTGAGCATCGACAATGGCCAAACCCTGCGTATTCCTAGCTATTTGACCAGCATCCTGACAACTGCAAGTAATCCTAAGCCCTCAATGTGAAAGCCCCATTCGTGAAAGGACACACGCCAGAACTGCAACAGTTGCCATCAGAATTTTTATGCACAAGAACCAACTGATGGCATTTTTACAATATACACAACATTTCACCCAAGTGACTACCCTTGTGACTACTTGTGCGTTATGTTCCTGTTACGCGTGCTCCTACGTAGTGGTTCCCCTGGGCCTTCAGCAGATGTGGAGACCCCTTGCTCACTTTCCTGCTGCTCCTGTCTCGACACCTTTGGCGGGCGTCCTCTGGGGTGGTAAGCCTGTGAGGGCTCGTCAGCAGTCTGCTGCTCCTGCGGCTGTGCAGGGGTTGAGACGTCTACCTCACTTGGGTGTGGACTCCAGTGGGGCTCTGACCAAGGGCTCTACAGTGGCATGGTAGTGTGAGCGCTTGGAGAGGAACCCCCACTTCCTTGAGGCCTGCCACCAACCTCCCTCTCATGGGTCAGCTCCCCCTCCGCGCCTGCAAGTGGCTTGAGAGCACCTTGCTGTACATCAGGGGGGCCATGGGAACCCGTATCTGCAATGGCAGTCCTACTCAGAAGGACTTCCATGAAGGTCTGGTTTCTCTGTTCAATAGATGCCCATCGCTCCTCAAGAGATGTCATTCTATTCTGAACACTCACCATGTTTTCCATACCCTGGCGACTAACCTCCTCCATGGCCGTAGCCCTCCTCTCCTCTACCATAGCCAGCCTTACCACGGAGGCAGCAATCATTTCCACATAGGTAGCCATCCTTTCCGTATTGATGCGTTCATGCGCCACTGACTCCACAAAGGCTCTGCCCATGTTCGCTATGGACTCCTCCATTCGCTCCACACTCGCAGCGACCCTGGAGACAAAACCTGCCAGAAACTCCTGCATCTGTGCATGGAGTTCCATCACCTCTGATCTTATGGACCCAGAGGCAGAGGGTCGACATGCAGCTGAGCCGAGCTGGCAGAGTCCTGTGCCCTCCGACGAGGACTCTCCACTGCTGTCCCTGTCTCCACAATCTGCTGATGCTCACTTGTGAGCTGTGATACACCAGGTGACAACACTACTCTATGTCCCGAAGGTCCCCCCGAGGTGTGAGTGTCTGCGCTGGTGCTGGGTGCACTTATTTCTGCTGACGCTGTGCCCTCAGAGGTTGCAGATTCCTCTGAGGAGTCTGGAATCTCAGGCTCTTCCTCCTGCACAGTGGGGACGGGGGCTCTCGATGGTCCTGTGGGGGAGTCAAGGAAAAAGTTAGAGATGTGATGCCAAGGTTACATGCACATTGCATTTTGCAGATGATCATAAATCCATATGATGTAGCTTCAGAATCATTATCAGCAATGTCAATGAGAGAGATGGAAAACTATTCTGTCACCAGCTTGCGGGGATGCACCTGTCTGTCCTTCCCCAACTTCCGCATCTGTATCAGCCCCGACAATCTCCAGGACGGCTTCCTCCCAGGGGGTGAGCTGGGCTAATGAGGGTGGCCCTCCTCCTGTCCTGGCTCGCTCTCTCCTGTTGTGAGGTCTCTTCTGCAATGAGGGAGACAAGTGGAGGTTGAGTGAGAATGAAGGAGTGAGTGTAGAGATTGCATAGCATAGATACTTAGAAGGAGACAAAGATGGAGCGAGGTTGCAAGTGGCATAGTGGTTAGCACTGTTGCCTCACAGCGCCAGGGACCCGGGTTCAAATCTGGCCTCAGGTGACTGTCTGTGTGGAGTTTGCACATTCTCCCCGTGTTTGCGTGGGTTTCCTCCGGGTGCTCCGGTTTCCTCCCACAGTCCAAAGATGTGCGGGTTAGGTTGATTGGCTATGATAAATTGACCCTTAGTGTTAGGGGGATTAAATACGCGGGGTTACGGGGATAGGGTGGGATATGTGTTGGTGTAGGGGTTACGGGGATCGGGTGGGATATGTGTCGGTGCAGGCTCGATGGGCCGAAATGGCCTCTATCTGCACTGTGGGGTTTCTGTGGGTTTCTGTGAAGACCCAGGGCCCTCCCTGTGTGTTGTGTTCAAAGCATCAGAGTGAGAGGGAGTGTGAGGGCTGCATGGTCGAATAGTTAGGTGAATGTGAGCATAGAGAGAGAGGGAATGGCTAAGGGTGCATGGATGTGAGTGTCAAGTGGGATGTGGAGGAAGAGATTGCTAAAGCTGAGTGCTGGTGAGGAAAGGCAATGGGGATCAGATTGGGGGTGATGGAAACTTCATACTTACTTTTCCAGTGCGATGAAGGTCATGGAATCTTTTCCTGCACTGCATCCAGGTGTGCCATGTGAGCCCCAAGGAGTTGTACAGCCGCACAGCCTTGGTCTGACTGGGAGGCCTCTTCCTCCCTGAAGAAGGGAACAGGACCTCCCTGTGGGCCTTAGCCCCGTCCAACAATGCCTGCAGTGATGCCTCATCAAATTTAGGTGCAGCTCTTGCCCTCCCACTGGCCATTGTTCCTGCAGGCTCCTGTGCCATCATAAGGGGAAAGCTTGGAAGCCTGCAGAGGAAGCAAGGCTTGCTGTGGACCTTAAATGCAGCAGCAATGATGACGTCAATGGAGGGGACTTGCAGTCATGAAAAACCCATTTGCAAAGGCTTCCCACACATTGGAAATCAATTGGCCAATTGAGTTAAAATTGCATCAATCACATACACCCATTTAGATTCGTGTGGGAATCACGAAATTCAGGGAACCCGACAATTGCCCGCAGTCTATGGATTTTGATACTGGAGGTGTGTAGGAGGCGGAATTACAACTTTCGGGGTTGTAGTCCTGCCTCCATCGAGTTGTGGCCAACCCACATGATTTTCACTTGATTGACCTTGTTGAGCCCGCCCAGCGGGCCCAGCGGGCCAATTAAGGGCCACCCGGCAACAGGTGACGTCACAGGTAGACATTTCATCTGTCAAGAGCTTTTGACAGATGAAATATCAGCGTTTCACAGCTCTTTGAAGCTGTCAAGTACTGACAATCTGTACTCTAAGTTAATTCCTTCCTCTCAGGCTGATTTAGAGATCTCTCCAGAACAGAAAGCTGAATGCTGCAGCTTTTGACAGCTCGCGGCCATTCTGCTTTCTGTGCCGGTGAGATGAGAGACTCCCGAGATCTGAAGGAAGGAAGGCTGTAAAGGTAAGTAAAGGTAAGTAAAACTTCTTTAAACACTTTACACACACCAAACACACTTCTTCTTCTTAGGCAGTCCCTCGGAACCGAGGATGACTTGCTTCCACATTAAAAATGAGTTCGCAGGTGACTGATGAGTCCAATGTGGGACCTACAGTCTCTGTCACAGGTGGGGCAGACGATGGTTGAAGGGGCGGGTGGGTGGGATGCTTGGGTTGACGTGCGCTCCTTGCGTTGCTTGCGCTTGGCTTCCGCTTGCTCCCGGCGAAGAGACTCGAGGTGTTCGGCGCCTTCCCGGAAGCTTCTCCTCCACTTTGTGCGGTCTTGGGCCAGGGATTCCCAGGTGTCGGTGGGGATGTTACACTTTTTCAAGGCGGCTTTGAGGGTGTCCTTGAAGCGTTTCCTCTGCCCACCTGGGGCTCTCTTGCCGTGCCGGAGCTCCGAGTAGAGCGCTTGTTTTGGGAGTCTCGTATCGGGCATGCGGACAATGTGACCCATCCATCGGAGTTGATTGAGTGTGGTCAAAGCTTCGATGCTGGGGATGTTGGCCTGAGCAAGAACACTGACGTTGGTGCGCCTATCTTGCCAATGGATTTGCAGGATCTTGCGAGGCAGCGTTGGTGGTACCTCTCCAGTGCTTTGAGGTGCCTGCTGTACATGGTCCATGTCTCTGAGGCCTTTACATAAGTGCAGAGGCACTTACCTCTGCACTCATGCACCCATCACTCACCTGAACATCGGACATCTCGAACCCTCCAAGTCCTTCAGCCCGACGGTCCGCCTCGCTAACTTGGCGTGGTTTGGAGCCGTCGGGAATCCCACACTTCAGGAATAAAAATAGGGATTAGGCTAAAAACTGCCTGTTAACTACCTGTTAACAGGCAGTTAATTGGCACTAATCCCCTTCCCGCCTCGGGGAGGCGGGTCCCAGTGCGGGTCGGGTACCCGCCTCCTTTGAAACTGGCATGGAGGCGGGTTGGGGGCGGGATGGGTTCGTGTCCCCTGATTTCGAGATTTTAACCCCCCACACGCCTCCAATCCCGCCTCCACGGCCCAATGAAAATCCTGCCCATAGAGTCATAATGGCACAGAAGGAAGCCATTCGGCCCATCAGCTCTAGTTGTAGTCCTCCTGGGGCTGCAGCATGATATGGAGATGGAGCAGAGGCAGCAAAGGGGACAAGCTGCTCGCAGAGGGAGGTGGAGGAGGAGAAGAAAGAAGAAGAAGCAGAAGAGGAGGAAGCGGCAGGAAGGACGCAACCCAAACAGCCCCTTTCTGGCCGGGATATTCGGGATCGAATCATCCACCTGCAGTACCAGTGACCACAACCCCAATTCCCCTTTCAACACTTGTTCCACACCTTACCTTCCCTCTGTTACTGACGATCACAGCATCCTCTTGGCCACAATGCTGAAATAAAAGCCACCACAAAGCAAACTTTCCAATCCAACTTTATCTATATATGCATCCAATATTACATCAAAAAATCAACTAATTACCCTTGTGCATTCCCATAGTGGCTGTCTTGTGTGTGTCTTTGCCTATCCTAGTGCTCTTATGCAGTGCTACCCCAATGGCTACAGCATGGCTGGTGGAAGGCGGCTGACTTTCAGTGAGGGACACAGCAGATGGTTTTGCAGGACGACCTCAAGGAGTTGGTGGCTGGGAGTGTGAAATCGAGTGATGGTGTTTCTTCTTCTTCTTCTTCTTCTTCACTCTCCTCTCACTCTTCCTGTTGACTCACTGGCTGGGCAGGTTGGATCTCTAGGGTGTCTGAAATGAGGAAGGCACAAGGGTAGAGTTGTGACGAGGGGAGGGGGGTAAAGCATGAGGTGCATGCTTACACCATGTGCAACTTATAAATCAGAAGATATTGTGGGATGAGGGGGGAAGTGGGATGTGAGAGGGTAACATATGAGGATACCGGCAACTTATATTCTTTCAGCCCCTCCGCTGGCCAAGGCCTCAGCCATGCCCCTGCCAAGAATGGTGAGCACCATCTCCTCCAAGGGGGTGAGGTGAAGCTAGGAATGTCAGGTGTGCCTCATGTTTGGTAGAGATTGTTGGTAGGTGAATGATGGGGGGTTGGTGGGGGAGAGGTCATGCATTCAACAGTGTGTGAGGCTAGTGGTGCAGTTAGTAGGAGACGGCTTTTGATCACTGACCTTGATCACTTGTCTGAGGTCATGAAACTTCTTTGGGCATTGAAGCCAGGTCCTGGGGTGGTGACACTGCTGGATCCAAGACCCTGGGTGTCCTTTCCCTGGCCTGTTGAGCCATTTAGGTTAGTGCTGAAGCACTCTTACCATTTTTCATCAGCAGAAGGCTGCTCATCTTTAAGAGGTGCAGGCTGCCTTTAAGAGGCACAGGGAGGCTAGCTTTAAAGCTTTAAGTAAAGCTAGCCTCGCTCGAACCTCGGGAACTTCGGCCCTGTGCTGAGCGCCCAGCCTGTCAGCAGACCATTCAGTGCTAGGCTGTGCACTGTAATCATTATAATTAGCAGGTAGCACAAAGTTGACTTTCTGGCTGCGCTCCTTGAACGGGCGTGGACATATCGCGCATCGTGGTGCCCGCACCCGTTTTTCAGCGGTATGGAATTTCACCCCCATAGAGATTAAAGTGAAATAGAAAGAGGAGGCTTGTGATAAATATTAGGTTCATAATACAGTAGAGAACCAAGCTGAATATAGAAAGTACAGAGGAGATCTAATAAAGGAAATAAGAGGGGCAAAGAGAGATTATGAGAAAAGATTAGTGGGTAACATAAAAGGGAACCCAAAAGTCTTTTATGAACATAAAAATAGTAAAAAGGTAGTCAAAGGAAGGGTGCGCCAATTAGGGACCAAGGATATCTTCCTGTGGAGGCAGAGGGCATGGCTGAGGTATTAAATGAGGACTTTGCATCTGTTTTCACAAAACAAGAGGATGTTGCCAATGTCACAGTAAAGGAAGAGACAGCAGAGAAATTGGATAGAATAAAAAAAGATAAAGAGGAGCTACTTTTAAACTTTAACTCTGGTTTATAGTTTCTAAGGTCTCTCTGGTGTAGCAGGCACTGTTGGTAAACTATTTAACTGTAGTGTAATTAGTGGGATTGATTGATTTAATTTAAATTCAATTAATTAAAGGGTAAATCATGGCAGGACAGCCCGGCCCTGTGATCTGCTCCTCCTGCGATATGTGGGAACTCAGGGACACTTCTGGTGTCCCTGACAACTACATGTGCAGGAAGTGCACCCAGCTGCAGCTACCGACAGACCGCATTGCGGCGCTGGAGCTGCGATTGGATGCATACTGGAGCATTCACGATGCTCGGGACATCGTGAATAGCACATTTAGGGAGTTGGACACACCACAGGTAGAGGTTGGACAGGAAGAAAGGGAACGGGTGACCAACAGGCAGAGTACTAGGCGCAGGCAGGTAGTGCAGGGGTCCCCTGTGGCCATCCCCCTCTCCAACAGATACACCACTTTGAGTACTGTTGGGGGGGATGGCTTATCAGAGGAAGGCAGCAGCAGCCAACTTCCTGGCACCAGGGGTGGCTCTGCTGCACAGAATGGGAGGAAAAAGAGTGGTAGAGCTATAGTAATAGGGGATTCAATTGTAAGGGGAATAGATAGGCGTTTCTGCGGCCGCAAACGAGACCCCAGGAGGTGTGTTGCCTCCCTGGTGCAAGGGTCAAGGATGTCTCCGAGCGGCTGCAGAACATCTTGGAAGGGGAGGGTGAACAGCCAGTTGTCATGGTGCATATAGGCACCAATGATGTAGGTAAAAAGCGGGATGAGGTCCTAAAAGCGGAATATAGGGAGTTAGGAGGTAAATTAAAAAACAGGACCTCAAAGGTAGTAATCTCAGGATTGCTACCAGTGCCACATGCTAGTCAGAGTAGAAATAGAAGGATACTTCAGATGAATACATGGCTAGAGGAATGGTGCCAGGGGGAGGGATTCAAATTCCTGGGACATTGGAACCAGTTCTGGGGGAGGTGGGACCAGTTCAAACCGGACGGTCTGCACCTGGGCAGGGCTGGAACCGATGTCCTAGGGGGTTTGCTGCTAGTGCTGTGGGGGAGGGTTTAAACTAAAATGGAAGGGGGTTGGGAACCTGAGCAGGGAGACAGAGGAAAGGGAAACAAGGATAAAAGCAAAAGATAGGAAGGAGAAAAACAAAAGTGGCAGTCAGAGAAATCAAGGGTTTAAATCAAACATGGCCACAGTAAATAATAATTCTAATAGGTCTAAGAGCGTTAAAAAAACAAGCCTGAAGGCTTTGTGTCTTAATGCGAGGAGCATTTGTAATAAGGTGGATGAATTGGCTGCGCAAATAGAGGTAAACGAATATGATTTGGTTGGGATTACGGAAACGTGGCTCAAGGATGGCCAAGACTGGGAACTCAACATCCAGGGGTATTCGATATTCAGGAAAGATAGGCAAAAAGGAAAGGGAGGTGGGGTAGCATTACTGGTTAAAGAAGGGATTAACACAATGGTAATGAAGGATATTAGCTCTGATGATGTGGAATCTGTATGGGTAGAATTGAGAAATAATAAAGGGAAAAAAACATTAGTGGGAGTGGTATATAACCCTCCAAACAGTAAGGCGGAGGTTGGGGATGGCATTAAAAGGGAAATTAAAGAAGCGTGCAATAAGGGCACAGTAGTCATCATGGGTGACTTTAATCTACATATAGATTGGGCTAACCAAATTAGTAACAATACTGTGGAGGAGGAATTCCTGGAGTGTTTACGGGATGGTTTCCTGGACCAATATGTCGAGGAACCAACCAGGGATCAGGCCATCTTAGACTGGGTATTATGTAATGAGAAAGGATTAATTAGCAATCTTGTTGTGCGAGGCCCCTTGGGTCGGAGCGATCATAATATGATCGAATTCTTCATTAAGATGGAGAATGAAGTAGTTGACTCAGAAACTAGGGTCCTCAATTTAAATAAAGGAAACTACGATGGTCTGAGGAGCGAGTTGGGTAGGATTGATTGGGGAATGGCACTCAAAGGGTTGACGGTGGATAGGCAATGGCAAACATTCAAAGACCGAATGGATGAACTACAGAAGTTGTTCATCCCAGTTTGGCATAAAAATAAAACAAAAAAGTTGACTCAACCGTGGCTAACAAGGGAAATTAGGGATAGCATAAGATCCAAGGAGAGGACATACGAATTGGCCAGAAAAAGCAATAATCCTGAGGATTGGGAGCAGTTCAGGATTCAACAAAGGAGGACAAAGGGATTAATTAAGAAAGGGAAAATAGAATATGAGAGTAAGCTTGCAGGGAACATAAAAACTGACTGTAAAAGCTTTTATAGATATGTGAAGAGAAAAAGATTGGTGAAGTCAAGTCCCTTGCAGTCAGAATTGGGGGAATTTATAATGGGGAACAAAGAAATGGCAGACCAACTAAATACATATTTTGGTTCTGTCTTCACAAAGGAGGACACAAATAACCTCCCAGAAATACCGGGGAACATAGGGTCTGATGAAAGGGTGGAACTCAAAGAAATCAGTATTTGTAGGGAAATGGTGTTAGGACAATTGATGGGACTGAAGGCCGATAAATCCCCAGGGCCTGATAATCTACATCCCAGGGTACTTAAGGAAGTGGCCCTAGAAATAGTAGATGCATTGCTGGTCATCTTCCAGAACTCAATAGACTCTGGAACAGTACCCATGGATTGGAGGGTAGCTAATGTTACCCCACTATTCAAAAAAGGTGGCAGAGAAAAAGCAGGGAATTATAGACTGGTAAGCCTGACATTGGTAGTGGGGAAAATGCTAGAGTCCATTATAAAAGATGTAATAGCAGAGCACTTGGAAAGCAGTGACAGGATCGGACAAAGTCAGCATGGATTTACAAAAGGTAAATCATGCTTGACTAATCTACTGGAATTTTTTGAGGATGTAACTGGTAAAATAGATAAGGGAGAACCAGTGAATGTGGTGTATTTGGACTTTCAGAAGGCTTTCGATAAGTTCCCACATAAGAGATTAGCGTGCAAAATTAAGGCACATGGGATTGGGGGCAAGGTATTGACTTGGATAGAGAACTGGTTGGCGGACAGAAAGCAAAGAGTTGGAATAAACGGGTCGTTTTCCGAGTGGCAGGCAGTGACTAGTAGGGTACCGCAAGGATCGGTCCTAGGACCCCAGCTGTTCACAATATATATTAATGATCTGGATGAGGGAATTGGATGTAATATCTCCAAATTTGCAGATGACACAAAGCTGGGTGGGAGGGTATGCTGTGAGGAGGATGTCATGAAACTCCAGTACGATTTGGACAGGTTAGGTGATTGGGCAGAAACATGGCAAATGCACTATAATGTGGATAAATGTGAGGTTATCCACTTTGGAGGCAAAAACAGGAAGGCAGATTATTATTTGAATGGCAATAGATTGGATGAAGGGGAAGTGCAAAGAGACCTGGGTGTTCTTGTGCACCAGTCGCTGAAGGTAAGCATGCAGGTGCAGCAGGCGGTTAAGAAGGCAAATGGTATGTTGGCCTTCGTAGCAAGAGGGTTCGAGTACAGGAATAAGGATGTCTTGCTACAGTTGTACAGGGCCTTGGTGAGACCGCACCTTGAGTATTGTGTGCAGTTTTGGTCGCCTTATCTGAGGAAGGACATTCTTGCCATGGAAGGAGTGCAGCGAAGATTCACCAGGCTGATACCTGGGATGGCAGGATAGACGTATGAGGAGAGATTGTGTCGATTGGGCTTATACTCACTGGAGTTTAGAAGATTGAGAGGGGATCTCATCGAAACTTATAAAATTCTGTCAGGCCTGGACAGACTAGATGCTGGAAGGATGTTCCCGATGGTCAGGGAGTCCAGAACCAGGGGTCATAGTCTAAGGATAAAGGGTAGGACATTTAGGACTGAAATGAGGAGGAATTTCTTCACCCAAAGAGTGGTGAACCTGTGGAATTCTCTGCCACAGAGGGCGGTGGAGGTCAGTTCATTAAATATATTCAAGAAAGAGTTGGATATATTTCTTAAGGCTAAAGGGATCAAGGGATATGGGGAGAAGGCAGGGACAGGGTACTGAATTTGAATGATCAGCCATGATTTCATTGAATGGCGGAGCAGGCTCGAAGGGCCGAATGGCCTACTCCTGCTCCTATCTTCTATGTTTCTATGTTTCTATGTTTACTTTAAAGGCTGGCAGCGCTCAAAGTAGAAAAGTCACCTGGTCCAGATGGGGTGCATCCTAGGTTGCTGAGGGAAATAAGGGTGGAGATAGCAGAGGCTCTGGCCACAATCTTCCAGGATTGGTGCCAGAGGACTGGAGGATTGCAAATGTTACACCCTTGTTCAAAAAAGGGGAGAGGGATAAACCTGGCAACAACAGGCCAGTCAACCTAATGTCAGTGGTGGGGAAACAGTCATCCAGGACAAAGTTAATTGCCTTTTGGAAAAATATGGCTTAATAAATGAAAGCCAGCATGGATTTGTTAAAGGCAAATCCTGACTGACTAACTTGAACGAGTTCTTTGATGAAGTAACGGAGAGAGTTGATGAGGGTAGCGCGATTGATGTGTATATAGACTTTCAAAAGGCGCTTGATAATATACCCTATAATAGACTTTTTAGCAAAATTGAAGCCAATGGGATTAAAGAGACAGTGGCAGCCTGGATACGTATTTGGCTAAGGGACAGAAAGCAGAGAGTAGTGGTGAACAGTTGGTTTTCAGACTGGAGGAAGGTATACAGTGTCGTTCCCTAGGGATCGATCTTAGGACCACTGCTCTTTTTGATATATATTAATGATCTGGACTTGGGGATACAGGGCATCATTTCAAAGTTTGCAGATGACATGAAACTCGAAAATATAGTAAACAGTGAGAAGGAGAGTAACAGACTTCAGGAGGACATAGACAGACTGGTGAAATGGGCAGACACACGGCAGATGAAATTTAATGCAGAGAAGTATGAAGTGATTCATTTTGGTAAGAAGAATGAGGAGAGGTAATATGAACTAAGTACAATTTTAAATGGGTGCAGGAACAGGGAGACCTGGGGGTTCAGGTACACAAATCTTTGAAGGTGGCAGGACAAGTTGAGAAGACTGTTAAAAAAGCATACGGGACCCTTGGCTTTATTAATAGAAGCATAGAGTACATGATGTGCCAAATAACTGCCCGAATCCGTGAAGTTAAAGCTTAAGACTGAAGCCTTTTATTAAGTAAGAATTATGGCAGAGTTAACAGAGTTCATCATCGACCGAGCCCTTGGTAGAACATACCAGAAGAGGGGCGGGGCCAGGGAGGAGCATTAGTGGTTCCCCCCGGTGGAACATTCCAGACATTACAAGTACAATTACAAATATCAGAACACAGTTATTTCATCACATTCACCCCCTGCTATAGATTCAGTCTGTCAGGAGGTCTGATAATCCTCTGGGAACGACATAACTCTTGCTGAGGCTCCTCCCGGAGTACTAACTCCGGTTCATTTGAATTCCCAGAATCATCAGTATTTTCCACACTGAGGGTTTGTGTCTCTGAAGGTCCAATACCACGATTGAAAACTCTACTCTCAGAGTCGAACTCTTTTCGAGCTCCAGCAGGTGCAAGATCTTTAATAGAGACCGTATCCTCTCGCCCATCCGAATACTGAATATACTCATACTGGGGATTAGCATGGAGGAGTTGTACTTCCTCCACCAGTGGATCAGTCTTGTGGCCTCTCACATGTCTGCGCAACAACACAGGGCCCGTGGTCGTCAACCATGTGGGTAACGATACTCCATTAGTAGCTTTTCTTGGAAAACTAAACATCCTTTCATGAGGGGTGGCATTCATCGCTGTACACAAAAGAGACCTTATGGAATGCAGCACGTCTGGCAGGACATCCTGCCAGCGAGAGGTCGGCAGGCCTCGTGACTTCAGAGACAGTACGATAGCCTTCCACACTGTCGCATTTTCTTTCTCGACCTGCCCATTACCATGAGGGTTATAGCTGGTAGTTCTACTCGTTGCAATCCCCTTCGATAGCAAAAACTGTCGTAATTCTTCTCTCATAAAGGAAGAACCCCTATCACTATGTATATAGTTAGGCATGCCGAACAAGGAAAACAGTTGGCAGAGGCATTTAATTACAACAGCACTAGTCACATCCGGACAGGGGATAACAAAAGGGAACCGAGAGTACTCGTCTATAATATTAAGAAAATAGACATTACGGTCGCTCGATGGAAGGGGACCTTTAAAATCGAGACTCAAACGCTCAAATGGTCGAGTTGCTTTAATAAGATGAGCTGGCTCGGACGGCTTATAGAAGCGGGGTTTGCATTCAGCACAAACATGACAGGTTCTGGTCATTGTCCGGACCTCCTCAATAGAGTAGGGTAGATTGTGGGACTTAATGAAGTGGTTCATTCTGGTAACCCCAGGGTGGCAGAGTGCGTCGTGGAGACTTTGAAGCTTATCTGTACCTAGACTAGCACATACTCCTCGTGACAAAGCATCCGATGGCTCATTAAATACCCCAGGCCTGTACTGAATATCATAGTCATATGTTGACAGTTCTATTCGCCATCTTAAAATCTTATCATTTTTGATCTTGCCTCTCTGCTTAGTGTTGAACATAAAGGCCACAGATCGCTGGTCAGTAATGAGCGTAAAACGTTGGCCAGCGAGATAATGGCCCCGATTTTCGGGCAGCTGTCGGGCGGCTTTTCATGCGGCCGTGGTCCGAAAATCGCGGAAAAGGCGGGTCGGGACCCCCCCCCCCGCCTGATTCCCTGCCCCGTCCGACTTTCGGACTGCCGTTTTCACGCGCCCCGCTTCAGTCCCGCCCACCGCTGGCGGGACTGCTCGTCAGAGCGCTAACAAGCAATTATCTGCTTGTTGAAGTGGATTTTCCCGTGCCGTTGCGACTTTGGGGCTTTCCCCACCTGAAACCCGCCTGCGGGGAACCCCGCCGATGAGAGCTGGCGTGAAAACAGCTGGCTTGCTTGCTTGCAGCAGCAGGTCGCTGAGGGCTGAAGATATTTAAAGAGGCAGCATTTGCAGGCTGCAGGACCTTGTTGATCAAGGCTTGGGGGAACTATTTGAAGCCTTAGGAGCAGCTGTAGAAAGTTGGAGCCTCACACACTTCTTCAGTGTGAGCTCCTGGGAAGCCCCTCTCACCACCCTAACTCAGGACCTCCTCAACTGAGGCATCTGCTAGAAGCATGGGAGACCTTTGGCACCTTCCCTTCCTGGCATTAGAGGATCTCCAACAGCAGAGGCGGCAGCAGCAGAACCAGGAACAGCAGGATGATTACCAGGAGCACCAGGCTGCTGCTCACTCACCTGAAGCTGCACAGGCCAGAAGGGGCCAGCGCTTGGAAATGGCTTGAGAGCACCTTGCTGCGCTTTAGGGGGCCAGTGGGAGCCGTTTTTGCACTGGCAGTCCTACTCAGAAGGACTTCCATGAAGATCTGGTTTCTCTGTTCAACAGATGGCCAACGCTCCTCAACAGATGTCATTCTATTATGAGCACTCACCATGTTTTCCCTACCCTGGCGACTTATCTCCTCCATGGAGGTTGCCAACCTTTCCATGGTGCTGCGTTCATGCACCAATGACTCCACAAAGGCTCTGCTCATGGTCGCTATGGACTCCTCCATTCGCTCCACACTCGTAGCGACCCTGGAGACAAAACCTGCCAGAGACTCCTGCATCTGTGCATGGAGATCCATCACCTCTTCTCTTGCGGATGGACCCAGAGGCAGAGGGTCGAGATGCAGCGCAGCTGAGCTGAGCTGGCAGAGCCCTGCGCCCTCCAACGAGGACTCTCCACTGCTGTCCCTGTCTCCAGAATCTGCTGAGGCTCACTTGTCAGCTGTGAAACACCAGGTGACAACACTACTCTATGTCCCAAAGGTCCCCCCGAGGTGTGAGTGTCTGCGCTGGTGCTGGGTGCGCTTACTTCTGCTGACGCTGCACCCTCAGAGGTTGGAGCTTCCTCTGAGGAGTCTGGCTGCACAGCCTCTTCCTCCTCCACAGTGAGGACGGGGGCGCTGGATGGTACTGTGGGGGAGTAAAGGAAGGAGTTAGAGATGTAATGCCAAGGTTCCTCTGGTGACTCCCAGCGAGTTGGCATCTGCTGACACCTGCATCCATGCAGCATTGGTCTCAGTGGGAGGCCTCTTCCTCCCTGACCTAGGGAAGAGGACCTCCCTGTGGGCCCTAACCCCATGCAATAATGCCTGCAGTGAAGCCTCGTCGAATTTGAAGGCAGCTCGGGGTCTGGCACTGGCCACAGCTGCTGCAGGCTCCTTATGCCATCCTGTATGGTTCATTTAGAAGCCTTCAGAGGATGCAGTGCTTGCCATGGACCTTGAAAGCACCACGAATGATGACATCATACTGTGGGGATTTCTGACTCGATTTAGACAATTAGCAAGGCTTCCCACATGCTGGGAATTAATTGGCCAATTGAGGGAAAATTGCGTGGGGCTGGCTGACACTTTTTTATGTGTGTCAGAAACCCCACATTCGGGGAAATCCGACCATTTCCCACACAAGCCGAAAATCGGGGCCAATGTCTCCAATACCTGACTGCTTCAATAATTGCCTGTGCCTCCTTTTCCACTGAAGAATGTCGAACTTCTGGTCCTTGCAATGTATGAGAGAAGAAAGCTACTGGTCTACCAGCTTGGTTAAGAGTTGCTGCCAACGCAAAATCAGATGCATCACTTTCCACTTGAAATGGGATCTTCTCATCCACGGCACATACCACTGCCTTCTCAATGTCCTGTTTGATATTAAGGAAAGCCTCCTGAGCTTCCGCCGATAGCGGAAAAGACGTCGACTTAATAAGAGGTCGGACTTTATCTGAGTAGCTAGCCACCCACTGGGCATAGTACGAGAAGAATCCCAGACACCTTCTTAAAGCTTTTACAGTGTGAGGTAAAGGTAATTCCTTAAGTGGGCGTAATCTTTCAGGGTCTGGCCCGATTACCCCATTCTCCACAACGCAACCAAGAATACACAAACGTGTAGTATTGAAGGTACACTTGTTTTCGTTGTAGGTCAGGTTTAACCTCTTTGCAGTCTCTAGGAACTTCGCGAGATTTTGATCATGCTCCCGTTGGTCACGCCCACAGATGGTAACATTGTCCAGGTACGGGAATGTTGCTTCCAACGCGTATTCATCCACCATACGATCCATCTCCCGTTGGAAGACGGATACCCCATTCGTCACTCCAAAGGGCACCCGAAGGAATTGGTACAGGCGCCCATTAGCTTCGAAGGCCGTATAAGGTCGGTCTTCTATTTTGATGGGGAGTTGATGGTAGGCAGACTTTAAATCAATGGTGGAGAACACGTGGTACTGAGCTATCTGGTTCACCATCTCAGAAATACGAGGCAAAGAATAGGCGTCTAATTGGGTATACAAGTTTATAGTCTGGCTATAATCGACCACAAGTCTTTTCTTCTCATTAGTTTTAACCACCACCACCTGGGCACGCCACGGGCTACCACTGTGTTCGATGATTCCCTCCCGTTGAAGCCTTTCCACTTCCTCTTTTATAAATGTTTTATCTTCTGAACTATACTGTCGACTCTTAGTCGCTATAGGTCTACAATTAGGAGAAAGGTTCGCAAACAAAGAAGGCGGACTTACGTTTAAAGTAGAAAGGCCGCAGACTGTGAGCGGAGGCTGAGATCCACCATACTTAAGGGTAACGCTCTCATGCTGACACTGGAAGTCCAAGCCTAATATTAAGTTCACACACAACTGAGGTAATATGAGGAGTTTAAAGTCCTTCTACTCCGTATCCTTAACGGTCAATGTGACTTTACAATATCCAGTTACCTCCGAAGTAAGGGATTTGGACGCCATCACAATTTCACTTCGAGTAGGATACACCTTCAATGAGCAGGAGTTAACAAGGTTGGGGTGTATAAAACTTTCAGTACTGCCACAGTCTATCAAACACCCAGTAGGACGACCATTAATCTTAATGTCCATCATAGATTTTGACAAGGAACACGGTATGGTCTGGTCAACCGTAGCCGAGGCTAGAGTAAAACGATAGGCGGCAGCAGAGAAGACATCGGGTACAGGATTACCCTTACACACTTTACTAAAATGCCCCCGTTTCTTACATTTAAAACAGGTAGCCTCTCTGGCTGGGCAACTTTGCCTGGGGTGTTTAGATTGGCCACAAAAATAACACTTAGACCCATGGGGTACAGCCGCAACAATAGGATTAAGTGGGGGCTCCATTGGTGTTATGGATGCCTCCATACTCGGAACACACAAGGCTGAGAGAGATGCATGGGCTGATGCATACACTTCTGAATTCTTCTGGGCTACATCTAATGATCGAGCAGCAGTGACGACCGTTTTTAAAACTAACGAGTCGTTCTCGAGGAGTCTCTGTCTAATATAATTAGATCAGAGGCCAGATATGAAAGAATCGCGGATGGCTTCTTCCTGATACACTATGGCAGAGACAGCCTTGTAGTTGCAACCCTTAACCAAAGCCTTAAGGTCCTGCAGGAAATCGTCCAGAGATTCCTCGGGTAATTGCCTGCGAGTAGACAGGAGATACCTGGCGTATACTTCATTAACCGACTTAAGGTACTGGGCTTTAAGAGCTGCGAGGGCCTCTTCATATGTAGTAATATCTTCAATTATAGAGTAAGTTTGATGACTTACCAAGTTGGTTAGAAGACCCAACTTGTTAACCGTCGGATCGGTTGATGATGCGATGAAGTGTTCAAAACATCGGAGCCAATGCGTAAATTTCTTTGACGCATCTGCCGAATGGGGATCGATATCCAGACGCTCTGGTTTCAAAAATCGATCCATCTTCCAAAAGTTGTTACTTAATAAAATTGATGTGCCAAATAACTGCCCGAATCCGTGAAGTTAAAGCTTAAGACTGAAGCCTTTTATTAAGTAAGAATCATGGCAGAGTTAACAGAGTTCATCATGGACCGAGCCCTTGGTAGAACATACCAGAAGAGGGGCGGGGCCAGGGAGGAGCATTAGTGGTTCCCCCCGGTGGAACATTCCAGACATTACAAGTACAAGTACAAATATCAGAACACAGTTATTTCATCACAGTACAAAAGCCAGGAAGTTATGCTAAACCTTTATTTTGATATAGATGTTCAAAATCATGAAAGTGTCTGATTGTATACTCAAGCCTTCATAATGTAATTAACTTAAACATTATATAGCATAAATGGTTTAAAAGCTTTTATGGCCTGTGTGTGACTAGCTGAGAAAAGTTGTGTTAGCTAAAAGCCTTATGGTTTGAATTGGCCTGTTTTCCTACCCCTTCCCAGTATTCAGTTCAACAGCTAAATTCCCGTTCTGATGAAAGGTCATCGACCTGATACATTGGGCTGGATTTTCTCAGCCCCGAGGAGGTGGGCATGGAGGCGTGACTGCCGGAAAAGTAGCAGAAAGTGGGGGCAGATGGCAAACCCGTCCCCATCCCGCCTCCGTGCCCTTTTGCCAGGAGGCGGGAAGATGTGCTGCTTCGGGTCCCTTCTCCTGGAGGCGGGAAAGGGATTACATCCTTTTAACTGCCTGTACACCACACCCACTGGTTCTCCCTGTTATGTATTGTGTGTTCCACACATCATGCCTTCGGGTGAAGAGAAACCTATCGCCTTCGCATCACGCACCTTGAACAAGGCCGAGAGTAACTATGCGCAGATCGAGCGCGAGGCCTTGGGAATCGTTTTTGGAATTCGAAAATTTCATCAGTACCTGTTTGGGAGAAGGTTCACACTCCTGACAGACCACCGTCCATTGACTTCAATCTTCGGGCCCCACACCGGAATTCCGTCTCTCGCTGCAAGCAGGATGCAAAGGTGGGCTTTACTGTTGTCAGGACACACATACAACATCAAATATCGCAAATCAGACTTGCACGGCAACGCAGACGGTTTCTCGAGGCTACCCTTGCCTGTTACTCCCCCAGAGCCTCGTCAGATAGACATCTTCTAATTTAGACAAGTGGAGGGAGCACCTGTCACTGCAGTTCAGGTGCGAAGGTACACCCGCAACGATCCAGTCCTGTCCGAGGTAATGGACGATGTCATTCGAGGGAGAGCGATAGGAGATTCTCCTAGTTTGAAACCTTACGTTTCAAAAAGAAATGAGCTCTCCGTCCAGGCAGGTTGTCTTCTTTGGGGACGCCGTATCATCATTCCGCCACCTCTGAGGGAACCTATACTGCAACAACTTCACACAGGCCACAGTGGGATGGTTCGGATGAAGGAAATGGCAAGAAGCTACTTCTGGTGGCCAGGTCTCGATGGGAATATTGAGGAGAAAGCCAAAACATGTTCCCCATGTCAAAGGGTCCAGAATGTTCCACAGCTGGCAACCCTACACCCCTGGGGTTGGCCTGCAGAAGTGTGGCAGCGAGTACATGTGGACTTCGCCGGTCCTTTCGAAGGGAAGATGTTTATGGTGGTTGTGGACGCTCGTAGCAAGTGGCCGGAGGTCGCTGTGATGAGGTCTACCACGGCAGAGAAAACAATTGAGAAACTTGGTGAGATGTTCAGCCATTATGGCTCACTGGAACAACTCGTAAGTGACAATGGTCCACAATTTGTATCACAGGAGTTTGCAACCTTCCTGCATGTGAATGGTGTCCAACACATCAGGTCTGCGCCCTATCATCCCTCTACTAACGGCCAGGCAGAAAGGTTCGTGCAAACTTTGAAGCACGCCTTGAAGGCATCGCAAGGTCAGGGCTCAATCCACCAACGTCTGAACAGCTTCCTGTTGTCCGACAGGAACGAGCTGCATGCCATAACCAAAACTTCCCCCGCTTCGCTCATGATGAAGAGGCAGTTGCGGACAAGTTTTGACTTACTCAAACCTCCAAGGGCAGAGCAGGTTGTCCATCGTCAACAACAAGCTCAAGTTGAAAAGAGAGAGAAAAGAGCCAAGGAGAGACGGTTTCATCCGGGAGAGCACGTCCTAGCTCGAAACTACAACACTGGACTGAAATGGGTTCCTGCTACGGTGATCGCGCATGTCTTACATGGTTGAGACTGCTGAGGACGTCGTCTGGAGAAGACACACAGATCAACTGTTGCTAGGAGCAGAGACAGCCACAGAGGCTCCAACGGCTGGTTAGCCTGAACTGTTTCCGAATGATACCGCAAACCAGCATCCTTTGCCACAGTGCTCTTCTCCAACACAGGAAGTCAAAGAGACTGTTCCACCTGTGCAAACTCCTGACTTTCAACTGACACAGGCACCTTCTCCATCCAGGCCTGTGTCAATGCCTACTGCTGTGGAAGCTAGCGATGACCGCCGGTATCCTGTCAGAGAGCGGCGGCCTCCAAGACGCTTGGATCTGTAGGCTTAGTGACTTACCCACAAGACTGGGACAGAATAAACCCCAGGGTAAAGTCAGGGTTTGAAGCAGTCTACCTCTACCCTAGGTTAGTTGAGTGTATTGAAAGTAACTTATCTATTGAGGAATAATGTGGACCTTCCATTTAAGAGGGGAGGAAATGTTATGTATTGTGTGTTCTCCTCCCACCTGTGGTGGCGCTGTCACAGGAGATAAATGGTTCAGTATTCTATCGGTTAAGTTTAGCTCTCTTTGTTCGGAACTTGCCAGAACTTCCTTTCCTTCCAATAAAGCACTTCATGTTTGAATCTCTTTCTGAGTCCTAAATTGTGCCTAGGTAGAAAGGTACCGACACAACACTCCCTTATCTATTCTATAAGTTATAGAGTCATAGACTCATACAGCACAGAAGGAGGCCCTTCGGCCCATCGCGTCCATGCCGGCCATCAAGCCCTGTCTAATCTATCCAGCATTTGGTCCGTAGCCTTGTATGCTATGGCATTTCAAGTGCTCACATCCAAATGCTTCTTGAATGTTGTGAGGGTTCCTGCCTCTACCACCCTTTCAGGCAGTGAGTTCCAGATTCCAACCACCCTATGGGTGAAAAAAATTTTCTTCGAATCCCATCTAAACCTCTTGCCCCTTACCTTGAATCTATGCCCCCTTGTTATTGAACCCTCTACTAAAGGGAAAAGTTCCTTTCTATCTACCCTATCTATGCCCCTCATAATTTTGTACATCTCAATCAGGTCCCCCCTCAGCCTTCTCTGCTCCAAGGAAAACAACCCCAGCCTGCCCAGTCTTTCTTCGTAGCTGAAGCGCTCCAGCCCAGGTAACAACCTGGTAAATCTCCTCTGCACCCTCTCCAAAGCAATCACATCCTTCCTATAGTGTGGCGACCAGAACTGCACACAGTACTCCAGCTGTGGCCTTACCAGCGTTTTGTACAGCTCCATCATAACCTCCCTGCTCTTATAATCTATGCCTCGGCTAATGAAGGCAGGTATCCCACATGCCTTTTTAACCACCTTATCCACCTGTTCTGCTGCCTTCAGGGCTCTATGTGCATGCACACCAAGGTCCCTCTGATCCTCTGTCTTTCCTAGGGTCTTACCATTCATTGTGTATTCCCTTGCCTTGTTAGTCCATCCAAAATGCATCACCTCACACTTTTCAGGGTTAAATTCCATTTGCCACTGTTCTGCCCATCTGACCAACCCATCTATATCGTCCTGTAGCCTGAGGCTTCCCTCCTCGCTATTTACCACCCCACCAATTTTTGTGTCATCTGCGAACTTACTGATCATACCTTTTACATTCACATCCAAATCATTAATGTAGACCACAAACAGCAAGGGACCCAGCACCGATCCCTGCGGTACCCCGCTGGACACAGGCTTCCAGTCACAAAAACAACCTTCCACCATCACCCTCTGCCTTCTGCCACTAAGCCAGTTTTGGATCCAATGTGCCAAGGCACCCTGGATCCCATGGGCTCTTACCTTCCTGACCAGTCTCCTATGCGGGACTTTATCAAAAGCCTTACTGAAATCCATGTAAACCACATCCACTGCACTTCCCTCATCCACACACCTAGTCACTCCCTCGAAAAATTCAATCAAATTGGTCAGACATGATCTTCCCTTGACAAAGCCATGCTGGCTATCCCTAATTAATCCTTGCCTCTCCAAGTGGAGACTAATTCTGTCCCTCAGAATTTTTCCCAACAATTTCCCTACCACTGATGTTAGGCTCACTGGCCTGTAATTCCCTGGTTTATCCCTACTACCCTTCTTGAATAATGATACTACGTTAGCTGTTCCTCAGTCCTCTGGCACATCCCCTGTGGCCAAAGTGGTTCTGAAAATTTGTGTCAGAGCCCCTGCAATCTCCTCCTTTGCCTCACATAGTAGCCTGGGATACATCTCGTCCGGGCCTGGGGATTTATCCACTTTCAAGCCTGCTAAAACCGCTAGTACCTCCTCCCTCTCGATGCTAATATGTTCAAGTATATCACAGTCCCACTGCCCGATTTCTATGTCCACATCGTCCTTCTCCATAGTGAACACAGATGCAAAAAATTCATTTAAAGCCCCACCTACATCTTCTGGCTCCACACACAGCTTGCCACTTTGGTCCCTAATGGGCCCTACTCTTTCCCTAGTTATCCTCTTGCCCTTAATATACTTATAAAACACCTTAGGATTTTCCTTTATATTGCTCGCCAGTGTTATTTCATGGCCCCTCCTCGCTCTCCTAATTTGTTTTTTAAGTATCCCCCTGCACTTTTTATACTCCTCTAGGGCTTCCTCTGTCTTTAGTCCTTTGTATCTGCCAAAAGCCTCCCTTTTTTTCCTAATCCATTCTCGTATATCCCTTGACATCCAAGGTTCCCTGGGCTTGTTGGTCCCACCCTTGACCTTTATGGGAACATGTTGCCATTGTACTCTCTGAATTTCCTTTCTGAAAGACTCCCATTTCTCCGATGTGGATTTTCCTTCAAGTAGCTGATCCCAGTCCACATTGGCCAGATCCTGCCTTATCATATTAAAATCGGCCTTCCCCCAATTTAGAACCTTTATTTCCGGTCCATCCTTGTCCTTTTCCATGACTACCTTAAATCTCACCGAATTATGGTCACTGTCACCAAAGTGCTCACCTACTAACACATCTACCACTTGCCCAGCCACATTCCCTAGAATTAGGTCCAGTACCGCCCCCTCTCTTGTAGGACTTTCTACATGCTGGCTCAATAAGCTCTCCTGGATGCACTTTAAGAATTCTGCACCCTCTAAGCCTTTCACACTCTGACTATCCCAGTTAATATTGGGGAAGTTGAAATCCCCCACTATTATTACCCTATTATTTGCACACTTCCCTGAGACTTGCCTACATATCTGTTCCTCTATCTCCCCCTGACTGTTTGGGGGCCTATAGTACACTCCCAGCAAAGTGCTTGCCCCCTTTTTGTTTTTAAGTTCAACCCATATGGCCTCATTAGAGGAACCTGTTAATATATCATCCCTCCTTACAGCAGTAATTGACTCCTTAATTAATATTGCGACACCCCTTCCTCTTTTACCCACCCCCCCCCCTTGTCTCGCCTGAAGATTCTATACCCCGGAATATTGAGCTGCCAGTCTTGCCACTCCCTCAACCATGTCTCCGTGATAGCAACAATATCATACTCCCATGTGTTCATCAACAACTTCAGTTCATCCACCTTATTCACAGGACTCCTTGCATTAAAATAAATGCCAATCAGCCTTGCCCTACTCCCTTGTGCTGCTATATATTTGCTCTGCCTTCCAGTGTGACTTGTTTTTTCCTCTATATTTGGCTGTACATCACCCCCTATTATAGCTCCACTCTGTATCCCATCCCTCTGCCAAGTTAGTTTAAACCCCCCCAAACAGTGCTAGCAAACCTCCCCGCAAGGATATTTGTTCCGTTCTGGTTCAGGTGCAACCCGTCCGACTTGTACAAGTCCCACCTTCCCCAGAAGCAGACCCAGTGATCCAGGAAACTAAAGCCCTCCCTCCTGCACCAACTCTTTAGCCACGCATTCATCTGCTCTATCCTCCTATTCCTATAGTCACTAGCACGTGGCACCGGGAGTAATCCAGAGATTACAACCTTTGAGGTCCTGCTCTTTAATCTGCTACCTAGCTCCCTAAATTCTTGCTGCAGGACCTCATCCCTCTTCCTACCCATGTCGTTGGTCCCAATGTGAACTACGGCCTCTGACTGTTCATAAGAACATAAGAAATAGGAGCAGGAGTAGGCCAATCGGCCCCTCAAGCCTGCTCCACCATTCAATAAGATCATGGCTGATCTGATCCTAACCTCAAATCTTCTATCACTCTCCATCCCACCTGAACCCATGTGATCTCCCGGGAGAGGCGAAAAGCCAGGTAAAAAACCCAATGGCCAATTTGGGAGAAAAAATCTGGGAAATTCCTCTCCGACCCATCTTGGCGATCGAAAATCTTCCAGGAGATCACTCTGTCCCTATATTTTCTACAGTACATACCTTCTGTAAAGGCGATCTCCACTCCAGCCAGGAACAGGAATAAAACCATCTCCTGAAATCTAACACAGAATTAGAACACAAGAAGTAGGAACAGAACCAGGCTACACGGCCCCTGGGCCCGCTCCACTACCCACAGGGCCATGACCATTCCGAACCTAGATTATGTCCAATTTCCTGCCCGCTCCCCGTAACCCTTAATTTCCTTTACTTCTAGGAAATTATCTATTTCTGTTTTAAATTTATTTAATGATGTAGCTTCCACAGCTTTCTGGGGCAGCAAATTCCACAAACCTACCACCCTCTGAGTGAAGAAGTTTCTCCTCATCTCAGTTTTGAAAGAGCAGCCCCTTATTTTCAGATTATGCCCCCTAGTTCTAGTTTGACCCATCATTGAGAACATCCTCACCGCATCCACCCGATCAAGCCCCTTCACAATCTTATATGTTTCAATAAGATCGCCTCTCATTCTTCTGAACTCCAATGAGTAGAGTCCCAATCTACTCAACCTCTCCTCATATGACCACCCCCTCATTCCCGGGATTAACCGAGTGAACCTTCTTTGTACTGACTCGAGAGCAAGTATGTCTTTTCTTAAGTATGGACACCAAAACTGTATGCAGTATTCCAGGTGCGGTCTCACCAATATCTTGTATAACTGCAGCAATACCTCCCTGTTTTTATATTCTATCCCCCTAGCAATAAAAGCCAACATTCCATTGGCCTTCTTGATCACTTGCTGCACCTGCATACTAACTTTTTGAGTTTTGTGCACCAGGACCCCCAGATCCCTTTGTACTACAGTACTTTCCAGTTTCTTGCCATTAAGATAATAACTTGCTCTATGATTTTTCCTGCCAAAGTGCATAACCTCACACTTTCCAGTATTGTATTCCATCTGCCAAATCTCTGCCCACTTACTTAGCCTGTCTATGTCACTTTGCAGGTTTTTTATGTCCTCCTCACTCACTACTTTCCCTCCCATCTTTGTATCATCTGCAAACTTTGATATGTTACACTCGGTCCCCTCCTCCAAATCGTTAATATAGATTGTAAAGAGTTGGGGACCCAGCACTGACCCCTGCGGAACACCACTAGTTAGTGATTGCCAGTCTGAGAATGAACCACTTATCCCAACTCTCTGCTTTCTGTTAGAGAGCCAATTCTCCACCCACGCCAGAATATTACCCCCAATCCCGTGATTTTTTATCTTCAGCAATAATCTTTTGTGTGGCACCTTGTCAAATGCCTTTTGGAAGTCTAAATACACTACGTCCACTGGTTCTCCTTTATCCACCCTGTATGTTACTTCCTCAAAGAACTCAAGCAAATTTGTCAAACATGACTTCCCCTTCATGAAACCATGCTGAGTTTGTCCTATTAAATTATGTTTATCCAAATGTCCCGTTACTGTCTCCTTAATAACGGACTCTAACATTTTACCAACCACAGATGTTAGGCTAACAGGTCTATAGTTTCCAGCCTTCTGCCTACTACCCTTTTTAAATAAGGGTGTTACATTAGCAGTTTTCCAATCTGCCGGGACCTTTGCTGAGTCCAGGGAGTTTTGGAAAATGATTACCAATGCATCCACAATCCCTACCGCCACTTCCCTCAAGACCCTAGGATGTAAGCCATCAGGTCCAGGGGATTTATCTGGCTTAAGTCCCATTATTTTACCAAGTACCACTTCCTTAGTGATTTTAATCGTATTTAGCTCCTCTCCCCCTAGAGCCCCCTGTTTGTCCAGTGTTGGGATATTCTTAGTGTCCTCTACCGTAAAGACTGATACAAAATATTTGTTCAGCGTTATTGCCATCTCCATGTTTCCCACCATTAATATCCCAGTCTCATCCTCTAAGGGACCAACATTTACTTTAGCCACCCTTTTTCTTTTTATATAACTATAGAAACTTTTGCTATCTGTTTTTATATTTTTTGCTAATTTACTTTCATAATCTATCTTCCCTTTCGTAATCAATCTTTTAGTTATTTTTTGCTGTCTTTTAAAGACTTCCCAATCTTCTATCTTCCCACTAGATTTGGCTACCTTATATGCCCTTGTTTTTAGTCGGATACTATCCTTAATTACTTTACTTAGCCACGGATGGCTATATTTTCTTTTACACCCTCTTTTCCTCAGTGGAATATATTTTTTTTGGAAGTTGTAAAATAACTCCTTAAATGTACACCACTGATCATGTACCGTCTTACCCTTTAATCTATTTTCCCAGTCCACTCTAATCAATTATGCGCTCATACCTTCATAGTCTCCTTTATTCAAGCTCAGCACGCTTGTTTGAGATCCAACCTTCTCACCCTCTACTTGAATATGGAATTCAACCATGTTATGGTCACTCATTCCAAGGGGATCCTTTACTAGGACATTTTTAATTAATCCTGTCTCATTACACAGGACCAAATCTAAGGTTGCTTGCCCCCTGGTCGGTTCAGTTACATACTGCTCAAGAAACCCATCCCTAATACACTCAATGAACTCATCCTCAAGGCTGCTCTGCCCAGTTTGATTTGTCCAGTTAATATGATAGTTAAAATCCCCCATAATTATAGCTGTTCCCTTATTACAAGCCTCAACTATTTCCTGATTAACACTCCGTCCAACAAAGTTGCAACTGTTCGGAGGCCTATAGACTACGCCCACTAGTGTTTTTTTCCCCTTATTATTCCTTATCTCTACCCAAACTGTTTCACTATCCTGCTCCTTTGACCCAATATCATTTCTCTGTATTATAGGGATTCCTTCCTTTATTAACATAGCCACCCCACCTCCCCTCCCTTCCTGCCTGTCCTTCCTGATTGTTAAATAACCTGGTATGTTTAATTCCCAGTCATGGTCACCCTGCAGCCATGTTTCTGCAATGGCCACAAGATCATACCCATATGCCGTTATTTGTGCTGTTAACCCATTCATTTTGTTACGAATGCTACGTGCATTCAGATAAAAAAACTTTCAAATATGTTTTGTGACACTTAGTTCCTGTTTTTTCCCCTTTTACTACTTTACCTTTTACTCCATACCTTCTGTCCCTTCTTGACACGTTCTGTTTTTTAATTTCCCCACTGCTACCTAAGTCTATGACCTTCTCCGTTGTCATTTCTGTTATTTGATCTCTAGAAACCTCCCCCCCCCCCCCACTAATTAGTTTATGTTCTTTTGTTCCCACATAGAGCAAGAGGAGCATAACACGGGGCTGGGCTGTCCTGACATGACTTACCCTTTAATTAATTTAAATTAAATCAATACCACCAATTAAATGATATACTCAAGGGCGCTTGCCTGCCAGCAGACCCCGCTACACCACAGAGACCCTAGGAACTATAAACCACGGAATTTAAGTTTTGTAAAGAAGGAGAAAGAGTAAATACTTACCAACCAATCACTTACCCGCTTTCTGGTGACGTCACACTTGGATTACTTTTTACCTCTCTCCTTCCATCTGAGTTCCGAGATTGGAGATTGGTAAGCCTTACCTGGTCTCTTGGAGCCTTTTATACTTACTCCACCGCTCCGAGATTCCCGCCGACTCTCGCGCTCCGGACTGAGGCCTTACCTGGTCTCTTGGAGCCTTTTATACTTGTAATGTATGTAATGTATATATACCTTAAGGGAGAGAACTGCTTTTTACAGCTCCTGTATACTGTAGTACCGGCAGTGACCACACCTGTATATAAACCCTGAGTAGTGATCTGTACAGGTAGTTCTAGAGTAACCCTCATTCAGTAAACACCTGTTAATCGTTCCCTGCAGTCTGTTGTCTGATTATTGAAGGACACAACATTAAGATACACGGATATAACAATACTTACTCCACCGCTCCGAGATTCCCGCCGACTCTCGCGCTCCGGACTGAGGCCTTACCTGGTCTCTTGGAGCCTTTTATACTTACTCCACCACTCTGAGATTCCCGCCGACTCTCGCGCTCCGGACTGAGGCCTTACCTGGTCTCTTGGAGCCTTTTATACTTACTCCAGCGCTCCGAGATTCCCGCCGACTCTCGCGCTCCGGACTGAGGCCTTACCTGGTCTCTTGGAGACTTTTACATCCTCAAAAAATTCCAGTAGATTAGTCAAGCATGATTTACCTTTTGTAAATCCATGTTGACTTTGTCAGGCTTACCAGTCTATAATTCCCCATTTTCTCTCTACCACCTTTTTTAAATAGTGGGGTAACATTAGCTACCCTCCAATCCATGGGAACTGTTCCAGAGTCTATAGAATTTTGGAAGATGACCAGCAATGCATCTACTTTTTCTAGGGCCACTTCCTTAAGTACCCTAGGATGTAGATTATCAGACCCTAGGGATTTATCGGCCTTCAATCCCATCAATTTCCCTAACACCATTTCCCTACAAATACTGATTTCATTCAGTTCCTCCCTCTCATTAGAGCCTACGTTCCCCGACATCTCTGGGATGTTATTTGTGTCCTCCTTTGTGAAGACAGAACCAAAGTATGTATTTAATTGCTCTGCCATTTCTTTGTTCCCCATTATAATTTCCCCTGATTCTGACTGCAAGGGACCTACGCTTGACTTCACCAATCTTTTTCTCTTCACATATCTATAGAAGCTTTTACAGTCAGTTTTTATGTTCCCTGAAAGCTTACTCTCATACTCTATTTTGCCCTCTTAATTAATCCCTTTGTCCTCCTTTGCTGAATCCTAAACTGCTCCCAATCCTCAGGTTTGCTGCTTTTTCTGGCCAATTTATATGTCCTCTCCTTGGATCTTATGCTATCCCTAATTTCCCTTGTTAGCCACGGTTGAGTCACCTTTTTTGTTTTATTTTTATGCCAAACAGGGATGAACAAATTCTGTAGTTCATCCATGCGATCTTTAAATGTTTCGCATTGCCTATCCACCGTCAACCCTTTAAGTAACATTCCCCAATCCATCCTAGCCAACTCGCGCCTCATACCATCATAGTTTCCTTTATTTAAATTCAGGACCCTAGTCTCTGAGTCAACTATGTCACTCTCCATCTTAATGAAGAATTCTATCATATTATGATCGCAAAGTTGAAAGGTTTGATGAGTCCTGAACACAAGGTCTCATCAAACTACAGAGAATGTCAATGTTTGACAGCTTCACAGAGCTGTCAAACACTGACATTTCTTCTTTCAAGAAGTCTTGACAGATGGCACGTCAGACGTTGACGTGCTCTGTCAGTGACTTCCTCCTAATTGGCCTGCTGAGCCCGCTGGGCAGGCTTAACAAGGTCAATGAGGGGAAAATCACGCTGGTTGGCCAGAAGATGATAGAAGCGGGACATTGACCTGACAAGCAGCAGTCCTGCCTCCAACTCATCTCCATTGAGAAAATCCAGCCCATTAACTCTGTTTCTCTCCCAACATATGCTGCCTGACCTGCTGAGTGTTTCCAGCATTTTCTCTTTTTACTCCATAGTGTGACACATTTCAGGCAGGCAACGGGGAATTTCCCCAATGAATCACCAATTTATGGCTCACGTTTCCTTTAAAATACAGAGATATTCTTTTCAATTGATCAAAACGATCTACTTCTCAGCACTCTTTAGGGGGATGGAAGAGATCAGCAACAGGATAGGGCCTGACAGTGCAACAACCGGGTTAATTTCAATAACTGAAATGGGCGGAAATCCATAGGATGGATGGTCAGACAACAGTTGGTGATCAGCGGACAGCAGCTGTCGCCCTCATAAAACAAATATAGATTTTATAGTCACAACTTTTTAAAATCTATTTTATTTACTCACCAGGGTAGATTTAGACTTTGTGTGATAATGCAAAATGGGTGATCGTGAATCGGCAGCATGTTTTACATCTCTCCCCATTGTTATTTCCATTGCCTTCAATTCGCCGACTCGCTATCACCCATTTTACTCAAAATCAAAACTGCCCGCAAGGAGGGAGGTGGGAGGAGACGACTGTCACTATAGAACCAGATTATATAACTTACTTATTTGTTTATTCATCGCTAGTAAAATAAAGTTATTTGATATTATACATTTAATGAGGTCTGATGTGATGCTTTCAAAGACTGGAGTGAGATCTTGCAAAGGATAATATATTTCATTAGATGCCCCTTATTGTGGCTCAAAGTGCTGAGCCATGTTGACAGAGCACCAACATATTGTGTTCCCTTCACATTTTCCTTTCTATTTCATAGAATCATAGCATGGTTACAGCACAGAAGTAGGCCATTCGGCCCATCGAGTCTGTGCCAGCTCTCTGCAAGACCACTTCAGCTAGTCCCACTCCTTCGCCCTTTCCCCATAGCCCTATAAAAATTTTCCTTCAGGTACTTATCCAATTCCCTTTTGAAAGCCACAATTGAGTTTGCCTCCACTACCCTTTCAGGCAGTGAATTTCAAATCCTAACCACTCGCTGCGTAAAAAAGATTTTCCTCATGTCGCAGGTTGGTTCTCACAGAGTCAGAGTTATACAGCACAGAAAGAGGCCCTTCGGCCCATCGTGCCCATGCCGGCCATCAAGCCCTGTCTATTCTAATCCCATTTTCCAGCACTTGGTCCGTAGCCTTGTATGCTATGGCATTTCAAGTGCTCATCTAAATGCTTCTTGAATGTTGTGAGGGTTCCTGCCTCTACCACCCTTTCAGGCAGTGAGTTCCAGATTCCAATCACCCTCTGGATGAAAAAGTTTTTCCTCAAATCCCCTCTAAACCTCCTGCCCCTTACCTTGAAACTATGCCCCCTGGTTATTGACCCCTCTACTAAGGGGAAAAGTTCCTTTCTATCTACCCTACCTATGCCCCTCATAATTTTGTACACCTCAATCAGGTCCCCCCTCAGCCTTCTCTGCTCCAAGGAAAACAACCCCAGCCTGTCCAGTCTCTCTTCATAGCTGAAGCGCTCCAGCCCAGGTAACATCCTGGTGAATCTCCTCTGCACCCTCTGCAATGCAATCACATCCTTCCTATAGTGTGGCGACCAGAACTGCACACAGTATTCCAGCTGTGGCTTAACTAGTGTTTTGTACAGCTCCATCATAACCTCCCTGCTCTTATATTCTATGCCTCGGCTAATGAAGGCAAGTATTCCAAATGCCTTTTTAACCAGCTTATCTACCTGTCTTGCTGCCTTCAGGGATATATGTACATGCACACCAAGGACCCTCTGATCCTCTGTCCTTCCTAGGATCCTACCATTCATTGTGTATTCCCTTGCCTTGTTAGTCTTCCCAAAATGCATCACCTCACACATTTCAGGGTTAAATTCCATTTGCCACTGCTCTGCCCATCTAACCATCCCGCCCATATCGTCCTGCAGCCTGAGGCTTCCCTCCTCGCTATTTACCACTCCACCAATTTTCGTGTCATCTGCAAACTTACTGATCATACCTCCTACATTGATATCTAAATCATTAATGTACACTACAAACAGCAAAGGACCCAGTACCGATCCCTTCACTACACCACTGGACACAGGCTTCCAGTCACAAAAACAACCTTCCACCATCACCCTCTGCCTCCTGCCACTAAGCCAATTTTGGATCCAATGTGCCAAATTGCCCTGGATCCCATGGGCTCTTACCTTCTTGACCAGTCTCCCATGTGGGACTTTGTCAAAAGCCTTACTGAAGTCCATGTAGACTACATCAACTGCACTACCCTCATCCACACACCTAGTCACCCCCTCGAAAAATTCAATCAAATTGGTCAGACATGATCTCCCCCTGACAAAGCCATGCTGACTATCCTTGACTAATCCTTGCCTCTCCAAGTGGAGACTAATTCTGTCTCTCAGAATTTTTTCAATTAATTTCCCTACCACTGATGTTAGGCTCACTGGCCTGTAATTCCCTGGTTTATCCCTACTACCCTTCTTGAATAATGGTACTA
Source organism: Somniosus microcephalus (assembly GCF_052327205.1). NCBI lineage: Eukaryota > Metazoa > Chordata > Chondrichthyes > Squaliformes > Somniosidae > Somniosus > Somniosus microcephalus. The sequence goes on from NW_028225493.1 coordinate 113,867, forward strand.
CGTTAGCTGTTCTCCAGTCCTCTGGCACCTCCCCTGTGGCCAGCGATGTTCTGAAAATTTGTGTCAGAGCCCCTGCAATCACCTCCCTTGCCTAACATAGCAGCCTGGGATACATCCCGCCAGGGCCTGGGGATTTATCCACTTTTAAGCCTGCTAAAACTGCTAGTACCTCCTCCCTCTCAATACTAATTTGTTCAAGTATATCACAATCCCCCTGCCTGATTTCTATGCCTACATTACACTTCTCCATAGTGAACACAGATGCAAAATATTCATTTAAAACCTCACCTACACCTTCCGGCTCTACACACAGATTGCCACTTTGGTCCCTAATGGGCCCTACTCTTTCCCTGGTTATACTCTTGCCCTTAATATACTTATAAAACACCTTGAGATTTTCCTTTATTTTGCCTGCCAGTTTTTTTTCATGCCCCCTCTTCGCTCTCCTAATTTCTTTTTTAAGTACCCCCCTGCACTTTCTATACTCCTCTAGGGCTTTCACTGTTTTTAGTCCTTTGTATCTGCCAAAAGCCTCCCTTTTTTTCCTAATCCATTCTTGTATATCCCTTGACATCCAGGGTTCCCTGGGCTTGTTGGTCCCACCCTTGACCTTTACGGGAACATGTTGGCGTTGTACTCTCTCTATTTCCTTTCTGAAAGACTCCCATTGCAACCCGTCCGACTTGTACAGGTCCCACCTTCCCCAGAAGCAGACCCAGTGATCCAGGAAAATAAAGCCCTCCCTCCTGCACCTTTAGCCATGCATTCATCTGCTCTATCCTCCTATTCCTATACTCACTAACACATGGCACCGGGAGTAATCCAGAGATTACAACCTTTGAGGTCCTGCTTTTTAATCTGCTACCTAGCCCCCTAAAATCTTGTTGCAGGACCTCATCCCTCTTTCTACCCAAGTCGTTGGTACCAATGTGAACCACGACCTCTGACTGTTCGCCCTCCCCCTTCAGAACGCCCTGCAGCCATTCAGTGACATCCTTGACCCTGGCACCAGGGAGGCAACATACCATCCTGAGTCACTTCTGCGGCCACAGAAACGTCTATCTGTTCCCCTTATGATAGAATCCCCCATCACTATTGCTCTCCCACTCTTTTTCCTCCCCTCCTGTGCAGCTGAGCCACTCGTAGTGCCACAGACTTGGCTCTTGCTGCGTTCCCCTGAGAAACCATCTCCCCCATCAGTATCCACAACGGAAAATCTGTTGGAGAGGGAGATGGACCCAGGGGACTCCTGCACTACCTTCCTAGTTCTTTTACCCTGTCTGGTGGTCACCCATTTCCTGTCTGCCTGTGCACTCTTTACCTGCGGTGTGACCACCTCGTTAAACGTGCTATCCATGAAAATCTCAGCTTCGCGGATGCTCCACAGTGACTCCAGCTGCAGCTCCATCTCCAAAACATGGATTTCGAGTAGCTGCCCTTAATTTATTCGGCAATAGTACTGAAGACTTGTGCTCCAGAACTAGCTGCGCCCCTAGCCAAGCTTTTCCAGTACAGCTACAACACTGGCATCTACCCGGCAATGTGGAAAATTGCCCAAGTATGTCTTGTCTACAAAAAGCAGGACAAATCCAACCCGGCCAATTACCGTCCTGTCAGTCTACTCTCAATCCTTAGCAAAGTGATGGAAGGTGTCATCGACAGTGCTATCAAGCGGCACTTACTCAGCAATAACCTGCTAACTGACGCCCAGTTTGGGATCCGCCAGGGCCACTCAGCTCCTGACCTCATTACAGCCTTGGTCCAAACATGGACAAAAGAGCTGAACTCAAGAGGTGAGGTGAGAGTGACTGCCCTTGACATCAAGGCAGCATTTGATCGAGTGTGGCATCAAGGAGCCCTAGCAAAACTGAAGTCAATGGGAATCAAGGGGAAAACTCTCCATTGGTTGGAATCATACCTAGCACAAAGGAAGTTGGCTGTGGTTGTTGGAGGTCATTCATCTCAATCACATGACATCACTGCAGGAGTTCCTCAGGGCAGTGTCCTAGGCCCAACCATCTTCAGCTGTTCCAGCAATGACCTTCCCTCCATCATAAGGTCAGAAGTGGGGATGTTCGCTGATGATTGCACACTGTTCAGCACCATTCAAGACTCATCAGATACTGACGCAGTCCGTGTCCATATGCAGCAAGACCTGGACAACATTCAGACTTGGGCTGACAAGTGGCAAGTAACATTCGCACCACACAAGTGCCAGGCAATGACCATCTCCAACAAGTGAGACTCTAACCATCTCCCCTTGACATTCAATGGCATTACCATCGCTGAATCCCCCACTATCAACATCCTGGGGGTTACCATTGATCAGAAACTGAACTGGACCAGCCATATAAATACTGTGGCTACAAGAGCAGGCCAGAAGCTGGGAATTCTGCGGCGAGTGTCTCACCTCCTGACTCCCCAAAACCTTTCCACCATCTACAAGGCACAAGTCAGGAGTGTGATGGAATACTCTCCACTTGCCTGGATGAGTGCAGCTCCAACAACACTCAAGAAGCTCGACACCATTCAGGATAAAGCAGCCCGCTGGATTGGCACTCCATCCACCACCTTCAACATTCACTCCCTCCACCACCAGCACACTGTGGCTGCAGTGTGTACCATCTACAAGATGCACTGCAGCAACTCGCCAAAGCTCCTTCAACAGCACCTTCCAAACCCGTGACCTCTACCACATAGAAGGACAAGGGCAGCAGACGCATGGGAACATCACCACCTACAAGTTCCCCTCCAAGCCACACACCATCCTGACTTGGACCTGTATCACCGTTCCTTCACTGTCGCTGGGCCAAAATCCTGGAACTCCCTTCCTAACAGCATTGTGGGTGTACCTACACCATATGGACTGCAGCGGTTCAAGAAGGCGGCTCACCACCATCTTCTCAAGGGCAATTAGGGATGGGCACTAAATGCAGGCCTAGCCAGCCAGCGACGCCCACATCCCATCAATGAATAAAATTTTTTTATTTTAATTCCCTTTACTTCCTTTAAAATAAAGAATATTAAATACACTAGGGACCTTACTTCCTTTTAAACACTACTTACTCTAAACTAGAGACCTTACTTTTACTTTAACGACTGGACGGTAGAAATACTCACCAGGTCCTACTTACCAATCAGCTCCTTCCCTGTTTGTGACGTCACTTTAGCGGTTTTGCAGTTGTTGTTGTTTGACTGCTTCCGCTCTCAGACTCTTTCCTTGGTATAAAGTAAGAACCAATTCCTACAGGGTGAAAAGTTAGGAAAAACAAAGGCGAAGCAAGGGAGCTCCTCCTTCCACTCCTCACCTAACTCCCTGACTCACCCAACTCGCAGCACTCTGTTTAAACCGCACTCAGTTCTTTTGCCAATCACCTTAAATCTGTGTCCTCTGGTTCTCGACCCTTCCGCCAATGGGAACAGTTTCTCTCTACTCTGTCTAGACCCCTTATGATTTTGAACACTTCTATCAAATCTCCTCTCAACCTTCTCTGCTCTAAGGAGAACAACCCCAGCTTTTCTAGTCTATCCACATAACTGAAGTCCCTCATCCCTGGAACCATTCTTGTAAATCTTTTAAGAACATAAGAACATAAGAAATAGGAGCAGGAGTATGCCAATCGGCCCCTTGAGCCCGCTCCACCATTCAATAACATCATGGCTGATCTGATCCTAACCTCAAATCTACTATCACTCTACATCCCTCCCGAACCCATGTGATCTCCTGGGAGAGGCAAAAAACCAGATAAAAAACCCAATGGCCAATTTGGGAGAAAAAAATCTGGGAAATTCCTCTCCGACCCATCTAGGTGATCGAAACTCGTCCAGGAGATCACTGTCCCTATATTTTCTACAGTACTTACCTTCTGTAAAAGGTGATCTCCACCCCAGCTAGGAACAGGAATAGAACCATCTCCTGAAATCTAACACATAATTAGGATACAAGAAGTAGGAGCAGAACCAGGCTACACGGCCCCTGGGCCCGCTCCGTTACCCACAGGGCCATGACCGTTCCGAACATAGACTCATGTCCAATTTCCTGCCCGCTCCCCGTAGCCCCTAATTCCCTTTACTTCTAAGAAACTGTCTATGTCTGTTTTAAATTTATTTAATGATGTAGCTTCCACAGCTTTCTGGGGAAGCAAATTCCACAGACCTACTACCCTCTAAGTGAAGAAGTTTCTCCTCATCTCAGTTTTGAAAGAGCAGCCCCTTATTCTAAGGTTATGCCCTCTAGTTCTAGTTTCACCCATCATTGGGAACATCCTCACCACATCCACCCGATCAAGCCCCTTCACAATCTTATATGTTTCAATAAGATCGCCTCTCATTCTTCTGAACTCCAATGAGTAGAGTCCCAATCTACTCAACCTCTCCTCATATGTCCACCCCCTCATCCCCGGGATTAACCGAGTGAACCTTCTTTGTACTGACTCGAGAGCAAGTATGTCTTTTCTTAAGTATGGACACCAAAACTGTATGCAGTAATCCAGGTGCGGTCTCACCAATACCTTGTACAACTGCAACAATACCTCCCTGTTTTTATATTCTATCCCCCTAGCAATAAAAGCCAACATTCCATTGGCCTTCTTGGTCACTTGCTGCACCTGCATACTAACTTTTTGAGTTTCGTGCACCATGACCCCCAGATCCCTTTGTACTACAGTACTTTCCAGTTTCTTGCCATTAAGATAATAACTTGCTCTATGATTTTTCCTGCCAAAGTGCATAACCTCACACTTTCCAGTATTGTATTCCATCTGCCAAATCTCTGCCCACTTACTTAGCCTGTCTATATCCCTTTGCAGGCTTTTTATGTCCTCCTCACTCACTGCTTTCCTTCCCATCTTTGTATCATCTGCATACTTTGGTATGTTACACTCGGTCCCCTCCTCCAAATCATTAATATAGATTGTAAAGCGTTGGGGAACCAGCTCTGACCCCTGTGGAACACCACCAGTTACTGATTGCCAGCCTGAGAATGAACCATTTATCCCAACTCTCTGCTGTCTGTTAGATATCCAATCCTCCACCCATGCCAGAATATTACCCCCAATCCCATGATTTTTTATCTTGAGCAATAATCTTTCGTGTGGCAACTTGTCAAATGCCTTTTGGAAGTCTAAATACACTATGTCCACTGGTTCCCCTTTATCCACCCTGTATGTTACTTCCTCAAAGAACTCAAGCAAATTTGTCAAACATTACTTCCCCTTCATAAAACCATGCTGACTTTGTCCTATTAAATTATGTTTATCCAAATGTCCCATGACTGTCTCCTTAATAATGGACTCTAAAATTTTACCAACCACAGATGTTAGGCTAACAGGTCTATAGTTTCCAGCCTTCTGCCTACTACCCTTTTTAAATAAGGGTGTTACATTAGCAGTTTTCCAATCTGCCAGGACCTTTGCTGAGTCCAGGGAATTTTGGAAAATTATTACCAATGCATCCACAATCCCTACCGCCACTTCCCTCAAGACCCTAGGATGTAAGCCATCAGGTCCAGGGGATTTATCCGCCTTGAGTCCCATTATTTTACCAAGTACCACTTCCTTAGTGATTTTAATCATATTTAGCTCCTCCCCCCCTAGAGCCCCCTGTTTGTCCAGTGTTGGGATATTCTTAGTGTCCTCTACCATAAAGACTGATACAAAATAATTGTTCAGCGTTTTTGCCATCTCCATGTTTCCCACCATTAATTTCCCGGCCTCATCCTCTAAGGGACCAACATTTACTTTAGCCACTCTTTTTCTTTTTATATAACTATAGAAACTTTTGCTATCTGTTTTTATATTTTTTGCTAATTTACTTTCATAATCTATCTTCCCTTTCTTAATCAATCTTTTGGTTATTTTTTGCTGTCTTTTAAAGACTTCCCAATCTTCTATCCTCCCATTAGATTCGGCTACCTTTTATGCCCTTGTTTTTAGTCGGATACTATCCTTAATTACTTTACTTAGCCACGGATGGCTATCTTTTCTTTTACACCCTTTTTTCCTCAGTGGAATATATATTTTTTGGAAGTTGTAAAATAATTCCTTAAATGTACACCACTGATCATGTACCGTCTTACCCTTTAATCTATTTTCCCAGTCCACTCTAATCAATTCCGCTCTCATACCTTCATAGTCTCCTTTATTCAAGCTCAGCATACTTGTTTGAGATCCAACCTTCTCACCCTCTAATTGAATATGGAATTCAACCATGTTATGGTCACTCATTCCAAGGGGATCCTTTACTAGGACATTTTTAATTAATCCTGTCTCATTACACAGGACCAAATCTAAGGTTGCTTGCCCCCTGGTCAGTTCAGTTACATACTGCTCAAGAAACCCATCCCTAATACACTCAATGAAATCATCCTCAAGGCTGCCCTGCCCAATTTGATTTGTCCAATTAATATGATAGTTAAAATCCCCCATAATTATAGCTGTTCCCTTATTACAAGCCTCAACTATTTCCTGATTAATACTCCATCCAACAGAGTTGCAACTGTTCGGAGGCCTATAGACTACGCCCACTAGTGTTTTTTTCCCCTTATTATTCCGTATCTCCACCCAAACTGTTTCACTATCCTGATCCTTTGACCCAATATCATTTCTCTGTATTACAGTGATTCCTTCCTTTATTAACATAGCCACCCCAACTCCCCTTCCTTCCTGCCTGTTCTTCCTGATTGTTAAATAACCTGGTATATTTAATTCCCAGTCATGGTCACCCTGCAGCCATGTTTCTGTAATGGCCACAAGATCATACCCATATGTAGTTATTTGTGCCGTTAACTCATCCATTTTGTTACGAATGCTACGTGCATTCAGATAAAGAACTTTCAAATATGTTTTGTGACACTTAGTTCCTGCTTTTTCCCCTTTTACTACTTTACCTTTTACTCCATACCTTCTGTCCCTTCCTGACATGCTCTGTTTTTTAATTCCCCCACTGCTACCTAAGTCTATGACCTTCTCCGTAGTCATTTTTATTATTTGCTCTCTAGAAACCTCACCCCCCCCCCCCCACTAATTAGTTTAAAGCTCTCTCTACAGCCCTAGTTATATGATTCGCCAGGATTCTAGTCCCAGCAGTGGCCAAGTGAAGTCTGTCCCAACGGAACAGCACCCTCTTGTCCCAGTACTGGTGCTAGTGTCCCAAGAAGCAAAACCCATTTTCCCACACCAGTCTTGGAGCCACGCATTTAACTCTCTAATTTTATTTATCCTAGCCAAATTCGCTTGTGGCTCAGGTAATAATCCAGAGATTATTACCCTTGAGGTTCTGTTTTTTAATTTGACCCCTAGCTGTTCATACTCCTTTAACAGATCCTTCTTCCTTGTCCTATCTATGTCATTTGTACCAACATGGACCACGACAACTGGATCCTCCCCCTCCCGCTCCAAGTTTCTTTCCAGCCCTGAAGAGATGTCCTTAACCCTGGCACCGGGCAGACAACACAGCCTTCGAGACTCCCACTCTCGACTGCAGAGAACCCTATCTATCCCCCTAATGATACTATCCCCTACCACTACAACATTTCTTTTTACTCCCCCCACTCAAATGGCCCCCTGTTCCACGGTGCTGTGGCCAGGTTGCTCATCCTCCCTGCAGTCTCCGCTCCCGCCCTCACAGGGAGAAAGAATCTCAAAACTGTTTGACAAGAGCAAGGGCTGCGGCTCCTTCAACTCTACCTCCTGGATCCCCGCACCCACCTCACTCATAGTCACACCGTCCTGTCCCTGACCACGGGCTACATCTGAATTAATTAATTTCATAGGTGTGACTACCTCCTGAAACATAGAGTCCAGGAACTTCTCCCCCTCCCTGATGTGTCACAGTGTCTGAAGCTCGGTCTCAAGCACCTCAATACGGAGCCGGAGTTCCTCTAGCAGCAAACACTTGTCACAGATGTAATCACCGTGAGCCTCAATGGGGTCCACCAGCTCCCACATCTCGCAACAGTAACACGTCACCTGCTCCATTCTATATAATTAATTAAATTTCTTATTATTAGTTATGAAGGCCCTGTCCGGATATAGATGATAATATCACACCACTATTCAATAGGACTTACCAACTTAAAGGTATAAAAGAGAAGGAAGAAAACCTACCAACCAGGGCTGGAACACTTCAGCTATGAAGAGAGACTGGGCAGATTGGGTTTGTTTTCCTTGGAGCAGAGGAGGCTGAGGGGGGACATGATTGAGGTGTACAAAATTATGAGGGGCATAGATAGGATGGATACTAAGGAGCTTTTTCCCTTAGTAGAAGGGTCAATAACTAGGGGGCACAGATTCAAGGTAAAGGGCGGGAGGTTTAGAGGGGATTTGAGAAAGAACTTTTTCACCCAGAGGGTGGTTGGAGTCTGGAACTCACTGCCCGGAAGGGTTGTGGAGGCTGGAACCCTCACAACATTCAAGACGCATTTGGATGAGCACTTGAAATGCCATAGCATACAAGGCTACGGGCCAAATGCTGGAATATGGGATTAGATTAGACAGGGCGTGATGGCCGGTGCGGACACGATGGGCCGAAGGGCCTCTATCCGTGCTGTATAACTCTATGACTCTATGACTCTATGACCCTCTCTAAGGCCTTCACATCCTTCCTAAAGTGTGGTGCCCAGAATTGGACACAATACTCCAGTTGAGGCCGAACCAGAGTTTTATAAAGGTTCATCATAATTTCCACGCTTTTGTACTCTATGCCTCTAGTTATGAAGCCCAGGATCCTGTAAGCTTTTTCAACTGCTTTCTCAACCTGCCCTGCCACCTTCAATAATTTGTGCACACATACCCCCAGGTCTCTCTGTTCATGCACCTCCTTTAGAATTGTATCCTTTAGTTTATATTGTCTCTCCTCGTTCATCTAACCAAAATGTATCACTTAGCACTTTTCTGTGTTAAATTTCATCTGCCACGTGTCTGCCCATTCCACCAGCCTGTCTATGTCTTGTTGAAGTCAATCACTATCCTCCCCACTGTTCACTATACTTCCAAGTTTGGTGTTACCTGCAAATTTTGAAATTGTGCCCTGTACATAGAAACATAGAAACATAGAAGATAGGAGCAGGAGTAGGCCATTCGACCCCTCGAGTCTGCTCCACCACAGCACGGTGGCATAGTGGTTAGCACTGTTGCCTCACAGCACCAGGGACCTGAGTTCAAATCCGGCCTCGGGTGACTGTTTGTGTGGAGTTTGCACATTCTCCCCGTGTTTGCGTGGGTTTCCTCCGGGTGCTCCGGTTTCCTCCCACAGTCCAAAGATGTGCGGGTTAGGTTGATTGGCCATGATAAAAATTGACCCTTAGTGTTAGGGGGGATTAAATACGTGGGGTTACGGGGATAGGGCTTGGGTGGGATGGCTGTCAGTGTAGGGACCGGGTGCTAGGGTTTGGATGATCAGCCATGATCTCGTTGAATGGTGGAGCAGGCTCGAAGGGCCGAATGGCCTACTCCTGCTCCTATCTTCTATGTTTCTATGTTTCAATGAGATCATGGCTGATCATCCAAATTCAGTACCCTGTCTCTGCCTTCTCCCCATATCCCTTGATCCCTTTAGCCTTAAGAAATATATCTAACTCCTTCTTGAATATATTTAATGAATTAGCCCCCACTGCCTTCTGTGGTAGAGAATTCCACAGGTTCACCACTCTCTGGGTGAAGAAATTCCTCCTCATCTCTGTCCTAAATGGCTTACCCCTTATCCTTAGACTGTGACCCCTAGTTCTGGACTCCCCGGCCATCGGGAACATCCTTCCTGCATCTAGTCTGTCTAGTCCTGTTAGAATTTTATAAGTTTCAATGAGATCCCCTCTCATTCTTCTAAACTCCAGCGAGTATAAGCCCAATCGACCCAATCTCTCCTCATACATCATTCCTGCCATCCCAGGTATCAGTCTGGTGAATCTTCGCTGCACTCCCTCCATGGCAAGAACATCCTTCCTCAGATAAGGTGACCAAAACTGCACACAATACTCAAGGTGTGGTCTCACCAAGGCCCTGTACAACTGCAGCAAGACATCCTGGTTCCTGTACTCGAACCCTCTCGCTACGAAGGCCAACATACCATTTGCCTTCTTAACCGCCTGCTGCACCTGCATGCTTATCTTCAGTGACTGGTGCACAAGGACACCCAGGTCTCGTTGCACTTCCCCTTCTCCCAATCTATTGCCATTCAGATAATAATCTGCCTTCCTGTTTTTGCCACCAAAATGGATAACCTCGCATTTATCCACATTATACTGCATCTGCCATGCTTCTGCCCAATCACCCAACCTGTCCAAATCATACTGGAGTTTCTTGGCATCCTCCTCACAGCACACACGCCCACCCAGCTTTGTGTCATCTGCAAACTTGGAGATATTACCTCTAGTTCCCTCATCTAGATCATTTATATATATTGTGAATAGCTGGGGTCCTAGGGCTGATCCCTGTGGTACCCCACTAGTCACTGCCTGCCACTTGGAAAAAGAGCCATTTATTCCAACTCTTTGTACACCCAAGTCCAAGTCATTAATATATCCAGAAAAGCAGTGGTTCTAGTACCGACCCCTGGGGAACACCACTGTTTACCTTCCTCCAGTCCAAAAAACAACCGTTCAACACTACTCTCTGTTTCCTGTCACTAAGCCAATTTCATATCCATGCTGCTACTGTCCCTTTTATTCCATGGGCTTCAACTTTGCTGGCAAACATATTATGTGGCACTTTATCAAATGCCTTTTGGAAATCCATGTACTCTACGTCAACTGCATTGTCCTCATCAACCCTCCCTCTTACCTCCACAAAAAACTCGATCAAGTTAGTTAAACATGATTTGCCTTTAACAAATCTGTGCTGGCTTTCCTTAATTGATCCACACTTGTCCAAGTGACTGTTAACTTTGTCCCTGATTATTGTTTCTAAAAGCTTCCCCACTACCAAGGTTAAACTGACTGGCCTGTAATTGCTGGGTTTATCTTTACACCTTTTTTGAACAAGGGTGTAACATTTGCAATTCACCAGTCCTCTGGCACCAGCCCCGTATTTAAGGAGGATTGGAAGTCTATGGCCAGTACCTCCACAATTTCCTCCTTAACCTTCCTCAACATCCTAGGATGCATCCCATTCAGTCCTGGTGACTTATCAACTTTAAGTACAGACAGCCTTTCTAGGACCTCCTCTTTATCAATTTTTATTTCATCCAGTATCTCCACTACCTCCTCTTTCACTATGACTTTGGCAGCATCTTCTTCCTTGCTGAAGACAGATGCAAAGTAGTCATTTAGTACCTCAGCCATGCCCTCTGCCTCCATGCGTAGGTCTCCTTTTTGGTCCTTAATCGGCCCCACTGCTCCTCTTACTACCCATTTATTATTTATGCGCTTCTAGAAGACTTTTGAATTCCCTGTTATGTTAGCTGTCAATTTATTCTCATATACTCTCTCTTTACCCCTCTTATTTTGTTTTTCACTTCCCCTCTAAACTTTCTAATTTCAGCCTGGTTCTCACTTGTATTCTCAACCTGACATCTGTCATACACGCTCTTTTTCTGCTTCAGCTTACTCTCTATCTCTTTTGTCATGCAGGGAGCTGTGACTTTGGTTGCCCTACCTTTCCCTCTCGTGGGAACGTACCTCGACTGTACCCGAACCCTCTCCTCTATAAAGGCAGCCCATTGTTCCACTACAGTTTTGCTTGCCAATCTTTGATTCCAATTTACCCGAGTCAGATCCATTCTCAACCCACTGAAATTTGCCTTCTTCCAGTAAAGTATTTTTACTCTAGATTGCTCCCTGTCCTTTTCCATAGCTAATCCAAACCTTGCACGAATATTTCAGATAATTTTATTCTTTGACAATATATTTGAAACCAAATGCAGAGGAAGTGCAGTCCCAGTGTGTGTATATCAGACACAGTCAGTGTTAATGATAATTAATGATTGGAATCCTGCCGTTGTGTATTTCACATGATGCTTTACCAAGCTAAACAAATGCAGTACACAGGAAACTCAGATATTTTTCAACAAATTCCTTTTAATTCAGTTTTATGCCTTCAAATTCTCTAAGATGTTCATTCCTTTCTCTCAAAAGCTGAATCCGTTGACGCATTTCCTTTTCCCATTTGGATGTTAATTGTTCTTTAAAAGATGCACAATCTTGCAGTTCCACTCATTTCCTGCCTCGCTGATGGCAAATCTTAAAGTCTTGATGGTGAATTTGTACTTTCAATAAAATTAGCATCTTAATAAATTGCATTTATAATTCAAACCGGTTTCCAATTCCAAAGCTCAAACTGTAACTGCCTAAAGGAGGTTGATACATGTCGAGATCGAAGCTGGGCACTGTCTCCCCGGGCCCTTCCTTTAGTAACTATAGATACATGTCGGGATCGAAGCTGGGCACTGTCTCCCCGGGCCCTTCCTTTAGTAACTATTGATACATGTCGGGATCGAAGCTGGGCACTGTCTCCCCGGGCCCTTCCTTTAGTAACTATTGATACATGTCGGGATCGAAGCTGGGCACTGTCTCCCCGAGCCCTTCCTTTAGTAACTATAGATACATGTCGGGATCGAAGCTGGGCACTGTCTCCCCGAGCCCTTCCTTTAGTAACTATAGATACATGTCGGGATCGAAGCTGGGCACTGTCTCCCCGAGCCCTTCCTTTAGTAACTATAGATACATGTCGGGATCGAAGCTGGGCACTGTCTCCCCGAGCCCTTCCTTTAGTAACTATAGATACATGTCGGGATCGAAGCTGGGCACTGTCTCCCCGAGCCCTTCCTTTAGTAACTATAACAAAAGCACATTTTAAATCTCTCCAGGAGTTCCCACTGTCTTGTGGTGTCCTGGGTACAAAGCCAGAGCCCTGTTCTTCCTCCTGCATCTGTCAGCTTAGTGGCAGTTCGGAGACTGGAGCACACAACTATTTCTGCGCCACTTACTATTAGTGGATGTGATTTAATGGAGCTACATTGTCGCCCTTTCACCTCTGGAACCTGTGGAGCTGGGAGGAGGACTTCTGCTCCTTCCGACTCCATAGATATGAAACTATTAGAAACTTTTCTTACCATTTTTCAGCAGCCTCCAGCGGTCCCCGATTTGCCTAATTCCTGTTTCAGGCGGGTGTCTATTGTCTGTTTCCAGTTTTGCAGCTGGCTCACTTCTAGGGAGATGAGGGATGGGACATCGGGACTCAAAATGTGTTCCCCCAACAGGAGCAACGATGTTGAATTTCCCCCCATACCGAGTAATCATCCACAGCCTCTAATATTTATCCAATTCGCTCTCTGAGTTTTCCATATTTCCACCTCTCTGGACATTCTCCGCCTTCTGTGTAAAGTATTTAAAGTTGGAACACATCATAGAATCATAGAATGGTTACAGTACAGAAGGAGGCCATTTGGCCCGTCGATCCGGTGCCGGCTCTCTGCAAGAGCACTTCAGCTAGTCCCACTCTCCCGCCCTTTCCCCGGAGCCCTGCAAATTGTTTTCTTTCAGGTACTTATCCAATTCCCTTTTGAAAGCCACAATTGAATCTGCCTCCACCATCCTTTCAGGCAGTGAATTCCAGATCCTAACCACTCGCTGCGTAAAAAAGTTTTTCCTCATGTCGCCTTTGGTTCTTTTGTCAATCACCTTAAATCTGTGACCTCTGGTTCTCGACCCTTCCGCCAATGGGAACAGTTTATTTCTGTCTACTCTATCGAGACCCCTCATGATTTTGAACACCTCTATCAAATCTCCTCTCAACCTTCTCTGCTCTAAGGAGAACAACCCCAGCTTCTCCAGTCTATCCACGTAACTGAAGTCCCTCATCCCTGGAATCATTCTTGTAAATCTTTTCTGCACCCTCTCCAAGGCCTTCAGATCCTTCCTAAAGTGTGGTGCTCAGAATTGGACACAATACTCCAGTTGAGGCTGAGCCAGTGTTTTATAAAGGTTCATCAGAACTTCCTTGCTTTTGTACTCTATGGGCTCGAATTTCCAAGCCCCGTGGAGGCGGGTTTGGAGGCGGGAGTGGGGGGGAAAATTGCAGAATCGGGGTGCACGAACCCTTCCCGCCCCCAACCCACCTCCATGCCCGTTTCCCAGGAGGCGGGTACCCGACCTGTACTGGGAGCCGCCTTCCCGAGGCGGGAAGGGGATTAGTGCCAATTAACTGCCTGTTAACAGGTAGTTAACAGGCAGTTTATGGCCTAATCCCTATTTTTAGCCCTGAAGTGTGGGCTGCCCAATGGCTCCAAACCACACCAAGTTAGCAAGGCGGACCGTCGGGCTGAAGGGCTTGGAGCGTTCGAGATGTCCAGTGTTCAGGTGAGTGATGGGTGCATGAGTGCAGAGGTAAGTGTATTTGGAGTGTGTAAAGTGTTTAAATACATTTTACTTACCTTTATTTACTAATGCAGGCTTCCTTCCTTCAGATCTCGGGAGTCCCTCATCTCACCAGCACAGAAAGCAGAATGGCTGCGAGCTGTCAAAAGTTGCAGCATTCAGTTTTCTGTGCTGGAGAGATTTCTAACTGAGTCTGTGGAGAATGACTCAAGTTAGAAGTCAGATTGTCAGTGTTTGACAGCTTCACAAAGCTGTCAAATGCTGATATTTCATCTGTCAAAAGCTCTTGACAGATGAAATGTCAATCCCTGATGTCACCTGTAACCGAGTGTCCCTTAATTGACCTGCTGAGCCCGCTGGGTGGGCTCAACAAGGTCAATCAAGGGAAAATCGCATGGGTTGGTCACAAACCGATGGAGGTGGGATTACAACCCAAAAAGTGGGAGCCCCACCTCCATTACATCCCCATTGACAAAATCCAGCCCTTAGCCTCTATTTATGAAGCCCAGGATCCCGTAAGCTTTTTTAACTGCTTTCTCAACCTGCCCTGCCACCTTCAACGATTTGTGCACACATACCCCCAGGTCTCTCTGTTCATGCACCCCCTTTAGGATTGTACCATTTAGTTTATATTGCCGCTCCTCGTTCTTCCTAACAAAATGTATCACTTCGAACTTTTCTCCGTTAAATTTCATCTGCCAAATGTTCACCCATTCCACCAGCCTGTCTATGTCTTCTTGAAGTCTATCACTATCCTCCTCACTGTTTACTATATTTCCAAGTTTTGTGTCATCTGCAAATTTTGAAATTGTACCCTGTCTAAGCCTAAGTATATATCAAGAAAAGCAGTGGTCCTAGTACCGACCCCTGGGAACACCACTGTGTATACCTTCCTCCAGTCCGAAAAACAGCCGTTCACCACTACGCTCTGTTTCCTGTCACTTAGCCAATTTCATATCCATGCTGCCACTGTCCCTTTTATTCCATGGGTTTCAACTTTGCTGGCAAGCCTATTATGTGACACTTTATCCAGCGCCTTTTGTACACCACATCAACCACATTGCCCTCATCAACCCTCTCTGCTACCTCATCAAAAAACTTTCACGGGCTTTTTCTTACAGAGGCTGGTGTGGGAGCAGTGAGACCAGAGACCCAAGGCCCGGTGAGTATTTAAACTCACTTTCGCGGGCTTTTTCTTACAGAGGCTGGTGTGGGAGCGGTGAGACCAGAGACCTGAGGCCCGGTGAGAATCTAAATGCACTTTCGCGGGCTTTTTCTTACAGTGGCTGGTGTGGGTGCGGTGAGACCAGAGACCCGAGGACCGGTGAGTATTTAAATGCACTTTCGTGGGCTTTTTCTTACAGAGACTTACCAATTTCAGACCGGCGGCGGCGTTCCAGAGCCACGTCACGATTCAAAACGTGACGCGGGCAGGAGGGAGCAGCTGATTGAGTGAGTACGGCCAGGTTAGTTTGACAGTTAAGGTTCATAAAGTTTATAAAGTTTAGAAGGTCTTAATTTTTTGTGGTTATAGTTTCTAGTGCTAGTAGCCAAGGGCCCTTGAGTATATCATTTAATTGGTGGCATTGATTTGATTTAAATTAATTTGAATTAATTAAAGGGTAAGTCATGGCAGGACTGCTCGGCGCCGTAGTATGCTCCTCCTGCACTATGTGGGAAATCAGGGACACTTCCTGTGTCTCTGACGACCATGTGTGCGGGAAGTGTATCCAGCTGCAGCTATTGGCAGACCGCATTGCGGTGCTGGAGCTGCGAATGGATACATACTGCAGCATCCGCGATGCTGAGGACATCGTGGATATCATGTTTAATGAGTTGGTCACACCGCAGGTAAAGGCTGCACAGGCAGGAAGGGAATGGGTGACCACCAGGCAGAGCAGTAGGCGCAGGCAGGTAGTGCAGGGGTCCCGTGTGGCCATCCCCCTCTCAAACAGATATACTGCTTTGGATATTGTTGGGGAGGATGGCTTATCGGGGGAAGGCAGCAGCAGCCAAATTCCTGGCACCATGGGTGGTTCTGCTGTACAGGATGGGAGGAAAAAGAGGGGTAGAGCTATAGTAATAGGGGATTCTATTGTAAGGGGAATAGATAGGCGTTTTTGAGGCCGCAAATGAGACTCCAGGATGGTATGTTGCGTCCATGGTGCAAGGGTCAAAGATATCTCGGAGCGGCTACAGGGCATTCTGGAGGGGGAGGGTGAACAGCCAGTTGTCGTGGTGCTTGTAGGTACCAACAATATAGGTAAAAAACAGGATGAGGTCCTAAAAGCTGAATACAGGGAGTTAGGAGGTAAATTAAAAAATAGGACCTCAAAGATAGTAATCTCAGGATTGCTACCAGTGCCACATGCTAGTCAGAGTAGAAATAGAAGGATATTTCAGCTGAATACGTGGCTAGAGGAATGGTGCAAGGGGGAGTGATTCAAATTCCTGGGACATTGGAACCGGTTCTGGGGGAGGTGGGACCAGTACAAACTGGACAGTTTGCACCTGGGCAGGACCAGGACCGATGTCCTAGGGGGAGTGTTTGCTAGTGCGCTGGGGGAGGGTTTAAACTAAAATGGCAGGGGGTTGGGAACCTGTGCAGGGAGACAGAGGAAAGGGAAACAAGGATAGAAGCAAAAGACAGGAAGGAGAAAAGCAAAGGTGGCAGTCAGAGAAATCAAGGGTTTAAATCAAACATGGCCACAGTAAATAATATTTCTAAAAGGTCTAAGAGTGTTAAAAGAACCAAGCCTGAAGGCTTTGTGTCTTAATGCGAGGAGCATTCGTAATAAGGTGGATGAATTAGCTGCACAAATAGAGGTAAACAGATGTGATATGATTGGGATTAGGGAAACATGGCTCCAGGGTGACCAAGGCTGGGAACTGAACATCCAGGGGTATTCAATATTCAGGAAAGACAGGCAAAAAGGAAAAGGAGGTGCGGTAGCATTGCTGGTTAAAGAGGGGATTAACACAATAGTAAGGAAGGATATTAGCTCTGATGATGTGGAATCTGTATGGATAGAACTGATAAATATCAAGGGGCAGAAAACGTTAGTGGGAGTGGTATACAGACCCCAAAACAGTAATGCGGAGGTTGGGGATGGCATCAAATGGGAAATTAGAGACGCGTGCAATAAGAGCACAGCAGTTATCATGGGTGACTTTAATCTACATATAGATTGGGCTAACCAAATTAGTAACAGTACTGTGGAGGGGGAATTCCTGGAGCGTATACGGGATGGTTTCCTGGACCAATATGTCGAGGAACCAACCAGACATCTGGCCATCTTAGACTGGGTATTAATTATGTAATGAGAAAGGATTAATTAGCAATCTTGTTGTGCGAGGCCCCTTGGGGCGGAACTATCATAATATGATAGAATTCTTCATTAAGATGGTGAGTGAAGTAGTTGACTCAGAGATTAGGGTCCTGAATTTAAATAAAGGAAACTACGATGGTATGAGGCGCGAGTTGGGTAGGATTGATTGGGGAATGTTACTCAATGGGTTGATGGTGTAAAGGCATTAGCAAACCTTCAAAGATTGCATGGATGAACTCCAGAATTTGTTCATCTCTGCTTGGCATAAAAAATAAAACAAAAAAGGTGACTCAACCGTGGCTAACAAGGGAAATTAGGGATAGCATAAGATCCAAGGAGAGGACATATAAATTGGCCAGAAAAAGCAGTAAACCTGAGGATTGGGAGCAGTTTAGAATTCAGCAAAGGAGGACAAAGGGATTAATTAAGAGGGGGGAAATAGAGTATGAGAGTAAGCTTGCAAGGAACATAAAAACTGACTGTAAAAGCTTCTATAGATATGTCAAGAGAAAAAGATTGGTGAAGTCAAGCATAGGTCCCTTGCAGTCAGAATCAGGGGAATTTATAATGGGGAACAAAGAAATGGCAGACCAATTAAATACGTTGGTTCTGTCTTCACAAAGGAGGACACAAATAACCCCCCAGAGATGTCGGGGAACATAGGGTCTAATGAGAGGGAGGAACTGAATGAAATCAGTATTTGTAGGGAAATGGTGTAAGGGAAATTGATGGGATTGAAGGCCGATAAATCCCCAGGGCCTGATAATCTACATCCTAGGGTACTTAAGGAAGTGGCCCTAGAAATAGTAGATGCATTGCTGGTCATCTTCCAAAATTCTATAGACTCTAGAACAGTTCCCATGGATTGGAGGGTAGCTAATTTTACCCCACTGTTCAAAAAAGGTGGTAGAGAGAAAACGGGGAATTAAAGACCGGTAAGCCTGACATCGGTAGTGGGGAAAATGCTAGAGTCCATTATAAAAGATGTAATAGCAGAGCACTTGGAAAACAGTGACAGGATTGTACAAAGTCAACATGGATTTACAAAAGGTAAATCGTGCTTGACTAATCTACTGGAATTTTTTGATGATGTAACTTGTAGAATAGATAAGGGAGAACCAGTGGATGTGGTGTATTTGGACTTTCAGAAGGCTTTCGATAAGGTCCCGCATAAGAGATTAGTATGTAAAGTTAAGGCACATGGGATTGGGGGCAAGGTACTGACTTGAATAGGGAACTGGTTGGCAGACAGGAAGCAAAGAGTTGGAATAAATGGGTCTTTTTCCGAGTGGCAGGTAGTGACTAGTGGGGTACTGCAGGGATCGGTCCTAGGACCCTAGCTGTTCACAATATATATTAATGATCTAGTCGAGGGAACTAGATGTAATATCTCCAAGTTTGCAGATGACACAAAGCTGGGTGGGCGTGTGTGCTGTGAGGAGGGTGCCGAGAAACTCCAGTATGATTTGGACAGGTTGGGTGATTGGGCAGATGCAAGGCAGATGCAGTATAACGTGGATAAATGCGAGGTTATCCACTTTGGTGGCAAAAACAGGAAGGCAGATTATTATCTGAACGGCAATAGATTGGGAGAGGGGGAAGTGCAACGAGACCTGGGTGGCCTTGTGCACCAATCGCTGAAGGTAAGCATGCAGGTGCAGCAGGCGGTTAAGAAGGCAAATGTTATGTTGGCCTTCGTAGTGAGAGGGTTCGAGTACAGGAACCAGGATGTCTTGCTGCAGTTGTACAGGGCCTTGGTGAGACCACATCTTGAGTATTGTGTGCAGTTTTGGTCGCCTTATCTGAGGAAGGATGTTCTTGCCATGGAGGGAGTGCAGCGAAGATTTACCAGACTGATACCTGGGATGGCAGGAATGACATATGATGAGAGATTGGGTCAATTGGGCTTATACTCGCTGGAGTTTAAAAGAATGAGAGGGGTTCTCATCGAAACTTATAAAATTTTAACAGGACTAGACAGACTAGATGCAGGAAGGATGTTCCCGATGGCGGGGGAGTCCAGAACCAGGGGTCACAGTCTAAGGATAAGGGGTAAGCCATTTAGGACAGAGATGAGGAGGAATTTCTTCACACAGAGAGTGGTGAACCTGTGGAATTCTCTACCACAGAAGGCAGTTGAGGCCAATTCATTAAATATATTCAAGAAGGAGTTGGATATATTTCTTAAGGCTAAAGGGATCAAGGGATATGGGGAGAAGACAGGGACAGGGTACTGAATTTGGATGATCAGCCATTATCTCATTGAATGGCGGAGCAGGCTCGAGGGGCCAAATGGCCTACTCCTGCTCCTATCTTCTATGTTTCTATGTTTCAATGACGTTAGTTTTAAAAGGATTTGCCTTTAACAAATCCGTACTGGCTTTCCTTAATTAATCCATACTTGCCCAAGTGACTGTTAATTTTGCCCCTGATTATCATTTCTAAAAGCTTCCCCACTACCGAGGTTAAACTGACTGGCCTATAGTTGCTGGGTTTATCCTTATACCTTTTTTTGAACAAAGGTGTAATATTTGCAATTCTCCAGTCCTCTGGCACCAGCCCTGTATCCAAGGAGGATTGGAAGATTATGGCCAGTACCTCTGCAATTTCCATTTTTACTTCTCTCAGCATCCTATGATGCATCCCATCTGATCCTGGTGACATCTATTTTAATTACAGACAGTCTTTCTCGTACCTCCACTGTGTCAATTTTTATCCCATCCTGTATCTCAACTACCTCCGCTTTCACCATGACTTTGGCAGCATCTTCTTCCTTGGTAAAGACAGATGCAAAGTACTCATTTAGTACCTCAGCCATACCCTCTGCCTCTATTGTAGGTCTCCATTTTGGTCCCTAATCAGCCCCACCCCTCTTCTTACTGCCCGTTTACTATTTATATGCCTATAGAAGACTTTTGGATTCCCTTTTATGTTAGCTGCCAATCTATTCTCATACTCTCTCTTTACCCGTCTTATTTCCATCATTCAGCGTTATGTTCTGGGTTTTTTTTTATGTTGTTTTCATTTCAAACCATTCACCCCTACCCTCCAAAGAAGTTTCAATTCAAAAGTGTATGTTTGGCAAAAAGTGATGAAACTCCCAAAGCAGAGTCGGTGAGACTCTAATATGCAATCTGTTGAAAGAACAATGTGTGTTGAAGGGTGTTTCCTGTAGCAGCACGGACAGGATTTTGTAGCTTCTAAAGTTGTGCAGAGCTGCAGATTTATATTTGTATGTTGACCTCATCAAATGCCGCCAACATCATGGGATGGAAAGGGTTAAACTGAAGATGTAAATTCCGCACCTCCCTCTCAAATTAAGCATTTAAAAAATATTACCAAATGCATCTGAGAACAGGAGGGGGTTGATACTCAGGTGAAGTTCTATTCTTACATTCAATCTTTGTTCCTCTCTGAAGTGTCGGATGTTTTCTACAAATGCAAGTTGTTTCTTAATATTTATCCCAGTTTTTTTCTGCCACTTGTGGCTTTCACTGATGGATTTAATCTTTACAAATGTTATTGGCCTAGAGACTCACTGGTGCGGGCTTGGTTTTTGGGCACTAAATGGGCATTTAAGCCACTAATATGGCAGACAGGAGGCGCGCCACCCGTCATATCGATAAAAGCAAGCGTCCTGAGCCATGCCTGAAACAGGCGTCTGCAAATAAGTCTGCTTGTTTCAGGCTCCCGACGCAAATCTCAGTTTCCCTGAACACAGCCATCAGGAAAACCAAGTCTAATGGCGGTTCTTAAAAGGACCCCCTGAAGGCAGCCAACAACAAGGTAAGTTACCAGAATGTCGAGCCGGGAGGGGCAGGAGTGCGTCTTTTTAAAAATTCATTCCTGGGATGTGGGCGTCGCTGGCAAGGCCAACATTTATTGCCCATTCCTAGTTGCCCTTGAGAAGGTGGTGGTGAGCTGCCTTGAACCGCTGCAGTCCGTGTGGTGAAGGTGCTCTCACAGTGCTGCTAGGGAGGGAGTTCCAGGATTTTGACCCAGCGATGATGAAGGAACGGCGATATATTTTTAAGTCAGGATGGTGTGTGACTTGGAGGTGGTGGTGTTCCCATGCGCCTGCTGCCCTTGTCCTTCCAGGTTGTAGAGGTCGCATGTTTGGGAGGTGCTGCTGAAGAAGCCTTGGTGAGTTGCTGCAGTGCATCTTGTAGATGGTACACACTGCAGCCACTGTATGCCGGTGGTGGAGGGAGTGAATGTTTAAGGTGGTGGATGGGGTGCCAATCAAGCGGGCTGCTTTGTCCTGGATTGTGTCGAGCTTCTTGAGTGTTGCTGGAGCTGCACTCATCCAATCAATTGGAGAGTATTCCATCACACTCCTTACTTGTGCCTTGTAGATGGTGGAAAGGCTTTGGGGTGTCAGGAGGTGAGACACTCGCCACAGAATATCTCGCCTCTGACCTGCTCTTGTTGCCACAGTATTTATGTGGCTGGTCCAGTTAAGTTTCTGGTCAATGGTAACCCCACAGGATGTTGATGGTGGGGGATGGGCAATAGTAATGCTGATAAATGTCAAGGGGCGGTGGTTAGACTCTCGCTTGTTGGAGGTAGTCATTGCCTGGCACTTCTGTGGCGCGAATGTTACCTGCCACTTATCAGCTCAAGTCTGAATGTCGTCTATGTTACGTCCGTGTAATAATAAGAAAAGGAATGCAGAGAACGGTACAACAGGTGTTTACTCAACGTGGTTCAAACTGCAACTGAAACAACAGATTACTACTCAGCGTTATATACAGGTGTGGTCACTGCCGGTACTACAGTATACATGAGCTGTAGAAAGTAGTTCCCCCCTTAAAGGTACATACATTACAATTCCTCCCCTTTTAGATTAACAGTACCATAACACTCATTTAACAATTAAATATCAAACTAATTACAATTAACACTTTTAACATGCAACATTAGCTGAAAATAGTCTATTTATAAATTCAGTCTTTGGGGAGGCTTCCTGATCCTTTCTGGATAGCGCCTTTCCCGAGTGTCTTGCTCTTGGTGCGGAGGCGATTCTGGCCCCTGTCGTCGGTTGGTTCATCAGCTTCCGATGCTACTGTTTCTGGGGTAGATGCTACCTGTATGTCGGGTTCATCACCAGGTACATATGGGCGAGGCATGGGGTTGACTCATTC
The DNA here is from genome assembly GCF_052327205.1 of Somniosus microcephalus. NCBI lineage: Eukaryota > Metazoa > Chordata > Chondrichthyes > Squaliformes > Somniosidae > Somniosus > Somniosus microcephalus. The sequence goes on from NW_028225493.1 coordinate 136,648, forward strand.
CTGTGACTCTAGGATCTGGTCAGCATGGCGTCTCACGATGCTCTCCCCAACGTCCACTGTGTACATTAGTGGCCCCTGCCGTGTGCATATCGTCCCTGGTTGCCATTTCTCTGTTCGGTAGTCGCGGGCCAAGACTGGTTGCCCTACATTGAAGCTCCTTGTCGGCTTCTCATTGATGTGCTGGAATTGCTTACTCTCAACATCTCTTCGTACATTTGGTCTGAGCAAATCCAGGCGAGATCTCAACCTTCGGTTAAAGAACATCATGGCCGGGGCCTGGTTGGTGGCTGCATGTGTCGCATTTCTGTAGGCTAACAGGAAATTGTCCACCTTATGCTGCAGTGGAATGTTGTCATCGCACATGGCCTTTACTGCTTTTTTAAAGGTTTGTACGAACCTCTCAGCGAATCCATTTGTGGCTGGATGATACGGGGCGGATGTGTAATGCCTTACCCCATTCCTTTTCATGAATCTTCGAAACTCTTCGGACACAAACTGTGGTCCGTTATCAGAGCAAATCTGCTCTGGCAAGCCGTTCCTGGCAAAAATGGTCCGTAGGACTGCAATAGTTTTCTCCGTGGTGGTGGAGGACATTTTGATCACCTCAGGCCATTTCGAGTGCGCATCCACGGCTATTAAAAACATTGAGTCCATGAATGGACCAGCAAAATCAATATGCACCCGTTGCCATGGAGATGAGGGCCACTCCCATGGGTGTAGAGGGGCATGTGGTGGTGCATTTTGGACCTTCTGGCATCCTGAGCAGCTCTTTGTCATATCCTCAATTTGCTGATCGATCCCCGGCCACCACACATAAGCCCTAGCAAGGCTTTTCATTTTCACCCCTCCCAGATGACCTTCGTGAAGCTCATTGAGCACTCTCTCCCTTAACTTGGGTGGAATTACCACTCGGGATCCACACATCAAGGTCCCCTGGCATACTGACAGCTGTTCTCTTCTGGATGAGAATGCTGGCAACAGTGAGTCGCCATGTGCTGGCCATCCCTTCACCGTCAAATCATATACCCGAGACAGTGTCGGGTCATTTCGGGTCTCCTTCTCTATACCAGCGTTAGTTACTGGCAAGCATTCAATTATAGTCGAATGAAATATTTCGACAGGATACACTGCTGGTGCTTCCTCCACAGTAGGCAGTGGCAGGCGTGATAGCCCATCAGCGTTTCCATGCTGTTTCGTGCCCTTATACTCGATTTCATATTGGTGCGCCCCTAGAAAAAGGGACCATCTTTGTAGCCGTTGCGCAGTCATCACTGGAACGCCCTTCTTTGGATTAAAGATGGAGACAAGTGGTTGGTGGTCAGTCAGCAAGGTGAACTTCTGCCCGTGCAGATAGTGATTGAACTTTTTCACTCCCCACACTAGGCTGAGGGCCTCCCTGTCAATCTCGGCGTAGTTACGCTCAGCTGAGGTTAGTGACCGAGACGCAAAGGCTACTGGCCTCTCTGAGCCGTCCGGGAATTTGTGCGACAGCACCGCTCCAATGCCATAGGGTGATGCATCACACGCCAACCGAATTGGTAGTGCTGGGTTGAAATGAGCCAACACCTCTTTTGAAGTGATCAATGCTTTGCTCTTCTGGAAAGCTCGTTTACATTCGTCACTCCACTTCCATGGTACCCCCGTTTGCAGTAGGGTGTTCAGTGGCTGTAGTACAGTAGACAAATTCGGCAAGAACTTATGGTAGTAGTTCACCAGCCCGAGGAACGACCTCAGTTGTGACACATTTTCCGGTGCTGGAGCCTTGACTACTGCCTCAATCTTTTCAGGGGACTTATGTAACCCCTCTTTATCAATAACATGGCCACAATACGAGATCTGCTTCTGGAAAAACTCGCATTTGTGGCGATTAGCTCGGAGCCCATATTCCTTCAATCTAGTGAGCGCCTGCTCCAGGTTGGCGAGGTGATCACTGTCATTTTCACCCGTGACCAGGATGTCGTCCAAATAACACTGGGTCCCTGGAATCCCTTGCAGGACTTGTTCCATTGCCCTTTGCCAAATAGTCGGAGCTGATGCTACCCCGAACACCAGCCAGTTGTATTGGTAGAGACCTTTATGAGTGTTGATCGTGAGGTACTGTTTTGAGGCTTCTTCTACCTCCATTTGCAGGTACGCCTGGGCCAAATCAATCTTAGTGAAGCATTTCCCTCCAGATAGCGAGGCGAAAATATCTTCAATCCGCGGAAGCGGATATTGTACAGTGTGAAGGACTGGGTTCACTGTCACCTCAAAGTCCCCACAGATGCGAACCTTCTTTGGTTCCCCAGGCGTATTACTCAACGACCTCTTCATTACAGGAATGATGGGTGTAGCCCACTCGCTCCAGTCTACTTTGGACAGTACTCCTGAACGTTCCAAACCTTCCAGCTCTGCTTCGACGGCTGGGCGGATCGCATAAGGTACCGGTCTAGCCTTAAAAATCTTTGGGCTTGCATTTTCCTCTATTTTGATCATCGCTGTTATGCCTTTTAGTGTTCCGAGTCCCTGCTGGAACACTTCTTGTGCGTCAGTTAGCATTTTTGACAATAGTCCAGGTGTGACGTCATCATCCTTTTTGGCATCTACGGTCAGTGCTTGTATGGAATGCCAATCTAGCTGTATCTTCCGGATCCATTCACATCCTAGTAGTGGTGGTCCTCCATCTGGCAATACATATAGGTCCATTTTTGGTGTTTCCTTGCCATTATATATAATGTTCACCCTTATTTTTCCTTTGGGGTAGACTTTTTGCCCCGTGTACGTCTTCAAGACAATCTTTGTATCTCTCAAGGGTATATGTGAGAATAGCCGCTTGTAGTCCCTTTGGTTTATGATTGTTAGGGCTGATCCTGTGTCCAATTCCATTTTCACTTGGACTCCTGCTATCTTGAGCGTGTCCCAGATAGTTTGGTGATCCTCCGTTTTGATCACATTATGTAGTTTCAGACAACCCAGCTCCTTGCTTCCGGAGTCTGTATCACTCTTCTGTTCGTCTGAACTACTCTCCGTCACCTTATGTACCTTCTTGTACTTCTCCTGTGGAGATTTCTTGCTGCTGGTTTTCTTTCCCGACCTGCAGACTCTTGCTATGTGTCCTACTTTTCCACACTGTCTGCACACTTTGTCCTTGAACCAGCAATCATTATGGTCGTGTGTTGTTCTGCCGCAGCGATAGCACTTCACTGTTCCGTATGACATTTCATTTGTGCCATATTCTTGCGGTCTCCCTTGTATCTCTGCAGCGCCCCGTGCTGCTGCTTCATGTGGTACTGCAATGCTGAAAGCCTTGTCCAGCATAAGATCCTTTTCTGATAGGTTCCTTCACTTTGAAGCCCACACAAAAACTTGTCCATTAAAGAATCTGCTAGTCCCGTTCCAAGCTGGCAGTGTTTCAATAGCTTGTGCAGTTCCGTTAAATACTCAGCATTACTTTCATCTTTATGCTGGTTCCTTTTGTGAAACTTAAATCTTTCTGCTATCAGCAGCGGTGTGGGGTTTAAGTGGTCCTGTAGGATTGACACTATGTTTTCAAAATCCTTTTCTACTGGCTTCTCTGGGGTTACTAGGTTTCGTAGTAAGCCATACGTTTTTGCACCCATTGAATTCAACAATACCAGCGCTTTCTTGTCATCTGGCACTTCATTCGCCTTGCAGTATACTTCTATGCGTTCGACATATGTCGTCCGATCTTCGACTTCATTGTCGAACGCTGTGATACTGCCACTCTTCGGCATTTTTGGGTGTGGTTAGACTGGCTTAAAATGGCATCTCCCGCGCTTTCCTTTCTTCCCCGCTGCGGCTTAAAATGGCGTCTCCCGTGCTGCTGCCAACGCCGCTCTCAGCGGTCCTCGTGGCAAATGGCGACACCCTGTGTGTTTCGTGCGCTGCTCCTGCGCTGCTGCCAACGCCGCTCTCTGCGGTCCTCGTGGCAATGGCAGCGCCTCGCGTTTTCCTGCGCGCCTCTCTCCCCCGTTGACGCTGCTCGGCCCTTGACCACCGGCTGCGCTCTGCTCTCTCTCGCCTCTCTCCCCCGTTGACACCGCTCGGTCCTGAACACCGGCTGCGCCCTGTGCGCTCTGCCCTCTCTCTCTCCCCCGTCGACGCTGCTCGGCCTTTTTCTGTGCCGCTCGCACGGGCTCTAGCCCGTCGCTGTCCGGGAAGGGTCTGCACAGTACCTGTTGCCAGCCCGTTTCGCTGGACCACCGTGACTGGAAAGCCAAGCCTGACTCTCGACAGCCTCCCCTGCGATGCTCAAATCTCCACTGGATGACTGGGCAGTTGCCCGTGGTCGACGCCCGTGCTTCTGGACTCAACCTTCTTCCACTGTTCTCCAGGAGTGAATCCCTGGGAGGTGATGCAGAGTTGCAGGTAGGTTCGAATTTGCTCGTCGCCACTGTTACGTCCGTGTAATAATAAGAAAAGGACTGCAGAGAACGGTACAACAGGTGTTTACTCAACGTGGTTCAAACTGCAACTGAAACAACAGATTACTACTCAGCGTTATATACAGGTGTGGTCACTGCCGGTACTACAGTATACATGAGCTGTAGAAAGTAGTTCCCCCCTTAAAGGTACATACATTACACTCTAGGTCTTGTTGCATGCGGGCATAGACTGCTTCATTATCTGAGGAGTTGCGAATGGTACTGAACAGTCATCAGCGAACATCCCCATTTCTGACCTTATGTTGGAGGGAAGGTCATTGATGAAGCAGCTGAAGATGATTGGGCCTAGGACACTGACCTGAGGAACTCCTGCAGCGATGTCCTGGGGCTGAGATGATTGACCTCCAACCACCACAACCATCTTACTTTGTTCTAGGTATGACTCCAGCCACTGGAGAGTTTTCCCCCTAATTCCCATTGACCAGTTTCACTAGGGCTCCTTGATGCCACACTCGGTCAAATGCTGCCTTGATGTCAAGGGCAGTCACTCTCACCTCACCTCTGGAATTCAGCTCCTTTGTCCACGTTTGGACCAAGGCTGTAATGAGGTCAGGAGCTGAGTAGTCCTGGCGGAACCCAAACTGGGCATCAGACCCCACATTAAAACCGTGGGCCGCTACCAGACACCTCTCGCACTCCCCCCTCCCAATCACTGCCTCGATCCCCCTCCCCACCCTATTTCCCCCATCCCCATCCCCATGTCACCCCCTGTGTGAGCAATGTGTGAGCTGGAACATAGGAACAGTAGTAGGCCATTCAGCCCCTCGAGCTTGTTCCGCCATTCAATGAGATCATAGCTGATCTGCAACCTGACTCCATATACCCGCCTTTGGGCCATATCCCTTAATACCTTTGGTTAACAAAAATCTCAGTTTTAAAATTAACAATTGATCTCACATCAATTGCCATTCGCAGAAGAGAGTTCCAAATGTAGTTCGAGTACAGGAACAAGGATGTCTTGCTGCAGTTGTACAGGGCCTTGGTGAGACCACACTTTGAGTATTGAGTGCAGTTTTGGTCGCCTTATGTGAGGAAGGATGTTCTTGCCATGGAGGGAGTGCAGTGAAGATTCACCAGGCTGATACCTGGGATGGCAGGAATGATGTATGAGGAGAGATTGGGTCGATTGGGCTTATACTGGAGTTTAGAAGAATGAGAGGGGATCTCATTGAAACTTATAAAATTCTAACAGGACTAGACAGACTAGATGCAGGAAGGATGTTCCCGATGGTCGGGGAGTCCAGAACCAGGGGTCACAGTCTAAGGATATGGGGTAAGCCATTTAGGACAGAGATGAGGAGGAATTTCTTCACCCAGAGAGTGGTGAACCTGTGGAATTCTCTACCACAGAAGGCAGTTGAGGCCAATTCATTAAATATATTCAAGAAGGAGTTAGATATATTTCTTAAGGCTAAAGGGATCAAGGGATATGGGGAGAAGGCAGGGACAGGGTACTGAGTTTGGATGATCAGCCATGATCTCATTGAATGGCAGAGCAGGCTCGAGGGGCCGAATGGCCTACTCCTGTTCCTATCTTCTATGTTTCTACCACCCTTTGCATGTAAAAGTGTTTCCTAACTTCACACGGGAAAGATCTGACTGACAGGCAACTGCAAGGGCAATGGTGGAGTGATGCGGGATGGAGCAGAAATGCTGCTTTCTGGAGAGACCCCAATAGGTTCCTACTCCATGATTCCCACACCGCTACCTTGGGGCATTTGTTTAGCCAGTGAGTGATCTGCTGGAGGACAGAGCTCTGGCCAGCTGAGACACTGTGCAAGTCCCTTTCAACTGAAGAGCCCAGAGCCACCATGGCAGCTGCCTGAGCTTACATTGCAGCACTTTGTCATTCCATGGAAGCTGCTATGATTGCAGTGGAAGCTGCACCCTCAGTCATCAGATGCTGCATGATGTTGGGCTCCACAGGTTGCTGGTTGGCAGGCATTCACCTGCATGATGCGCTGCTGGTGGTCGCACATGAGCTGCACATTGAAGGAATGGAATCCCTTCCTGTTCCTGAAAACCTCCGAGTTTAAATGCGAGCTTCGCATGGCCACATGTGTTCAGTCAATGGCTCCCTGGACCATGTGGAATCCCGCAGTCCTGTTCAATCTTAGTGCTCTCCGCCTCTGGTCTTCTCTGGCAATAGGGAATGATATATCGTCATTCCTCAGAGCCGCAGATACCTCCCTTATGCAGAAGTGCACAGAGGATTGTGATATGATACTGATATCACCTGTGGCAGCCTGGAAGTTTCCAGTAGCATAAAAGTAGCTCTCATTTTACAAATGCTCAGCTGGTGTCTGGGGGTTTCTCAGAGGAGTCATGAACCATGGCATCAGAGGCTATGCCTTCTCACCGAGTAGCCAACCATGCACATTGTGTTGGGGCTCAAAGATCTGTGGTTTGGATGACTGTCTCATTATAAAAGCATCGAATTGGCTAGCCTCTCCATGCTGGGTTCCAGGCTTTGTGTCAAGCCATGGACCAAGGTGGAGGGAACTCTTCCATCCCCCTAGCCATGACCCGTAAGCTTCCAGGCAGGCTGTCCATTGCACCAAGCATTTGGTTTGTCACACCCATTAGCTTTCTTCTGAAGCTTGGCCCTGCGAGGTCCTCATCTGACTCTTCTACAGCAGAACTAGTACGCAACCTTGCCCCCTCAGCAAGGTTCCACCCGGCATGGTTGCTGCCCACCAGTGCCCGGTGCATCCCACTGTGATGATCTCTCCTCTACCCTAGCCTTTAAGTTACTCAGGTGCCGGTCTCTGAGCTGGTGCCTGCGACAGGAGTATTGATTGACACAGTGCCTTCTTCCTTGCCCTCTTCCTCCTCATCCTCCGGGGGGCGAGGTGGCTCTTCCTCCTCTTCCAGTTCCTCCAACAGACAAGGTGGATCTTGCTTCTGGGAGCCTGCAATGGTAAAGCTAGAAGGGTTAGGATGCAGTGCGTGTAAACATTATAGGAGGATGTGTGTGATGAGACCATATGATGCTTGTGAGTGAGTATAGGTTTGGGGGATTAGGGATCAGGAATAGTTGTGGATATGTAAAGAAGCTGGAGTGGCCACATACCTCTAGGTGATATGTCCCCTGCTCTGACTGTTGTCAATCCCCTCACGATTACCCCTGCCTCCTCAAGGGGAGTGATCTCATTGAGTCATGCTTCCCCTCCCCTGGTCAGGTCTTGCTGGAACCTGTTATGTGCTATCTTGTCCTGGAAGAAAAAGAGTGGTGATTGTGAAAGAGTGTATTGGCAGGTATGTTTGTGTGTGTGTGATGCCTCACATGGTTGAAGAGCTGTGAGATGTCTCTGAGGTGCAAGTGGTGCCTGTAAAAGTTGCAATAACATGGGCTGCATGAATGTCAGTGTATAGTTAGATGGTGGATGGAGTGTGTTGATGTTCTGATGCTGGTGGTGGTGCAGTTATTGAGAAATGTCTTTGTGAGACGGGATCTTACCTTGACCACTCATGTTAAATCATTAATTTATTTGCGGTACTGGAGCCATGTCCTGGAGGCAGGGCCCCTGACTATGACCTCTTCTGTGATCTTCGCCCACAGCCGCCACATTAGCTGGCTCTGTGGGCTCCTTCCATCCCTGCGGGTACAGGACATCCCTCCGCCACTGTACCTCCTCCACCAGGACCTCCAGTGCTGCCTCTGAGAACCTGTGAGCCCTCTCCCTCAGTCCCTGAGCCATCCTGATACATGCTGTTGTCTGTCAGCCAGCGCACGCCACACCTTCAGTGGAAGTGCGTGCATGCAGGCTAAACATGCAGGTCTCTGGTTTAATACCTCCAGGCATGTTTAAATCATGGTCATCAGCAATTACCCCCGACATTGTCACCCTTGTCCAAAGCCTTTCGTCTGTGCTCGGTACCTATACTATGGTTCCTCAGTGGCTACAGCTTGGGAGGTGGAAGCTGCTGAACTTTCCTTGAGGACACTTGAGATGTCTGTAGTGGGCGACCTTGTGGAGATTTGGCTGTTAAAGAGTCAGCTGTGGACAGCTGGGACTCAGCTTCAGCCGCTGCAGGCTGGCTATCTGGCACCAACACAAGCACTGGTTGAGAGGCCAGCGGGGGAGCAGGTGTGCTGTCATCCTGAGAGACAACAGCAGGTGCCTCCTCCATGGAGCCAATGCCACACTCAGGGATTGAGTCTCAGCACTCCTACTGCTCTGCATGAGAACAGAGTACAGGTGTACTGGGGGCTCTTGAAGCCCCTATACATGTTTTCCTTCAGGCTTTGTAAGCCAGAGAAGCTGAACCACAGAGCCAAGGTGCCAGTAGTCTAAGCTTCCAATGAAACAGTCTGTGCTATCACCAGAGGTCTCCATGATTGTGGGTCCCCCTGCAGTGCTCAAAGCACTGACCACTCACTCCACTGTGCATAAAGACAGCACACAAGTTGGAGCTGGACTCCTTGATGCTCTCTCTGACATTGTGCACAAGTTCGCTGGCAGGCGGCCAGTCCATTTGGAACTCCATATGTATTGCCATCAGTCTTCTTGTGTATCATGGGCCCTTGAAGTCTTCAGCTATACTCTGCAGCAGGGCTAGAAAGCAAACACTCACTCTGGTGAGCTGCTTCCTGGGCCGTTCTAGCCCCCGCCCTTGCTCCTGCGCACTAGTGCTGGCAGCATCTCCATCCTATCCCAACAGGGCCACTCATGTACAGGGCAGACCTCTGTCCATTCTATGTGTGTATATATGTGTGTGTGTGTGTGTTTTGAGTATGTGTGTGTGTGTGAGTGTGTTTAGAGTATGTGTGTGTGTGAGTGTGTTTAGAGTATGTGTGTGTGTGAGTATGTGTGTGTATATGAGTGTGTGTTTGATGTGTGTGTGTTTTGAGTGTGTGTGTGTATGTGTGTATGTGTGAGTGTGTGTGTAGATGTGTGAATGTGTATATGTGTGAGTGTGTCTGTGTGTGAGTTTTGAGTGTGAATGTGTGTGTGTCAGTGTGTGTGACTATATGTGAGTGTGTGTATGTGTGTGTGTGTGTGTGAGTGTGAGTGTGAGTGACTATATCTGTGAGTGTGTTTGTGTGTGTGTTTTGAGTGTGAATGTGTGTGTGTCAGTGTGTGTGACTATATGTGTGAGTGTGTGTGTGTGTGTGTATGTGTGTGAGTGTGAGTGTGTGTGTGAGTGTGAGTGTGAGTGACTATATCTGAGTGTGTTTGTGTGTGTGTTTTGAGTGTGAATGTGTGTGTCAGAGTGTGTGACTATATGTGTGAGTGTGTGTGTGTGTATGTGTGTGTATGTGCGTGTGTATGTGTGTCAGTGTGAGTGAGTGTGTATGTGTGTGTCAGTGAGTGAGTGTGTATGTGTGTGTCAGTGTGTGAGTGTGTGTGTGTGTGAGTGAGTGTGTATGTGTGTGTATGTGTGTGTGTATGTGTGTGTCAGTGTGAGTGAGTGTGTATTTGTGTGTCAGCGAGTGAGTGTGTATGTGTGTGTCAGTGTGAGTGAGTGTGTGTGTGTGTCAGTGTGTGAGTGTGAGTGAGTGTGTATGTGTGTGTCAGTGTGTGTGTGTATGTGTGTGTCAGTGTGTGAGTGTGTGTGAGTGTGTGTGAGTGTGTATGTGTGTGTATGTGTGTGTGTATGTGTGTCAGTGAGTGAGTGTGTATGTGTGTGTCAGTGTGAGTGAGTGTGTGTGTGTGTCAGTGTGAGTGTGAGTGAGTGTGTATGTGTGTGTATGTGTGTGTCAGTGAGTGAGTGTGTATGTGTGTGTCAGTGAGTGAGTGTGTATGTGTGTGTCAGTGTGAGTGAGTGTGTATGTGTGTGTCAGTGTGTGTCAGTGAGTGAGTGTGTATGTGTGTGTCAGTGAGTGAGTGTGTATGTGTGTGTGTGTGTGTGTCAGTGTGTGAGTGTGTGTGTGTATGTGTGTGTATGTGTGTGTCAGTGAGTGAGTGTGTATGTGTGTGTCAGTGTGAGTGTGTATGTGTGTGTCAGTGTGAGTGTGTATGTGTGTGTCAGTGAGTGAGTGTGTATGTGTGTGTCAGTGAGTGAGTGTGTATGTGTGTGTCAGTGTGAGTGTGTATGTGTGTGTCAGTGAGTGAGTGTGTATGTGTGTGTCAGTGTGAATGTGTATGTGTGTGTCAGTGAGTGAGTGTGTATGTGTGTGTCAGTGAGTGAGTGTGTATGTGTGTGTCAGTGAGTGAGTGTGTATGTGTGTGTGTGTGTGTCAGTGTGTGAGTGTGTGTGTGTGTATGTGTGTGTATGTGTGTGTGTATGTGTGTGTCAGTGTGAGTGTGTGTGTGTGTGTCAGTGTGAGTGTGTATGTGTGTGTCAGTGAGTGAGTGTGTATGTGTGTGTCAGTGAGTGTGTATGTGTGTGTCAGTGTGAGTGTGTATGTGTGTGTCAGTGAGTGAGTGTGTATGTATGTGTCAGTGAGTGAGTGTGTATGTGTGTGTCAGTGTGAGTATGTATGTGTGTGTCAGTGAGTGAGTGTGTATGTGTGTGTCAGTGTGTGTGTGTATGTGTGTGTCAGTGAGTGAGTGTGTATGTGTGTGTCAGTGAGTGAGTGTGTATGTGTGTGTCAGTGTGTGAGTGTGTATGTGTGTGTCAGTGTGAGTGTGTATGTGTGTGTCAGTGTGAGTGTGTATGTGTGTGTCAGTGAGTGAGTGTGTATGTGTGTGTCAGTGAGTGTGTATGTGTGTGTCAGTGAGTGAGTGTGTATGTGTGTGTCAGTGTGTGTGTGTATGTGTGTGTCAGTGTGAGTGTGTATGTGTGTGTCAGTGTGAGTGTGTATGTGTGTGTCAGTGTGAGTGTGTATGTGTGTGTCAGTGAGTGAGTGTGTTTGTGTGTACATTTTTTGAGAATTCAATTAAAAGGTTAAAAAATCACCAGTGAACGGGGGAATTAAAGGGTAAAAAGTTTATTAAAGAAAATTGTGTGGATTGAAAATCGTCCAGTGAAAAGAAATTGTTCCAGAGCGGAAAAGGCGCTGCGGTGAATGTGCTGAAATATATCAGCTCAGTGTTTGCTGTGAGGCGAAGATTAGCAGAAGCAGGATGACTATTTGTTACAAGAACTCTTTATCAATCCCAACAGGTAACGGAATTCCGGCTCGGATTGTCGGCCAGCTCTGATTTATAAACCAATTGTCACCGGATGGAAAGCATAAAAATCAGCGACTGGAAGCAGTGTGAGCCGTGCAGAAGCTGAAACCAGTCTGGGAGCGGAGCAAACTCCGGGAACGGCCCAGATTGTGTCCCGTGGGTATGGAAACACTTTCAACTTTATTAACTTTATCTCTTCATTCGCGGAAATTGGGTTTTGGCCGTAAAAAAGTTTAAAATTATGAAATTCCAGTTGTCGGAATTCCCAGCACGGCCAATCGACCCCTCCGATCCCATGTAATGTCAGAGAAATCTCTTTAACCGGGGCAGTGCCAATTTATCGAGTGAATTTCGGACTCCGGACTTGTTATTTGAAGAATAACTTCCTTTAAATCGGATTCAGAGGTAGAACTTGAATTTATAAAAATAGACTTAAAATCTTTCATGTTTGAAATCCAACTGCGGAGGTTTATTGATCAATAGAAGTCCTCTCTATGATGTAAAAAAATCTTCAGTGGAAAAGATTTAATTGTTTTTGAGGGGCCTGTAACGCGGGGCGGTGACTCTGTTTAAAGTTTCCTGCCCCAGACTCCACTCACCAAACATTTGCTTTTTGGTAGAATGGGGATGGAAGAAGCGAATCGAGACGGTCACTGAGCCGAGACCACAAGTGGAGCCAACGAGGGCCGAGGTGGAGCTGTGCGGGTATCGGGGACTGTGCGGGTAACGGGGATTGTGCGGGTAACGGGGAGGTAACGGGGAGGTAACGGGGATTGTGCGGGTAACGGGGATTGTGCAGGTAACGGGGATTGTGCGGGTAACGGGGAGGTAACGGGGATTGTGCAGGTAACGGGGAGGTAACGGGGATTGTGCGGGTAACGGGGATTGTGCGGGTAACGGGGATTGTGCGGGTAACGGGGATTGTGCGGGTAACGGGGAGGTAACGGGGATTGTGCAGGTAACGGGGATTGTGCAGGTAACGGGGATTGTGCGGGTAACGGGGAGGTAACGGGGATTGTGCGGGTAACGGGGATTGTGCGGGTAACGGGGAGGTAACGGGGATTGTGCGGGTAACGGGGATTGTGCAGGTAACGGGGATTGTGCGGGTAACGGGGAGGTAACGGGGATTGTGCGGGTAACGGGGAGGTAACGGGGATTGTGCAGGTAACGGGGAGGTAACGGGGATTGTGCGGGTAACGGGGAGGTAACGGGGATTGTGCAGGTAACGGGGAGGTAACGGGGATTGTGCGGGTAACGGGGATTGTGCGGGTAACGGGGAGGTAACGGGGATTGTGCGGGTAACGGGGAGGTAACGGGGATTGTGCGGGTAACGGGGAGGTAACGGGGATTGTGCGGGTAACGGGGAGGTAACGGGGATTGTGCAGGTAACGGGGAGGTAACGGGGATTGTGCGGGTAACGGGGAGGTAACGGGGATTGTGCGGGTAACGGGGAGGTAACGGGGATTGTGCAGGTAACGGGGATTTTGCGGGTAACGGGGAGGTAACGGGGATTTTGCGGGTAACGGGGAGGTAACGGGGATTGTGCGGGTAACGGGGATTGTGCGGGGATTGTGCGGGTAGCGGGGATTGTGCGGGGATTGTGCGGGTAACGGGGATTGTGCGGGTAACGGGGACTGTGCGGATTGTGCGGGTAACGGGGATTGTGCGGGGATTGTGCGGGTAGCGGGGATTGTGCGGGTAACGGGGATTGTGCGGGGATTGTGCGGGTAACGGGGATTGTGCGGGGATTGTGCGGGTAACGGGGATTGTGCAGACCTGGTGCCTGTTTATCAGATTCCGGGGACACTGAGGTCGCTTCTTGGAGCGCGGGGATATTCTGGAACTTTTTGATAAGAGTTAAACTTCCCTTCGCAGGAGTCTGAAAATCCTGTTCAGTTAAGGAATGGGGCAGAAACAGAGCCAGCTTTTAAATTCATAACCAATTTTCATTACAAGATTTTAAATTGCAGCAAGCTAACAAGTAGCGGTGTCATTGCGCTGATCGATCTCCCTGAGGCGGAGAGACTGTGCGGGGATAATTACTCCGGGTTGAGGAAAGGGTATGGGAAATAAAGCACCGATTTAGAAATAAACAAGGAATCTCACAGTTTCTGCACTTGCTGTGTGTTTGGAGGTGGCCAGGACCATATTGTGACTGTTTCCGATAAGACTTCGCCCATCAACCTTTTCTCAGGTCCTTTTGAATCCGTTCTTGCGATTGATCCGAACATTGCTGGAGAATCTAAAAACAAATCAGAATCAGAGAGACAGAGAGCGAGAGACAGAGACAGAGAGAGAGCGAGAGAGCGAGAAGGTGAGCCAGAGAGAAAGAGACAGAGAGAGAGAGAGAGAGCGAGAAAAAGAGAGAGAGAGCGAGAGAGACAGAGAAAAAGAGAGAGAGAGAGCCAGAAGGTGAGCCAGAGAGAAAGAGACAGAGAGCGAGCGAGCGAGAGAGAGAGAGAGAGAGACAGAGAAAGAGAGAGAGAGCGAGAAGGTGAGCCAGAGAGAAAGAGACAGAGAGCGAGCGAGCGAGAGAGAGAGAGAGAGAGACAGAGAAAGAGAGAGAGAGCGAGAAGGTGAGCCAGAGAGAAAGAGACAGAGAGCGAGCGAGCGAGAGAGAGAGAGAGAGAGAGAGACAGAGAAAGAGAAAGAGAGAGAGAGCGAGAAGGTGAGCCAGAGAGAAAGAGACAGAGAGCGAGCGAGCGAGAGAAAGAGAGAGAGAGAGCGAGAGAGACAGAGAAAGAGAGAGAGAGAGAGCGAGAAGGTGAGCCAGAGAGAAAGAGAGAGCGAGCGAGAGAGACACGCGGGGGCCGAATGGCCTGCTTCTGTGCTGTACATTTCTATGATTCTATGATTCACAGATAGATACCCGCATTGAGAGTGGAGTTGGAAGCTAAATCAAAATCTATGGCATTGTCACATCAGGAAAGAGGCAGAAATTCCACTGTTAATGGAGGAAAAAGCGGGAGGATGAAGTTAACAAACCTCCGAAATCGCCCAGGACACTCTCTAACTCCACTAGTGGGGAACAGTCACTCCCGTTTTTCATTGCAAGAAGAATTTCTCCCTTTTCCGGGCGATTCATTCCTGTCGGTTCAGCTCTGAAAGTTTGAAGACTGTCACACTTCAGTTGTCACCCGGGGGGCAGGATTTCTTTCGGATGGGTTCTCCAGGTCAAACAAATCTACTTCAAAATTGGAATTGCTTCAACTGGAAACATGATAACTTCCATTAATCTAACAGTTCAACTGAAGCCAATGAAAAGAAACATCAGTTGTCGCTCGAAACCTTTAAAGCACAAAGTGCTTGCTGGTTGTATGAAGCTCTCTATCACTGACGAAAGGTCATGGACCTGAAACGTTAACTCTGTTTCTCTCGTCACAGATGCTACCTGACCTGCTGAGTAACTCCAGCATTTTCTGTTTTTATCTCTATCACTAATTTCCCCTCAATCAGCTGCAATATCCATTTAGCGTGTGGGCAAAAATATTGGGCTTTCACTGGTCCAGTTGTGGAACTGACCATCCAGTGATTGGTCGGAGTATAAATCAGGAAATAGTTGGGGCTTGTAATAAGGGAACAGCTATAATCATGGGAGATTTTAACTTTCATATTGACTGGACAAATCAAATTGGGCAGGGCAGCCTTGAGGAAGAGTTCATAGAGTGCATTAGGGATGGGTTCCTTGAGCAGTATGTTACTGAACCAACCAGGGGGCAGGCAATCTTAGATCTGGTCCTGTGTAATGAGACAGGATTAATAAAAAATGTCCTAGTAAAGGATCCCCTTGGAATGAGTGACCATAACATGGTTGAATTCCAAATTCAGTTGGAGGGTGAGAGAGTTGGATCTCAAACCAGCGTACTAAGCTTAAATAAAGGAGACTATGAAGGTATGAGAGCAGAGTTGACTAAAGTGGACTGGGAAAATAGATTAAGGTGTAAGATGGTACAGGAGCAGTGGTGTACATTCAAGGAGATATTTCACAACTTTCAAGAAAAATATATTCCACTGAGGAAAAAGGGGCGTAAAAGAAAAGACAGCCATCCGTGGCTAAGTAAAGTAATAAAGGATAGTATCCGACTGAAAACAAGGGCATATAAAGTAGCCAAATCTAGTGGGAGGATAGAAGATTGGGAAGCATTTAAAAGCCAGCAAAGAATAACCAAAAGATTAATTAAGAAAGGGAAGATAGATTATGAAAGTAAACTAGCAAAAAATAAAGAAACAGATAGCAAGAGTTTCTACAGTAATATAAAAAGAAAAAGGGTGGCTAAAGTGAATGTTGGTCCCTTAGAGGACGAGACCGGGAAATTAGTAGTGGGGAACATGGAGATGGCAAATACGCTGAACAAATATTTTGTATCAGTCTTTACAGTAGAGGACACTAAAAATATCTCAACACTGGACAAACAGGGGGCTATAGGGGGGAGGAGCTAAACACGATTAAAATCACTAAGGAGATGGTACTCGGTAAGATAATGGGACTTAAGGCGGATAAATCCCCTGGACCTGATGGCTTACATCCTAGGGTCTGAGAGAAGTAGCGGTAGGGATTGCAGATGCATTGGTGGTAATTTTCCAAAACTCCCTGGATTCAGGAAAGCTCCCAGCAGATTGGAAAACTGCTAATGTAACGCCCTTATTTAAAAAGGGAGGTAGACAAAAGGCTGGAAACTATAGACCAGTTAACCTAACATCTGTGGTTGGTAAAATGTTGGAGTCCATTATTAAGGAAGCAGTAACAGGACATTTGGATAAGCATAATTTAATCGGACAGAGTCAGCATGGTTTTATGAAGGGGAAATCATGCTTGACAAATTTGCTTGAATTCTTTGATGATGTAACAAACAGGGTGGATAAAGGGGAACCAGTGGATGTGGTGTATTTGGACTTCCAAAAGGCATTTGACAAGGTGCCACACAAAAGATTACTGCACAAGATAAAAAATCATGGGATTGGGGGTAATATACTGGCATGGGTGGAAGATTGGCTATCTAACAGAAAACAGAGAGTTGGGATAAATGGTTCATTCTCGGGTTGGCAATCAGTAACTAGTGGTGTTCCGCAGGGGTCAGTGCTGGGACCCCAACTCTTTACAATCTATATTAACGATTTGGAGGAGGGGACCAAATGCAACATATCCAAGTTTGCTGACGATACAAAGATGGGAGGGAAAGCAGTGAGTGAGGAGGACATAAAAAACCCGCAAAAGGACATAGACAGGCTAAGTGAGTGGGCAGAAATTTGGCAGATGGAATATAATGTTGGAAAGTGTGAGGTTATGCACTTTGGCAGAAAAAATCAAAGAGCAAGTTATTATCTAAATGGAGAGAAACTGCAAAGTGCTACAGTACAAAGGGATCTGGGGGTCCTGGTACATGAAACACAGAAGGTTGGTATGCAGGTACAGCAGGTGATCAGGAAGGCCAATGGAATCTTGGCTTTTATTGCAAGGGGGATGGAGTATAAAAGCAGGGAAGTCTTGCTTCAGTTATACAGGGTACTGGTGAGGCCACACCTGGAATATTGCGTACAGTTTTGGTTTCCATATTTAAGAAAAGATGTACTTGCTCTCGAGGCAGTTCAGAGAAGGTTCACTCGGTTGATTCCGGAGATGAGGGGGTTGACTCATGAGGAAAGGTTGAGTAGGTTGGGCCTCTACTCATTGGAATTCAGAAGAATGAGAGGCGATCTTATCGAAACATATAAGATTGTGAGGGGGCTTGATCGGGTGGATGCGGGGAGGATGTTTCCACTGATGGGTGAGACTAGAGCTAGGGGGCATAATATTAGAATAAGGGGCTGCCGTTTCAAAACTGAGATGAGGAGAAACTTCTTCACTCAGAGGGTAGTAAATCTATGGAATTTGCTACCTCAGAGAGCTGTGGAAGCTGCAACATTAAATAAATTTAAAACGGAGATAGACAGTTTCCTAGCTGATAAGGGAATTAAGGGTTACGGGGAGCGGGCAGGGAAGTGGACGTGAGTCTAGATTCGGATCAGCCATGATCCTATTGAATGGCGGAGCAGGCCCGAGGGGCCATATGGCCTACTCCTGCTCCTACTTCTTATGTTCTTATGATTGCAGGATTGACTGGAGGCAGATGGGCTTACTGCAGCAACACTAGGAGGGCTGTTTGTGAAACCAGTATCTATTAGCTCCATATTTTTTAAAAATCAGGCTAAATGTTGATTGTTTATTCTGAAAGGTTGCAATACTATGATGTCAAATGGAAACTGAATTCTCCGATTAAGGTAAAATTAGTGTGAAGCTAGACCATACAGAAATGTTCCAGGTCTGATTCAGAGCAAAGAACATAACATAAGATCATAAGATGTAGGAGCAGGAATAGATTATTTGGCCCCTCGAGCCTACTCCGCCATTCAATAAGATCCTGGCTGATCTGATCTTGGCCTCAACTCCACTTCCCTGCCTGCTCCCCATAACCCTCGACTCCCTTACCTTTCAAAAAGAGGCTCTATCTGAGAGTTGTTGATGACAGGACACTGGTGGGAGACTGCAGTTCGCCCCTGGCTAGGAAAGAAAAATGCCTGGGTCCTGGCTCCTGATCACTAGCCAACAGCCTCTGCTGGAAAATATGTGCATGTGGATATTGGGCGAGAACAGGACCTTACTCTGTTATATAATTCCCCAATGGTAGAATAAATATGTCACTACTCACTGTCTCAGCTGACAGAGAATGGCCACTTGGGCAAGATCCCACAGGAAGCAAGGACCCTGTACCCCAGCAGGGAACCTCCTTAGCTCTGTAACCCCCTCCAGCCCTACAACCATGGCTGTTCCGATTTTGGCCTCAACTCCACTTTCCTGCCCACTCCCCATAACTCTCGACTCCCCTGTTGCTCAAAAATCTGTCTATCTCAGCCTTAAATATATTCAATGACTCCGCTTCCAAAGATTCACGACCCTCTGAGAGAAGAAATTCCTCTGTAACCTCCTCCAGCCCAACAACCCTCCCTATCTCTGTAACCTCCTCCAGCCCTACATCCCTCCCTATCTCTGTAACCTCCTCCAGCCCTACAACCCTCCCTATCTCAGTAACCTCCTCCAGCCCCCTACAACCCTCCCTATCTCTATAACCTCCTCCAGCCCTACATCCCTCCCTATCTCTGTAACCTCCTCCAGCCCTACAACCCTCCCTATCTCTGTAACCTCCTCCAGCCCTACAACCCTCCCTATCTCTGTAACCTCCTCCAGCCCTACAACCCTCCCTATCTCTGTAACCTCCTCCAGCCCCCTACAACCCTCCCTATCTCTGTAACCTCCTCCAGCCCTACAACCCTCCCTATCTCTATAACCTCCTCCAGCCCTACAACCCTCCCTATCTCTGTAACCTCCTCCAGCCCCTACACCCCTCCCTATCTCTGTAACCTCCTCCAGCCCTACAACCCTCCCTATCTCTGTAACCTCCTCCAGCCCTACATCCCTCCCTATCTCTGTAACCTCCTCCAGCCCTACATCCCTCCCTATCTCTGTAACCTCCTCCAGCCCTACATCCCTCCCTATCTCTGTAACCTCCTCCAGCCCTACATCCCTCCCTATCTCTATAACCTCCTCCAGCCCTACAACCCTCCCTATCTCTGTAACCTCCTCCAGCCCTACATCCCTCCCTATCTCTGTAACCTCCTCCAGCCCTACATCCCTCCCTATCTCTGTAACCTCCTCCAGCCCTACATCCCTCCCTATCTCTGTAACCTCCTCCAGCCCTACAACCCTCCCTATCTCTGTAACCTCCTCCAGCCCCTACAACCCTCCCTATCCCTGTAACCTCCTCCAGCCCTACAGCCCTCCCTCTCTCTGTAACCTCCTCCAGCTCCTACACCCCTCCCTATCTCTGTAACCACCTCCAGCCCCTACAACCCTCCCTATCTCTATAACCTCCTCCAGCCCTACAACCCTCCCTATCTCTGTAACCTCCTCCAGCCCTACATCCCTCCCTATCTCTGTAACCTCCTCCAGCCCTACATCCCTCCCTATCTCTATAACCTCCTCCAGCCCTACAACCCTCCCTATCTCTGTAACCTCCTCCAGCCCTACATCCCTCCCTATCTCTGTAACCTCCTCCAGCCCTACAACCCTCCCTATCTCTGTAACCTCCTCCAGCCCTACATCCCTCCCTATCTCTGTAACCTCCTCCAGCCCTACAACCCTCCCTATCTCTGTAACCTCCTCCAGCCCTACATCCCTCCCTATCTCTGTAACCTCCTCCAGCCCCTACACCCCTCCCTATCTCTGTAACCTCCTCCAGCCCTACAACCCTCCCTATCTCTGTAACCTCCTCCAGCCCTACAACCCTCCCTATCTCTGTAACCTCCTCCAGCCCTACATCCCTCCCTATCTCTGTAACCTCCTCCAGCCCTACATCCCTCCCTATCTCTGTAACCTCCTCCAGCCCCTACACCCCTCCCTATCTCTGTAACCTCCTCCAGCCCTACAACCCTCCCTATCTCTGTAACCTCCTCCAGCCCTACATCCCTCCCTATCTCTGTAACCTCCTCCAGCCCTACAACCCTCCCTATCTCTGTAACCTCCTCCAGCCCTACAGCCCTCCCTATCTCTGTAACCTCCTCCAGCCCTACATCCCTCCCTATCTCTGTAACCTCCTCCAGCCCTACAGCCCTCCCTATCTCTGTAACCTCCTCCAGCCCTACACCCTCCCTATCTCTGTAACCTCCTCCAGCCCTACAACCCTCCCTATCTCTGTAACCTCCTCCTACATCTGGTGTCACACCTGAAACATCAGCACCCTACATTATTCCAACATCTCAGTCCCCAACAACAGCACCCCTGGTGCACATGTTTAATTTTTCACACCTATTGCTGTGGCCTCTGAGTGAAATTGTCATTTGATATGGACTTAAGGTCAGTGTCATGCACCAGGACTGTGCTCACCTGGAATGTGCTCACTTGATCTGTACTCACCAGGACTGTGTTCACCAGGAATTGTCCAAGCTCAATTGAAATAGTGCTCCCAGACAACAGACCTTTTCAGGCCATGCTAGATGTGAACCCGGATCCTACGACTGGAGCATCAGTTTTCAGGCCGCAGAATCACCCAGTTCCTCTCGGCTTCATTTTCAAAGTGCCTTCAAGTGATGTCGTTAACAAGCTGCCATGCTACCAGTGCATAGATACTCCTTGACCTGGTATTAATTGGAAAAGGCAGGAACATTTGTTATTACCTGTCCAGTAATAACAGTTATGGGTGGCAGGTAGCATGGTTAATAATGGGTAATACTATTATTTACAGGTGGCAGGTAGCTCTATTTATTATGGGTAGAAGGTTGCTCGCCATTGTTTAATAGCCCTGCAATGGGTAGTTCTGTTGGTAGCTGTGCCAGGCTGCCTGTTTTTATATGCTGATGTGTCACAGTAACATTCCAGCAGCCTGTTTACCCAGTAAATTCCTCTGTATCACCATAAATTGTGCTTTGTGCTAGTTGATATTACACCAAGTAATTGCAGATCATGTGATGTCAGGCTCCCGTTCACTTAGCTCATATTCATCCCTCCTCACTGCCTTTTTCTATTTCTCTGCATTCAGCTGACACAAGATTTACTCCCACCCAACATGTTCTCACATCATGTATATACTCCCACCCAACATGTTCTCACATCATGTATATACTCCCACCCAACATGTTCTCACATCATGTATATACTCCCACCCAACATGTTCTCACATCATGTATATACTCCCATCCAACATGTTCTCACATCATGTATATACTCCCATCCAACATGTTCTCACATCATGTATATACTCCCATCCAACATGTTCTCACATCATGTATATACTCCCACCCAACATGTTCTCACATCATGTATATACTCCCACCCAACATGTTCTCACATCATGTATATACTCCCATCCAACATGTTCTCACATCATGTATATACTCCCACCCAACATGTTCTCACATCATGTATATACTCCCACCCAACATGTTCTCACATCATGTATATACTCCCATCCAACATGTTCTCACATCATGTATATACTCCCACCCAACATGTTCTCACATCATGTATATACTCCCATCCAACATGTTCTCACATCATGTATATACTCCCACCCAACATGCTCTCACATCATGTATATACTCCCACCCAACATGCTCTCACATCATGTATATACTCCCATCCAACATGCTCTCACATCATGTATATACTCCCACCCAACATGTTCTCACATCATGTATATACTCCCACCCAACATGTTCTCACATCATGTATATACTCCCACCCAACATGTTCTCACATCATGTATATACTCCCATCCAACATGTTCTCACATCATGTATATACTCCCACCCAACATGCTCTCACATCATGTATATACTCCCACCCAACATGCTCTCACATCATGTATATACTCCCACCCAACATGTTCTCACATCATGTATATACTCCCACCCAACATGCTCTCACATCATGTATATACTCCCACCCAACATGCTCTCACATCATGTATATACTCCCACCCAACATGTTCTCACATCATGTATACACTCCCACCCAACATGTTCTCACATCATGTATATACTCCCACCCAACATGCTCTCACATCATGTATACACTCCCACCCAACATGTTCTCACATCATGTATATACTCCCATCCAACATGTTCTCACATCATGTATACACTCCCACCCAACATGTTCTCACATCATGTATATACTCCCACCCAACATGCTCTCACATCATGTATACACTCCCATCCAACATGTTCTCACATCATGTATATACTCCCACCCAACATGTTCTCACATCATGTATACACTCCCATCCAACATGTTCTCACATCATGTATATGCTCCCATCCAACATGTTCTCACATCATGTATATACTCCCACCCAACATGCTCTCACATCATGTATATACTCCCATCCAACATGCTCTCACATCATGTATATACTCCCATCCAACATGCTCTCACATCATGTATATACTCCCATCCAACATGTTCTCACATCATGTATATACTCCCATCCAACATGTTCTCACATCATGTATATACTCCCATCCAACATGCTCTCACATCATGTATATACTCCCACCCAACATGTTCTCACATTATGTATATACTCCCATCCAACATGTTCTCACATCATCTATATACTCCCACCCAACATGCTCTCACATCATGTATATACTCCCACCCAACATGTTCTCACATCATGTATATACTCCCACCCAACATGTTCTCACATCATGTATATACTCCCATCCAACATGTTCTCACATCATGTATATACTCCCATCCAACATGCTCTCACATCATGTATATACTCCCATCCAACATGCTCTCACATCATGTATATACTCCCATCCAACATGCTCTCACATCATGTATATACTCCCATCCAACATGCTCTCACATCATGTATATACTCCCATCCAACATGCTCTCACATCATGTCTATACTCCCACCCAACATGTTCTCACATTATGTATATACTCCCATCCAACATGTTCTCACATCATGTATATACTCCCACCCAACATGCTCTCACATCATGTATATACTCCCACCCAACATGTTCTCACATCATGTATATACTCCCACCCAACATGTTCTCACATCATGTATATACTCCCACCCAACATGTTCTCACATCATGTATATACTCCCACCCAACATGTTCTCACATCATGTATATACTCCCATCCAACATGTTCTCACATCATGTATATACTCCCACCCAACATGTTCTCACATCATGTATATACTCCCATCCAACATGCTCTCACATCATGTATATACTCCCATCCAACATGCTCTCACATCATGTATATACTCCCATCCAACATGCTCTCACATCATGTATATACTCCCACCCAACATGTTCTCACATCATGTATATACTCCCATCCAACATGCTCTCACATCATGTATATACTCCCATCCAACATGCTCTCACATCATGTATATACTCCCATCCAACATGCTCTCACATCATGTATGTACTCCCATCCAAGATGCTGTCCACATCATGTATATACTCCCATCCAACATGCTCTTCACATTAGGTTTGAGTCAAACACCATTGTTGTAATAATTAGGTAATTTAGCTTCATTTCATAAGGATGAAGCTTTGCAATGATGTGTCTGAAAAGGACTGAAGCACAAAATTCACAAGCCTTGACCATAGTCAAAGGTTAGAAACAGTGTTGGTCCCAGAGGATAGTAGATTAGCCTCCCAGAGCAAGGAACTGATGGAGTATTGGGTGATGGGCGGGGGTGATGGTCATAGCGATGTTAGCAATATTACTTTATATTGTTTCAGCGATGGAAATTATTTTTCCCCTAAAGTAGATCTACAGATGGTGTGAGCTGAGGTTCCATGGTGAAGTAATCACACATGGACTCTGGAAAGAGATTGAGGAGCTGAATGGCCTTTTCTGTCTGGATTATCTTATGTTATAAATTGTTCACAGGAGGCAGGTATTTCTCAGAATGGAGGATCTCACAAAAGAGCTGGACAGAGGAACGATGGAGATGAGACATGCAGAAGGGTCCACTTTCTACAGTTGGAGCTGATGTTCATGGTCACGGACCATGTTAATCATCAGAAAATGCTGATACGATGCTGTATTTTTGTTATCAAACTGGGTAAACCATTTATCTTTTTACTTCTATCCATGATTTTTTTACCTCATTGAACTACAATTATCCAGGTCATTAATTGTCTTGTGTGCAGCAATAATTGCACTTAGTTACTGTCCAACCATTACAATTCCATTTGCCTCTTCTTGCACTGAAAGTAAGTTAACCTGTTTAGCAAAACATTTTCAACAACTGCCAATGCAGCTTAAATACAACTTGATACAAGGGAAGAGATGGACAACAAGCAGGAAGACTGAGGCTTGGTTAAATAAACAGGCCTAGAAATAGGTTCAGGCCCATTTTTGGGCAAATAACCAGTGGCTCACAACAGCACCCAATCAGGAGGCTCAAGACCAGCCCTAAAGTGGGCTTTGGGCCTCAGTAACATCTGTTGAGCTGCCGGGGCCTGTGGCACCTCCACAGGCAGATCGTCTGTTTTATGGAGGGTCCCTTTGTCTCACTGGCAATGATCCCAAAGAAGCGATCGCGATTCTGTGGAGTTTGGGGGTTTACATCTGGCTACACAAGAATGTTTTTAATAATTTAGTTTACTTACCATTTGGTGGCGGTTGCTGTTCGAATCCTGAGCAGGGCAGGCTGACTCCTACTCCACTCCCGCTCCACCCCCGCTCCACCCCCGCTCCACTCCCCTCCCGCTCCGCTCCACCCCCGCTCCACCCCCGCTCCACTCCCCTCCCGCTCCGCTCCACCCCCGCTCCACCCCCGCTCCACCCCCGCTCCACTCCCGCTCCACTCCCACTCCACTCCCACTCCCACTCCGCTCCCGCTCCACTCCCACTCCTGCTCCGCTCCCGCTCCAATCCCGCTCCACTCCCGCTCTGCTACTACTCCACTCCCGCCCCACTCCCGCCCCACTCCCGCCTCGCTGCCGCTCCGCTCCCGCTTCACTCCCACTCCCGCTCCACTCCCGCTCCACTCCCGCTCCTGCTCCCACTCCTGCTCCCGCTCCACTCCTACTTCACTCCCACACCTGCTCCACTCCCACTCCCACTCCTGCTCCCGCTCCACTCCTGCTTCACTCCCACACCTGCTCCACTCCCACTCCCGCTCCACTCCCACACCTGCTCCACTCCCACTCACGCTCCACTCCCCTCCCACTCCACTCTTACTTCACTCCCACACCTGCTCCACTCCCGCTCCACTCCTGCTTCACTCCCACACCTGCTCCACTCCCGCTCCACTCCCACACCTGCTCCACTCCCACTCTCGCTCCACTCCCCTCCCACTCCACTCTTACTTCACTCCCACACCTGCTCCACTCCCGCCCCACTCCATTCTCACTCCCGCTCCACTCCTCTCCCGCTCCACCCCCGCTCCACCCCCGCTCCGCCCCACTCCCACTCCACTCCTGCTCCATTCCCACTCCTGCTCCACTCATCCAATTTCACAGATGGGCCAAAACCATGCATTAACCCCTCATTGACATATGTAAGGGTCCTAATGCTTGGCTTAGGCGCCCACCAGGGATGCCTGAAATATGACACGACGCAATATTGGGTTGGATGTCTTGCAGGTGTCCTTTAGGTGCGAGATGTTGGTCTCCGAAATTTGCCCTCATTGCGCCCATTTACGGGCGTAAAATGGCCATAGTGAGGTACAATTTCTGGGCCATAGTCCTTTGGGGGACATCCTCAACAAAGGGAGGTTGATGAAGTTGATGCCAGAATCACATGGGTGCTGGTGAAAACCAAACCAGATTTTTCAGTGTTGAGCTGCACAAAGTTGTGACTCATCCAGCACTTGATGTTGTGCAGGAAGTCAGATAGTATTGGAGGCATGATGGTGGCAGAAGATAGGTAGATTTAGGTGTCATTTGTGTATATGTGTAAGATAACTCCTTGCCTACAGATGATATCACTAAGGGTTAACGTGTAGATCATGAATAGGTGGGGAGCAAAGATGGAGTCCTGGGCACAACAGAGGCAACAGAAAGGGCATATGAGCAACAAATTTCTGAGATGTATTGACTGCACTGAGACAGGTAGGAACAAGACAGAGGTTTCATGCAGGTGGGCTGTACAGAAGATGCAGAGGAGAATGTGAAGGCAGCAGAAAAGTCAAGTGTGATGAGGAAGGACAACAAAATATGATCTCAGTCACGCAGGCTATCAATTGACCAGTCAAAATGCTGATCAATTATGTCAAAAATATTGACAAGGAGAAGATTGTATTCAACTCCCAAGATTGCCTAGGCACTGGTGGGTCTCCCATCCTTAGACCCTGTGATACCACGATAGAAAGTGATGGGAATAACCATGGAAGATACTGATAATTACGATTCAGGTAAGATGGTGATTCTGGCAGTTATCTTAACATTAAACACTATATCACGTTTATGTGTAATTTAATATGGTAGGAATGCTGATAACAAAGTATAGTGCATAGCAACTCCTTTTAATGTTTGCTTCATAGAATTTACAGCACAGAAACGGACCATTCGGCCCAACCAGTCTATGCTGGTGTTTATGCTCCACACGAGCCGCCTCCCACTCCTCTTCATTTCACCCTATCCGCATACTCTTCAATTCCTTTCTCTCTCATGTTTTTATCTAGCTTCCCCTTAAATGCATCAATGCTATTTGCCTCAAATATTCCTGGTAGCGAGTTCCACATTCTCACCACTCTCTGGGTAAAGAAGTTTCTCCTGAATTCCTTATTGGAATTATTAGTGACTATCTTATATTTATGGCTCTAGTTTTGAATTCCCCCACAAGTGGAAACATCTTCTCCATGTCTACCCTATCGAACACCTCTTTTCTAGAGAAAAGAGCCTCAGCCTGTTCAACCTTTCCTGATAGTTGTACCCTTTCATTTCTGGTATCATCCTTGTAAATTCTTTTTGCACTTCCTCCAGTGATTCTATGTCCTTTTTGTAATATGGAGACCAGAACTGTGCAAAGTACTCTAAGTGTGGTGTAACCAATGTTCTTTAACATAACTGCTTTTGAATTCTATCCCTCTAGAAATGAACCCCAGTGCTTGGTTTGCTTTCTTTAGGGGGTGGGAGAAGGTCTTAACCCGCGAGGGTGAGCCCTGTCTGTCCACCCCCCCCCCCCCCATAGATGGGGCATTGTGTGTGGGTCATGGATTGTTAACAGGTTTATTTCGTACGAAGTGAATAGGGACAATGTCGTGACTTCTGGATTTTGTCCAGTCCAATGATATCACTTGCCACACATGCACCGAGCTTTCTGAGAAACCAACCAGGTCTAGGGGGAGGAGAGGGAGAACATGGTGCAGGTGTAAAGGGGGTAGGGCTGGAAGAACATGATCCGTCTTACCATCTAGATCACGCTCTCGCTCTCACTCCCCGCCCTCTTTAGACCTGGATCACGTTCTTCCCCCATTCCCACTGTGCTCTCCGTACTCTTTACCCCTCCCCCCCCCCCCGAGTCCCTGATCTTTCTCTCCCCCTCCGACTCCCCCCTCTCTCCCCCTCTGATTCCCTTTCTGTCTCCGATTCCCTCTCTCTCTCCGATTCCCTCTCTCTCTCCCCCTCCTAGTCCCTCTCTCCCCCTCCGATTCCCACTCTCTCCCACCGATTCTCTCTTCTCCCCCTGGCCGGCACGGATCCAGTGACAGGCCTTGTCCCATGGAGCTGAACAAAGTGTGGCCCACGCTGCACTGCAGCCGCAACTATTGGGTACTGCGCATGTGTGGCCTTGGTGACAGCATGCATGCGCAGAAGGGGATCGGGCATGCATGCACAAAAAGGGACGGGGGGGGGTGCCGACCAGGTGCATGCACAGAAGGACACGAATATGTTCGTGCAGATAATAACTTTGATCTTTATTCCTCCTACCAAAATGCACCACATCACACTTATCTATGTTGAAATTCATTTGCCAATTACACTCCCATTCTGCAAGTTTATTACTGTCTTCTTGTATTTTCTTGCAGTCCTCCTCAGTATTAACTATAACCCTCAATTTGGTGTCATCCACAAATTGTACTTTCGATTCCAAGTCCAAATCATTCATGTAAATTATGAACAACAGTGGTCCCAGCACCAATCCTTGTGGAACAACTTCCACCAGTCTGACTAACGACCCTTAACCTCTACTCTCGTTTTTCTGCTTTGTAGCCAGCTTGCTATCCATTCTGCTACCTGCCCCTGACTCCATGTACTCTGACTGTAGTCATGAATCTACTATGCTGTACCTTATTGAAGGCCTTTTGAAAGTCCAAATAAATTACATCTGAAACATAGAAACATAGAAGATAGGAGTAGGAGGAGGCCATTCGGCCCCTTGAGCCTGCTCCGCCATTTAATGAGATCATGGCTGATCATCCAAATTCAGTACCCTGTCCCTGCTTACTGCCCATATCATAGAAACATAGAAACATAGAAGATAGGAGCAGGAGTCGGTCATTCAGCCCCTCGAGCCTGCTCCGCCATTCAATGCGATCATGGCTGATCATCCAAATCCAGTACCCGGTCGCTGATTTCTCCCCATACCCCTTGATCCCTTTAGCCTTAAGAAATATATCCAACTCCTTCTTGAATATATTTAATGTATTGGCCTCTAATGCCTTCTGTGGTAGAGAATTCCACAGGTTTACCACTCTCTGGGTGAAGAAATTCCTCATTTCTGTCCTAAATGGCCTACCCCTTATCCTTAGACTGTGACCCCTGGTTCTGGACTCCCCGACCATCGGGAACATCCTTCCTGCATCTAGTCTGTCCAGTCCTGTCAGAATTTTATAAGTTTCAATGAGATCCCCTCTCATTCTTCTAAACTCCAGCGAGTACAAGCCCAATCGACCCAATCTCTCCTCATACGTCATTCCTGCCATCCCAGGTATCAGCCTGGTGAATCTTCGCTGAACTCCTTCCATGGCAAGAACATCCTTCCTCAGATAAGGTGACCAAAACTGCACACAATACTCAAGATGTGATCTCATCAAGGCCCTGTATAACTGCGGCAAGACATCCTTGTTCCTGTACTCAAACCCTCTCGCTACGAAGGCCAACATGCCATTTGCCTTCTTAACCGCCTGCTGCACCTGCATGCTTACTTTCAGCGACTGGTGCACAAGGACACCCAGGTCTGGTTGCACTTCCCCTTCTCCCAATCTATTGCCATTCAGATAATAATCTGCCTTCCTGTTTTTGCCAGCAAAGTGGATAACCTCGCATTTATCCACGTTATATTGCATCTGCCATGCTTTTGCCCAATCACCCAACCTGTCCAAATCATCCTGGAGTTTCTCGGCATCCTCCTCACAGCACACACGCCCACCCAGCTTTGTGTTGTCGGCAAATTTGGAGATATTACATCTAGTTCCCTTGTCTAGATCATTAATATATATTGTGAATAGCTGGGGCCCAAGGACCGATCCCTGCGGTACCCCAATAGACACTGCCTGCCACTCGGAAAAAGACCCGTTTATTCCAACTCTTTGCTTTCTGTCTGCCAACCAGTTCTCTATCCAAGTCAATACCTTGCCCCCAATCCCATGTGCCTTAACTTTACACGCTAATCTCTTATGCGGGACCTTATCGAAAGCCTTCTGAAAGTCCAAATACACCACATCCACTGGTTCTCCCTTATCTATTTTACCAGTTACATCCTCAAAAAATTCCAGTAGATTAGTCAAGCACGATTTACCTTTTGTAAATCCATGTTGACTTTGTCCGATCCTGTCACTGTTTTCCAAGTGCTCTGCTATTACATCTTTTATAATGGACTCTAGCATTTTCCCCACTACTGATGTCAGGCTTACCGGTCTGTAATTCCCCATTTTCTCTCTACCACCTTTTTTGAATAGTGGGGTAATATTAGCTAACCTCCAATCCATGGGTACTGTTCCAGATTCCATCGAATGTTGGAAGATGATCAGCAAAGCATCAACTATTTCTAGGGCCACTTCCTTAAGTACCCTAGGATGTAGATTATCAGGCCCTGGGGATTTATCGGCCTTCAATCCCATCAATTTCCCTAACACCATTTCCCTACAAATACTGATTTCTTTCAGTTCCTTCCTTTCATCAGACCCTACGTTCCCCGACACCTCTGGGAAGTTATTTGTGTCCTCCTTTGTGAAGACAGAACCAAAATATGTATTTAATTGGTCTGCCATTTCTTTGTTCCCCATTATAAATTCCCCTGATTCTGACTGCAAGGGACCTACGCTTGACTCACCAATCTTTTTCTCTTCACATATCTATAAAAGCTTTTAGTCAGTTTTTATGTTCCCTGCAAGTTTACTCTCATATTCTATATTCCCGTTCTTAATTAATCCCTTTGTCCTCCTTTGTTGAATCCTAAACTGCTCCCAATCCTCAGGTTTACTGCTTTTTCTGGCCAATTTATATGTCCTCTCCTTGGATCTTACGCTATCCCTAATTTCCCTTGTTAGCCACGGTTGAGTCACCTTTTTTGTTTTATTTTTATGCCAAACTGGGATGAACAAATTCTGTAGTTAATCCATGCGGTCTTTGAATGTTTGCCATTGCCTATCCACCGTCAACCCTTTGAGTGACATTCCCCAATTAATCCTACCCAACTCGCGCCTCATACCATCGTAGTTTCCTTTATTTAAATTTAGGACCCTAGTCTCTGAGTCGACTACTTCATTCTCCATCTTAATGAAGAATTCGATCTTATTATGATTGCTCCGACCCAAGGGGCCTCGTACAACAAGATTGCTAATTAATCCTTTCTCGTTACATAATACCCAGTCTAAGATGGTCTGATCTCTGGTTGGTTCCTCAACATATTGGTCCAGGAAACCATCCCTTAAACACTCCAGGAATTCCTCCTACACAGTATTGTTACTAATTTGGTTAGCCCAATCTATATGTAGATTAAAGTCACCCATGATGACTGCTGTGCCCTTATTGCACGCTTCTCTAATTTCCCTTTTAATGCCATCCCCAACATCCGCATTACTGTTTGGCGGTCTATATACCACTCTCACTAACGTTTTCTGCCCCTTGGTATTTCTCAGTTCTACCCATAAAGATTCCACATCATCAGAGCTAATATCGTTCCTTACAATTGTGTTAATCCCTTCTTTAACCAGCAATGCTACCCCACCTCCCTTGCCTTTTTGCCTGTCTTTCCTGAATATTGAATACCCCTGGATGTTGAGTTACCAGCCTTGGCCACCCTGGAGCCATGTTTCCGTAATCCCAATCAAATCATATTCGTTTACTTCTATTTGCGCAGCTAATTCATCCATCATATTGCGAATGCTCCTCGCATTAAGACACAAAGCCTTCAGGCTTGTTTTTTTAATGGTCTTACATCTACTAGAATTATTATTTACTGTGGCCATGTTTGATTTAAACTGTTGATTTCTCTGACTGCCAATTTTGTTTTTCTCCTTCCTATCTTTTGCTTTTATCCTCGTTTCCCTTTCCTCTGTCCCCTTGCTCAGGTTCCCAACGCCCTGCCATTTTAGTTTAAACCCTCCCCCAGAGCACTAGCAAACACTCCCTCTAGGACATCAATCCCTTGAGCCTTAAGAAATATATCTAACTCCTTCTTGAATATATTTAATGAATTGGCCTCAACTGCCTTTTGTGGTAGAGAATTCCACAGGCTCACCACTCTCTGGGTGAAGAAATTCCTCATCTCTGTCCTAAATGGCTTACCCCTTATCTTTAGACTGTGACCCCTGGTTCTGGACTCCCCGCTATGGGGAACATCCTTCCTGCATCTAGTCTGTCTAGTCCTGTTAGAATTTTATAAGTTTCAATGAGATCCCCTCTCATTCTTCTAAACTCCAGCGAATATATGCCCAATCGACCCAATCTCTCCTCATACGTCATTCCTGCCATCCCAGGTATCAGCCTGGTGAATCTTCGCTGCAGTCCCTCCATGGCAAGAACATCCTTCCTCAGATAAGGCGACCAAAACTGCACACAATACTCAAGGTGTGGTCTCACCAAGGCCCTGTACAACTGCAGCAAGACATCCTTGTTCCTGTACTCAAACCCTTTCGCTATGAAGGCCAACATAACATTTGCCTTCTTAACCGCCTGCTGCACCTGCATGCTTACCTTCAGCGACTGGTGCACAAGAACACCCAGGTCTCGTTGCACTTCCCCTTCTCCCAATCTATTGCCATTCAGATAATAATCTGCCTTCCTGTTTTTGCCACCAAAGTGGATAACCTCGCATTTATCCACGTTATATTGCATCTGCCCAATCACCCAACCTGTCCAAATCATACTGGAGTTTCTCTGCATCCTCCTCACAGCACACACGCCCACCCAGCTGTGTGTCGTATGCAAACTTGGAGTTATTACATCTAGTTCCCTTGTCTAGATCATTAATATATATTGTGAATAGCTGGGTTCCTAGCACCGATCCCTGCGGTACCCCACTAGTCACTGCCTGCCACTCGGAAAAAGACCCATTTATTCCAACTCTTTGCTTCCTGTCTGCCAACCAGTTCTCTATCCAAGTCAGTACCTTACCCCCAATCCCATGTTCTTTAACTTTACACGCTAATCTCTTATGCGGGATCTTACCGAAAGCCTTCTGAAAGTCCAAATACACCACATCCACTGGTTCTCCATTATCTATCCTACCAGTTACATGCTCAAAAAATTTCCAGTAGATTAGTCAAGCATGATTTACCTTTTGTAAATCCATGTTGACTTTGTCCGATCCTGTCACTGTTTTCCAAGTGCTCTGCTATTACATCTTTTATATTGGACTCTAGCATTTTCCCCACTACCGATGTCAGGCTTACCGGTCTATAATTCCCCGTTTTCTCTCTACCACCTTTTTTGAATAGTGGGGTAACATTAGCTACCCTCCAATCCATGGGTACTGTTCCAGATTCCATCGAATGCTGGAAGATGATCAGCAAAGCATCAACTATTTCTAGGGCCACTTCCTTAAGTACCCTAGGATGTAGATTATCAGGCCCTGGGGATTTATCGGCCTTCAATCCCGTCAATTTCCCTAACACCATTTCCCTACAAATACTGATTTCATTCAGTTCCTCCCTCTCATTAGACCCTATGTTCCCCGACATCTCAGGGAGGTTATTTGTGTCCTCCTTTGTGAAGACAGAACCAAAATATGCATTTAATTGGTCAGCCATTTCTTTGTTCTCCATTATAAATTCCCTTGATTCTGAATGCAAGGGACCTACGCTTGACTTCACCAATCTTTTTCTGTTCACATATCTATAAAAGCTTTTACAGTCAGTCTTTATGTTCCATGCAAGCTTACTCTCATACTCTATTTTCCCGCTCTTAATTAATCACTTTGTCCTCCTTTGCTGAATCCCAAACTGCTCCCAATCCTCAGGTTTGCTGGTTTCTCTGGCCAATTTATATGTCCTCTCCTTGGATCTTATGCTATCCCTAATTTCCCTTGTTAGCCACGGTTGAGTCACCTTTTTTGTTTCATTTTAATGCCAAACAGGGATGAACAAATTCTGTAGTTCATCCATGCGATCTTTAAATGTTTGCCATTGCCTATCCACCATCAACCCTTTAAGTAACGTTCCCCAATCCATCCTAGCCAACTCGCGCCTCATACCATCGTAGATTCCTTTATTTAAATTCAGGACCCTAGTCTTTGAGTCAAATACTTCACTCTCCATCTTAATGAAGAATTCGATCATATTATGATCGCTCCACCCCAAGGGGCCTCGCACAACAAAATTGCTAATTAATCCTTTCTCATTACATAACACCCAGTCTAAGATGGCCTGATCTCTAATTGGTTCCTCGACATATTGGTCCAGGAAACCATCCCGTATACACTCCAGGAATTCCTCCTCCACAGTACTGTTACTAATTTGGTTAGCCCAATCTATATGTAGATTAAAGTCACCCATGATAACTGCTGTGCCCTTATTGCACGCATCTCTAATTTCCCGTTTAATGCCATCTCCAACCTCGGCATTACTGTTTGGGGGTCTGTATACAACTCCCACTAACGGTTTCTGCCCCTTGGCATTTCTCAGCTCTACCCATACAGATTCCACATCATCAGAGCTAATATCCTTCCTTATTATTGTGTTAATCTCTTTAACCAGCAATGCTACTCTACCTCTTTTTCCTTTTTGCCTGTCTTTCCTGAATATTGAATACCCCTGGCTGTTGAATTCCCAGCCTTGGTCACCCTGGAGCCATGTCTCCATAATCCCAATTATATCATATCCGTTTACATCTACTTGCGCAGCTAATTCATCCACCTTATTACGAATGCTCCTCCCATTAAGACACAAAGCCTTCAGGCTTTTTTTTAAACACTTTTAGACCTTTTAGAATTATTATTTACTGTGGCCATGTTTGATTTAAACTCTTGATTTCTCTGACTGCCACATTTGTTTTTCTCCTTCCTGTCTTTTGCTTCTATCCTTGCTTCCCTTTCCTCTGTCTCCCTGCACAGGAAGTGGCCCTAGAAAGAGTAGCTGCATTGCTGGTCATCTTACAAAATTCTATAGACTCTGGAACAGTTCCCATGGATTGGAGGGTAGCTAATGTAACCCCACTATTCAAAAAAGGTGGTAGAGAGAAAACAGGAAATTATAGACCGGTAAGCCTGACATCGGTAGTGGGGAAAATGCTAGGGTCCATTATAAAAGATGTAATAGCAGAGCACTTGGAAAACAGTGACAGGATCGGACAAAGTCAACATGGATTTACAAAAGATAAGTCGTGCTTGACTAATCTACTGGAATTTTTTGAGGATGTAACTGGTAAAACAGATAAGGGAGAACAAGTGGATGTGGTGTATTTGGACTTTCAGAAGGCTTTCGATAAAGTCCCGCATAAGAGATTAGCATGTAAAGTTAAAGCACATGGGATTGGGGGCAAGGTACTGACTTGGATAGAGAACTGGTTGGCAGACAGGAAGCAAAGAGTTGGAATAAACGGGTCTTTTTCCGAGTGGCAGGCAGTGACTAGTGGGGTACCACAGGGATCGGTGCTAGGTCCCCAGCTATTCACAATATATATTAATGATCTAGACGAGGGAACTAGATGTATCTCCAAGTTTGCAGATGACACACAGCCGGGTGGGCATGTGTGCTGTGAGGAGGATGCCGAGAAACTCCAGTATGATTTGGACAGGTTGGGTGATTGGGCAGATGCAGTATAATGTGAATAAATGCAAGGTTATCCACTTTGGTGGCCAAAACAGGAAGGCAGCTTATTATCTGAATGGCAATAGATTGGGAGAAGGGGAAGTGCAACGAGACCTGGGTTTCCTTGTGCACCAGTCGCTGAAGGTAAGCATGCAGGTTCAGAAGGCGGTTAAGAAGGAAAATGGTATGTTGGCCTTCGTAGCGAGAGGGTTCGAGTACAGGAACAAGTATGTCTTGCTGCAGTTGTACAGGGCCTTGGTGAGACCACACCTTGAATATTGTGTGCAGTTTTGGTCGCCTTATCTGAGGAAAGATGTTCTTGCCATGGAGGGAGTGCAGCGAAGATTCACCAGACTGATACCTGGGATGGCAGGAATGACGTATGAGGAGAGATTGGGTCGATTGGGCTTATACTCACTGGAGTTTGGAAGAATGAGAGGGGATCTCATTGAAACTTATAAAATTCTAACAGGACTAGACAGACTAAATGTAGGAAGGATGTTCCTGATGGCCGGGAAGTCCAGAACCAGGGGTCACAGTCTAAGGATAAGGAGTACATAAGAACATAAGAAGTAGGAGCAGGAGTAGGCCATACGGCCCCTCGGGCCTGCTCCGCCATTCAATAGGATTATGGCTGATCCAAACCTAGACTCACGTCCACTTCCCTGCCCGCTCCCCGTAACCCCTAATTCCCTTATCAGCTAGGAAACTGTCTATCTCCTTTGTAAATTTATTTAATGTCGCAGCTTCCACAGCTCTCTGAGGTTGCAAATTCCATAGATTTACTACCCTCTGAGTGAAGAAGTTTCTCCTCATCTCAGTTTTGAAACGGCAGCCCCGTATTCTAAGATTATGCCCCCTAGTTCTAGTCTCACCCATCAGTGGAAACATCCTCCCCGCATCCACCCGATCAAGACCCCTCACAATCTTATGTGTTTCGATAAGATCGCCTCTCATTCTTCTGAATTCCAATGAGTAGAGGCCCAACCTACTCAACCTTTCCTCATGAGTCAACCCCCTCATCTCCGGAATCAACCGAGTGAACCTTCTCTGAACTGCCTCGAGAGCAAGTATATCTTTTCTTAAATATGGAAACCAAAACTGTACGCAATATTCCAGGTGTGGCCTCACCAGTACCCTGTATAACTGAAGCAAGACTTCCCTGCTTTTATACTCCATCCCCCTTGCAATAAAAGCCAAGATTCCATTGGCCTTCCTGATCACCTGCTGTACCTGCATACTAACCTTCTGTGTTTCATGTACCAGGACCCCCAGATCCCTTTGTACTGTAGCACTTTGCAGTTTCTCTCCATTTAGATAATAACTTGCTCTTTGATTTTTTCTGCCAAAGTGCATAACCTCACACTTTCCAACATTATATTCCATCTGCCAAATTTCTGCCCACTCACTTAGCCTGTCTATGTCCTTTTGCAGGTTTTTTATATCCTCACTCACTGCTTTCCCTCCCATCTTTGTATCGTCGGCAAACTTGGATATGTTGCAGCTGGTCCCCTCCTCCAAATCGTTAATATAGATTGTAAAGAGTTGGGGTCCCAGCACTGACCCCTGCGGAACACCACTAGTTACTGATGGGTAAGCCATTTAGGACTGAGATGAGGAGGAATTTCTTCACCCAGAGAGTGGTAAACCTGTGGAATTCTTAACCACAGAAGGCAGTTGAGGCCAATTCATTAAATATATTCAAGAAGGAGTTAGATATATTTCTTAAGGCTAAAGGGATCAAGGGATATGGGGAGAAGGCAGGGACAGCGTACTGAATTTGGATGATCAGCCATGATCACATTGAATGGCGGAGCAGGCTCGAGGGGCCGAATGGCCTACTCCTGCTCCTATCTTCTATGTTTCTATGTTCCCAACCCCCTGCCATTTTAGTTTAAACCCTTCCCAGCAGCACTAGCAAACACTCCCCCTAGGACATCGGTTCCGGTCCTGCCCAGGTGCAAACCGTCCAGTTTGTACTCGTCCCACCTCTCCCAGAACCGGTTCCAATGTCCCAGAAATTTGAATCCCTCCCCCTTGCACCATTCCTCTAGCCACGTATTCATCTGAAATATCCTTCTATTTCTCCTCTGACTAGCACACAGCACTGGTAGCAATCCTGAGATTACTACCTTTGAGGTCCTATTTTTTAATTTACCTCCTAACTCCCTATATTCAGCTTTTAGGACCTCATCCCAGTTTTACTTATATCGTTGGTACCTATATGCACCACGACAACTGGCTGTTCACCCTCCCCCTCCAGAATGCCCTGCAGCCGCTTAGAGACATCCTTGACCGTTGCACCATGGAGGCAACATACCATCCTGGAGTCTCGTTTGCGGCCGCAGAAACGCCTATCTATTCCCCTTACAATAGAATCCCCTATCAGTATAGCTCTCCCGCTCTTTTTCCTCCCGTCCTGTGCAGCAGAACCACCCACAGTGCCAGGAAGTAGGCTGCTGCTGCCTTCCCCCGATAAGCCATCTCCCTCAACAATATCCAAATTGGTATATCTGTTTGAGAGGGGGATGGCCACAGGGACCCCTGCACTACCTGCCTGTGCCTACTAATCTGCCTGGTGGTCACCCATTCCCTTCCTGCCTGTGCAGCCTTTACCTGCGGTGTGACCAACTGATTAAACGTGATATCCACGATGTCCTCAGCATCGCGAATGCTCCAGTATGTATCCATTCGCAGCTCCAGCGCTGCAATGCGGTCTGCCAGTAGCTGCAGCTGGATACACTTCCCGCACACATGGTCATCAGGGACACAGGAAGTGTCCCTGATTTCCCATATAGTGCAGGAGGAGCATGCCAAGGGGCCGAGCTGTGCTGTCATGACTTACCCTTCAATTAATTTAAATTAAATTAAATCAAAACCACCAATTACACTACAATTAAATGATATACTCAAGGGCCCTTGGTTACCAGCACAACAGAGACATTAGAAACTATAACCACAAAAATTAAGACCTTCTAAACTTTATAAACTATTAACCTTAACTGTCAAACTATAGAGTAGTATAAATACTCACCTGGCCGTACTCACCCAATCAGCTTGCCCATGTCACTTTTTGAATCGTGGCGTGGCTCTGGAACGCCGCTGCCGGTCTGCGAGATTGACCGGCCTTTGAGAAAAAGCCCGCAAAAGTGAGTTTAAATGCTCACTACTCTCCTGCTGCTCCCGACACCGGCCTCATCCGACAGGGGGAAAAGTTAGGAAAAACAAAGGCGAAGCAAGGGAGCTCCTCCTTCCACTCCTCACCCGACTCCCCCAATTAGCAGCACCCTGTTGAAACCGCACTCAGTTGCATCTGCTGCATTACTCTTGTCTGCTCTTTCTGTTACTTCTTCAAAAAGCTCAATAAGGTCGGTCAAGCATGACCTTCCCTTTTGCAATCCATGCTGACTACTCATTATTATATTTTCAGTTTCTAGATGTTTTTCTATTACATGTGAGTAAAGATTCCATTATCTTTCCTACCACTGACCTTAAACTAACTGGTCTCCAGTTCTCTGGATTTGTTCTATCTCCCTTTCTCAATATAGGAATCACATTAGGTGTCCACCAGTTCTCTGGCACTATTCCCTTTTCTAGTTAATTTTTATATATATGTAACAGTGCCTCTGCTACCTCCTCCCTAACTTCTTTTAATATGCGGGGATGCAATCCATCCAGACTAAGGGTTTTATCCTCTCTGAGTTTGATCAGTTTATCAATTATCTCCCCTCTTTCTATCTTAAATTTTAAAATCATTTTTGATCTCCTCTAATGTCTTGCCCATTTCGTTAGTCTCTCTGGTAAATACCTATGCAAAGTATTATTTAATATTTCTGCCATTTCACTGTCATTACCTGCGAGTTTATCGTGTGCAACCGTTCGTGGTCCTATCCCTATCCTGATTTTCCTTTTTATGTGTCTGTAGAATTACTATTTCTTTTTATATTCCTCGATAATTTAATTTCGTAGTTTTGCTTTGCTTTCATAATTGTTTTTTTTTACTTCTTTCGGAACCTCTTCGTATTCCTTTTGTCACCCTCTCCTTTATTGTCTGTTTACTCAGAGTGTCCCTGTTTCTTTAGTTTCAGTTTGACCTTTATCTCTTTATTCATCCATGTGTTTCTTTATTGGCAAATTTGTTCATGTTTTTTAGAGGAATATATTTGTCCTGAACTCTATTTAAACCATGTAAAATATTTTGCACTGCTGTTCTATCTCTTTGTCAATATTTTTTCCAGTTTACCTCCCTATTTCCATTCTCATCCCCTCAAAATTATTTTTCACAATCTATTACTTTGGTCTTTGCCTTACTTATGGCTTTCTCAATCATTATCTTAAACCTTATTATGTTGTGATCGCTATTGCCATGATGTTCCCCAATGCTTACTTCTCTTATCTGCTCTGGTTCATTTCCCATCACTAGATCCAGCAGTGATTCCTCTGTTGTTGGGTTTCTTACATACTGGGTAAGAAAGGAGTCTTGTACACACTGTAAAAACTCAATTTCTTTTCCCCATTCACTACCTCTTCTTGCCAGTTTATTTGGGAGTAGTTGAAATGTCTCGTGATTGTTATTCTGTCTTTTACTCATTTCATAGATTTGCCTACACATTTCTCCCTCCACTATTAGGTGGTCTGTAGAATACCCCTATTGATCGATCCCTTCTTATCCTTTATCTCAATCCAAGTGGATTAAGTTTCTATCTTAATGTTAATTATATCACTTTTTTCTACTGCCATTATGTTATTTCTATTTAGTACAGCTACCCCACTGCCTCCTTCCTTCCCTATCCTTTCTACATACATGATATCCTGTAATATTTAACTACCAATCCAATTCTTTATGTAGCCATGTTTCAGTTATCCTGACTACATCTGGTTCCTCAATTCAGGAATCATTCCTTTAGATTGGAAAATTGCATGTTACTCTGCTATTTAAGAAAGGTGAGAGGGAAACCAGAGAATTATAGACCAGATAGCCTAACATCTGTTGTTGGGAAATTACTAGAGTCTATAATAAAGAATAGAGTGACTGAACACCGTGAAAATTTTCAGCTGATCAGAGAGAGCATGGATTTGTAAAGGGTAGGCTATGCCTGACAACAGCAACAACTTGTATTTATATAGTGCTTTTAATGCAGTAAAACATCAAAGGAACGTTACCAAACAAAATTTGACACTGAGCCACATCAGGAGATATTAGGGCAGATGACCGATGTTCCTTTGTTCCTCGCTACGAATTACTGCTTCCAGTTCCTCCATTTTGTTTCAGATGCTGTGTACATTGTTGTACGGAAAATGTTATTTGTTTTTAACAATTGTTCCCCTCACTTTATTT
This sequence comes from Somniosus microcephalus, assembly GCF_052327205.1. Lineage (NCBI taxonomy): Eukaryota > Metazoa > Chordata > Chondrichthyes > Squaliformes > Somniosidae > Somniosus > Somniosus microcephalus. Next base: position 177,215 of record NW_028225493.1, read on the forward strand.
TTAACAGTTATTTTATACTTCGGGACAGTGGCAGCATGGATACGAAATTGGCTAAGTGACAGGAAACAGAGAGTAGTGGTGAACAGTTGTTTTTCGGACTGGAGGAAGGTATACAGTGGTGTTCCCTAGGGGTCGGTACTAGGACCACTGCTTTTCATGATAATATATTAATGACTTAGACTTGAGTGTACAGGGCACAATTTCAAAATTTGCACATGATACAGAACTTGGATGTATAATGAACAGTGAAATGTGAAGAGGATAGTGATAGACTTCAAGAGGACATAGACAGGCTGGTGGAATGGGGCGGACACGTGGCAGATGAAATTTAAAGCAGAAAAGTGCAAAGTGATATATTTTGGTAGGAAGAATGAGGAGAGGCAATATAAACTGAAGGGCACAATTCTAAAGGGGGTGCATGAACAGAGAGACCTGGGGGTATGTGTGCACAAATTGTTGAAGGTGGCAGGGCAGGTTGAGAAAACAGTTAAAAAAGCTTACGGGATCCTGGGCTTCATAAATAGAGGCATAGAGTACAAAAGCAAGGAAGTTATGATAAACTGGAGTATTGTGTCCAATTCTGGGCACCGCATTTTAGGAAGGATGTAAAGGCCTTAGAGAGGTTGCAGAAAAGATTTACAAGAATGGTTCCAGGGATGAGGGACTTCAGTTACGTGGATAGACTAGAGAAGCTGGGGTTGTTCTCCTTAGAGCAGAGAAGGTTCAGAGGAGATTTGATAAAGGTGTTCAAAATCATGAGGGGTCTAGACAGAAATAAACTGTTCCGATTGGCGGAAGGGTCGAGAACCAGAGGACACAGATTCAAGGTGATTGGCAAAAGAACCAAAGGCGACATGAGGAAAAACTTTTTTACACAGCGAGTGGTTAGGATCTGGAATGCACTGCCTGAAAGGGTGGTGGAGGCAGATCCAATCATGGTTTTCAAAAGGGAATTGGATAAGTACCTGGAGGAAAAAAATTTGCAGGGCTACGGGGAAAGGGTGGGGGAATGGGACTAGCTGAAGTGCTCTTGCAGAGAACCGGCATGGGCTCGACAACCCAAATGGCCCCCTTCTGTGCTGTAACCATTCTATGATTCTGTTCTATAACTTTACCTGTTCGCTAACTGCTTATGTTACCCTTATTCCTTACCTTGGTCTGAATTTTACTCTCTTATTTTATCTTCCGGCTATTGTTATTTGTACCAGATCCCTCCCTCCCATCTTACTAGTTTAATGTCTTATCCACAGCCATATTCAACTTTCCGCTAGGACCTTAGTCCCATTTCAGTTCAGGTGGAGCCCATATTCTAATATTGATCCGTTCCACCACCGGCACACTGTGGGTGCAGTGTGTACTATCTACAGGCTGCACTGCAGCAACTCGCCAAGGTTGACAGCACCTCCCACCCCTGCGACCTTTACTATCGAGCAGGGCAAGAGCAGCAAAATCCTGGGAACACCATCACCTCCAAGTTCCCCTCCAAGTCACACACCATCCTGACTTGGACATATATCACCATTCCTTCATTGTCATTGGGTCAAAATCCTTAATTCCCTAATTAACACCATCATGGGAACAACATCACCACATCAAGCAGAAGGCCCACCACCACCTTCTCAGGCAACTCGGGATGCACAATCAATTCAGCCATGCCCACATGTCAAAAACAAATGTTTTTAAAGTGCTGGCCCTCTTTTTTTGCTGCCTTTGGAATACTGGCCTGGGGCCCTGGACTGGGTAAGTTGGCCTAGGAGTTGGGGCCTGGGAATACTGGCCTTGAGAAACATAGAAGATAGGAGCAGGAGTAGGCCATCCGGCCCCTCAAGCCTGTTCCGCCATTCAATGAGATCATGGCTGATCATCCAAATTCAGTACCCTGTTCCTGCCTTCTCCCCATATCCCTTGATCCCTTTAGCCTTAAGAAGTATATCCAACTCCTTCTTGAATATATTTAATGAATTGGCCTCAACTGCCTTCTGTGGTAGAGAATTCCACAGGTTCACCACTCTCTGGGTGAAGAAATTCCTCCTCATCTCAGTCCTAAATGGCTTACCCCTTATCCTTAGACTGTGACCCCTGGTTCTGGAATCCCTCGCCATCAGAAACATCCTTCCTGCATCTAGTCTCTCTGGTCCTGTTAGAATTTTATAAGTTTCAATGAGTTACAACGAAATGGTAACAATGTAGAAAGGGAGATGAATGAAATGAAGAGTTAATGCACTTCCACATAGCAAATGTGCAGCATCTCTCCAAAGGATTATCTGTCAGTGCACAAAAATCTGGATCCACCTGAGCATGGGTCGTATTTCTGACAAGGGTTGGCGGTACCTGAGTTCAGGAGCAGTGCTCGAAGAGACCAAAGCAAATATTCTCCTGCAGGTGTTTGAAAACCTTTGGCCATTATGTTATTTAAGGCCAAAACCGGTCATACCTGAGAAAGGATAAAGAATTGTATGTTGGTGACAGTCCATTATTACTTTTGGTACGCGCTGTGACACTTCAAACTCGTACCGTGAGTAATAATGCACAGTGGCCGACACTTTCACCGCAGATTCTTCATCTCTGCAAAACTAGACAGATGATTGTGCTGAATGGGAGTCACTCTGTAGATTTTACTTCTGCGACAACCATGGGTTGTTTGCTACTTTTAGTAAACAGACCTGAAATTAGACAAGAAAGACAAAGATTTCTGGCTGATTCTTTCCTCGTTGGAGCAAAATTCTTCACTAAATAATTAACACAAGAGTGCGACAAAAATGGAGTATTTTATCAATTTATTTTCTCTTTGCTTTGGTTCTTAGTTTATAATCGGTTCCTTTGCAAAATGAAAGGTGCAGATTTATTATAAAAGCCAAGGTAGAGATGGCTCCAGAACTGTGCAATGAAGCCGTGCTCTTAATATGCTAATTATTAATTGCAAAGTTATTAATGTTGATGTCTCACCCTAACACTTCCTGTTTTCTATTTGTAGAAATTTCCATCTATAGAATCTACCAAACTGATCACCGTTACCTCCTTCGGGTTTGCAATAATATTATTCACTTTGTTTCGCCCCTCAGGACTGCATGCTGAGAATTACTGAAAAGAAAAAGGTTTTAGATTAAAGAAGGAATGCGGGTAAAAATGCTTCAAAAATCTCCACTTTTAGTTCGTTCAGTTCAGGCCTTAAAGGCAACGAGGTGGAATGAAGGAGGCTGAACACCAAATACACACATAAACCGGCACAGGCATGATGGGCTGAATGGCCTCCTTCTGGCTGAATCATTGTGATTCTGTGATAACCTTTTCCTCACAGAAGTATATTCAAAGTTACAAGAAATTATTGAAGTTTCATTACTTTGAGACAGATTTTATAAGTTAAATAAAACCACTGAGATTTATATTCCTGCTATTTAACTTGCTTCTGCTAATTTTGGAATTCCCTGCCTAACCCTCGCCATCTCTCTCTCCTCCCTTAAGACGCTCCTTAAATCCCACCTCTTGGTTTGGCATCCATTTATTTCTCTGTGAAGCGCCTTGAGACATTTTTCTATGTTAAATGCAAGCTTTTGTTGGTGTTTATATTTCAGAATAAACATGATTGATTGTTTAGAAGCGAAGAGATACTGGCCTAGAAATTCAGTGGGTTGCGCCAGCCGCTAACGCCATAAAAGGGCTATATTTCCGGCGCTAGACACTTAGCGCCTGAACGCAGTCCGATCTGCGCCGACGCCCAAATTCAGTTGACATTTAGCGCCGGCGCAAAGTGTTTGCGCCCGCTCAGGTGCGCGCGCAGCTTATGATGTCATATCATCGCGCAACGCTGTTTGTGCACCCCAAACCGGAAATTCAGTGGCGCCCGCCCAATGTGGGCGTGGCGCTGCTAAGAACTGTGAGGTGGAACGCAAAAGAGGCCCTGTGGGCCTCGGGGAGCGCAAATTAAAGGGCACTTACACTGACCTATAAAGCCCAGCCATTTTGCTGCAATGACTTTACTGCTTTGGATTTCTGGACAGAGACCAAGGGACAGAGGTTACAGATTTGGGACAACATAGGAGAGGTATTTTTGGCTTCTGGCCAGTGCTTTGACATTTGATTCATTGTGATTTATCTGTTCTCAACTTTATTATGGGGGCTGTATGGGGGGCCAACCCTCAGTTGCAGCATTATGTGCGAAGGGCTCGCAGACGCTGTGAGAGAGGGCCAGCCATGCCTAGACGCAGAGGGGCCATCAGGCGTCGGCAACGTAGGCCTTACCCACTCAGGCAATACCGGCAGCAGGTGTCCTATCTCACCATGACTGCGGTGCATTGTGTGAAGAGGCTGCGCTTCAGAAGGGAGGTGGTTGCAGAGATCTGCCAGCTGCTTCACACAGATCTGCGTCCACAGCTGATGTGCAGGACGTCTCTCTCGGTGGAAGTGAAGGTCACGGTGGCTCTGAACTTTTATGCAAGCGGCTCCTTCCAAGCCGCTGCTGCGGACATAGCGAACATCTCCCAGTTCACCGCGCATCGCTGCATCCGGCAGGTCACCGATGCACTTTACGCGAGGAGACACCAATTCATCTCCTTCCCCATGACCCGACAGAGGCAGGAGCAGCGTGCAGTCGGATTTGGCAGGATCGCGGGCTTCCCCATGGTGCAGGGCGCCATTGACTGCACGCATGTGGCTATGCGGGCACCTATCCACAATGCCGAGGATTACCGCAACCGGAAGGGCTACCATTCCCTAAATGTACAGCTGGTGTGTGACCACAGGCAGCGCATCCTAGCTGTCAATGCCCGCTTCCCAGGAAGCAGCCACGATGCATTTATCCTGCGCCAGACTACTGTGGCTGACATGTTCGAGGCACAGCCTCCACCAAGGGGATGGCTTATCGGGGACAAGGGCTACCCTTTGTGTACATGGCTCATGACCCCGCTCTGCGCGCCCAGGACCCCAGCGGAGGAGGCATACAACGAAAGCCATCAAGACACAAGGAACATCATCGAGCAAACGATAGGCGTCCTCAAGCAACGGTTCCGCTGCCTGGATCATTCCGGAGGATCTCTTCAGTATTCGCCGGATAGAGTCTCCCAGTTCGTCGTCGTGTGCTGCATGCTGCACAACCTGGCTATCCGCAGGACTCAGGCACTGCCACCTGGCATTGCACTACCACCTCAGGAGGACGAGCAGGAGGAGGAGGAGGAGGAGGAGGAGGAGGACCAGCCCAGGAGGGAGCGACAAGGGCCAAGGGCCGTCCGCCGGGGGCTTATTGATCGACACTTCTAGGCCCCCTGTCAGGGAATGGCCTGTGGCAATGAACGCACCTGAGGCAGCCGCTCCGCAAGCCCTCAGCCGGTTAACGCAACAACCACTTCAAACATGACACCTGGGCATGCTGAATAAATCAAAAGCTTTATTTCACAAACTCAGGGCCCTTCCCACATGAAACAGAAAAACAGACAAGACCCCCAAAAAACAGTCAAAAACATCTGTCACTCCCAAAACCTGGGGAGGACTAACAAAACTTGCCCATCCAAAAGGCCTTCAACAACGGCCTTACAAAAATAAGCCCCCCCCCCCACAACAGAGACACCCCCATGAAAACAAAAAATGCCTTGATCCTCGGCCTTAACAAAATAATGCCCCCCACAACACAAGCCCCCCAATATAAAAGAAACCGCTCTCACCACACTCTAATGGGTGTGCCGAGAGGGCGAGTCCTTAGACAGGCTTCTCCGGCCCCTGGCCGACCTGCTGCTCTGCCTCAACCTGGGCCCTGCGGGTGTGGCGAGGCTGGGGGAAGGCTCATGAGAGCCACAAAGCGTGTCGGCAGATGCCCTTGGGGGTCGGCCTAGACGAGGCCTGGCCCGGGAGGGGCCGGCTGCTGACTGCTGCAGCTGTGGCTGGGCAGCATCAGTCTTAGCAGCAGCTCGTCGCACCTTGGCTGGGGGAGTGGCAGTGTCGGCAGCACCACTGGGGGCAAGCTGGCTGATGGCAGGTGCGCGCTGCTCGCCAGAGACACTGGCACTCGGCCGGGCTGGCAGTGTAGCAAGCGCAGCAATCTGGGGGAGGCCAGACCGCTGTGCTGCAGCAGGGCGGCGGGTGCCATGGCGATGCCTCCGTGCCACAGTGAGTGTGGCAGAAGTGAGTGCCCGAACTGCCCTGGTATGTGCCCGCATCAGCTCTGCCAGTGTGTGGACGGCACCACTCATCTCGCGAGTCGCGTCCTACGCTGCCGCCAGTTGCTGCACACCCGCGTCCTGCGCTGCCGCGAGTTGCTGCACACCCCTGTCATGCGCTGCGGCCAGTTGCTGGACACCCCTGTCGTGCGCCGCCGTGAGTTGTTCGAACCCCCTGGCCTGTGATTCCCCGAAAGCCACCACACTCTGAGCCAGGGACTCAATGGCGTGAGGCATCTGTTCGACCACCCCCATGAACTCTTGGTGGTGCCGCTCAGGCGCCGCCGACATCTCATCGAGGACGCGCACCTCCTGGGCGAGGACCGTGTCCGGACTGGAGGGCGGACTCTCCCTCCGGGGAGAAGGCCGCCGAGCTGGCCGACCCTTCCCGCGTGCGTCGACCCCACTTGGGCTAGGTTCTGCCCTCCCCTCCAACACCTCCCCCCTCTGGGCAGAAGGCCGGCGTGCTGCCGGAGTCTTCCCGCGTGCGTCCACCCTACTGGGACCAGCTTCGGCCCTCCCCTCCAACACCTCCCCCCTCTGGGGAGAAGGCTGGCGTGCTGCCGGACCCTTCCCGTGTGCGTCCACCCTACTGGGACCAGCTTCAGCCCTCCCCTCCAACACCTCCCCCGGCTCTCCTGCAGGCCAGACGTCTCCCCTCCATTGCCATCCCCTGGCGCGGAGGAGGGTTCCCCCGATGTGCCGCCTTCCTCCTGGTCCTCGACGTCCTCCTCCTCCAAGGGCCTGGCTCTCTGCGCTTCAGGGACCACCTCCTCCTCACCAGCTGAAAGCAGGAAGGCACAAGAGTAGCTTTAGAGTGAGGACAGGCCGTCAGCGAGGGAGGCCTGAGTGGTGCATTATGCGCATTTGTCGGTCAGTGGGAAAGGATGTAGATCTGAAGCGCGAGGGCAACGAGAGAGGTGCAACCGGTCATGTCCTTACCAGTGGGTACCAGTACAGGGTCTGCCTCGCCGATCGCGACAGGACCAGTCACCCGGCCACGCATGAGTCGTGCCACGCTCTCCTCCAGGTCAGTGAGCGCCTGGTACTCGGGACGGCCTCCACCAGTGACAGCCTGGCTCCTTACATTGCTCGCCAGCTTGGCCTGCAAGAGAAAGGACGGCCTCTAAGTACAGTGTGGTGCCCTGTCGCTGTGTGCACTGCCTCCCATGGTGGAATAGCTTGGCCAGTGTGTTAAGTGCAGAAAGTGCTATTGATGAACATGCAAGTGCCATTGCTGCGGGAGGAGGGCTGCCCATTAGGCCTTTGAGGTCCCTTTGCCCATAATGTGAGGTGCACATGCAAGGATGAGGGGGACACTGGAAAGGGTACTCACCTTCACCATCCGAGTGAGGTCGTTGAACTTCTTGCGGCATTGGTCCGCACTCCTGGGGACATCACAGGTGGATGACACCCTGCAGGCGATTTTGCCCCAGGCTCTCCTGTACTGGCTCCTGGGAGCCTTCCTGCCACTGTCCGGGCACAGGATCTCTCTTCTCTTCTCCACACCATGAATGAGCACACTCAGAGCATGCTCTGAGAAGCGCTGCGCTCGCTCACGGGCCCTCTCCATTGCTCCAGGCGCTATTTTGGCACACCAGTAGTGCTGAGGCCTAGCTGCAGGGCTCCAGTATGCAGGGCGTGGCAGCAGTCAAAGTTGACCCTTCCCCCTTTAAGAGCTGGCCGGCGTCAGGGTGTCTGCTGTCAATCAAAACATGACCGCACCTGCGCTGCGCCCGGCTTCGGCGTTATTAGGCCGCATCGCCGGCTTAGCGCCGGAACACAGCATTTCAACGCCAGTTTCAGCGCTCGGCCAAACTTAGGGCCAACTCTACTGAATTTCGGCGATGTGGCCTACACTTTCCGGCGGGCGCTAACTTTAGCGAGCGCCCAACTTTAGCGCCCCAAAAGTGTCCAGACTGAATTTCTAGGCCACAGGCTCTGTGTGATCTGTCCATCAGTCAGAAAGGTCCAGAGTTACTATTTACAGTGGACTTAACAGCAACATAAAGGGTTTGTTATTACCCCAACTACACAGCCTCCCACATTACTTTGTGCATCTCGATTCATACAAGGTGTATATAGCTGCATCCCTATACACCGACCATATGGGGAAGTGGCTGTAAAGTATTTATTGTGAAGAAACTCAAAATATTTAACAGCCAATTTTCCAAATGCAATATCCAGGCACAGACTGGGAGCACACTGGACAATTTCAGGAACACTCCTCCTGATTTTCCTTTTTAAAAAAAAATTCATTCACAGGATGTGGGCGTTGCTGGCAAGGCTGAGAAAACATGCCTGTCGTATCCCAAGAAAAGCCTCACATTGGAAGTATGTAATAACGCATTCTGAACTAAATATCATACACCCTAGAAACCCAAGGAAATGAGCAACAAATGGGGAGGCTTTGTTTAATCCTTTTCAGAGCTCATTAATACAGGCCCTGTATCTGAGGACAGAATAGCAAATTTAACTCAATATTCAAAAAATGAGGGAATGAAATGGTGGTTATTATAATAGGGGATGAGGAAGGGTCAATTGAGGGCATTTTATGGGACACAACAGAAAGTTCATCTGGAGAACAGAGAAGCCATAAAACAATAGTTGGTGTGGTTTGTAAAATTATACAGCCTATGGATAAATCTACCTAAATTTGTGGAGATGGAAGCAGAATTAAGAAGCAATTGCTGGCCAGTAGGCAGATTATGCTTCAATTGTCTGTGGAACACATTACATTTATGTCATTTCCGGTGTAGATAAAAACACACAGCGCTAGAATTTTAACAAATTAATGATACCCAATTAAAAAATCAAAACAGGAAGCATTAGGTAACAAAGACCATCCCCAACAAGAGGAAGTACCTGAGGAGGGGAGGACATTACCAGGAGAAAAATATATTCTCCCTTACCACTGACTAAAGTAGCTTCTTTATTTAATATCTGTTCTCAGAACTTATTTATCATTATTATTTGTCAATATAGAGTTGGAGCTTTAATTAACTCCACTCTCTTGAAGGAATCAGAGAGCCCACAGACTAATACCACAGCAGAGCAGAGATGCAAACGACCCAATTCTAGGCCACACTGAACTCCAGCCATTATCAGAACCTCTGATAATTACAGTAGGCATTGCAGAGTTATATTAAAGAACCTTCAAATGGCCAGGGTTAGAATTAAAACAACTGGAACAGAAATGGTGGAAACTGAGCAACAAATAATCTCATTGTTCAGCCTCTGAGGGGTAACTGGTTTCAGGGAGGGGATCAATCAATCCCAATCACACGTTGATCCCGTTCTACTGGAGCTTCCCTACATCCTAGAATGAAATTAAGTTTAACTGTTCCAAATAGTTGTTTCTTCCTTTCACCCAAAACCACAAATACAACATTATTAAACATCCACAGTAGCTGAACTCTTAACATTATAAATAATTTAGAGGGAAGAATTGTGTCCAAATTTGCAGACGATACAAATTGGGAACAGTGGCAAATGATGAATATCAACGAGTACAAATTCAAAAGAATCTTGACAAGCTTAATCGGTGGGCAGAGAAATGGAGATGCAATTTAATACGTGGAAATGTAAGGCTACAAGATTGGGCAGAGGAAAGGTTATGTGGATTATGTGCTAAATGGGAGAGTACTTGAGGTTTCGGCGCAGGAGAGAGATCTTGGGCTTTTAGTGGACAGGTCACTAAAACCATCAGCACAATGTTCCCAGGCTGTTAAAGCAAACTGAACGTTGGGATCCATAGCGAGGACTGTAACATAAATCCAGAGGTAATTTTATAACTGTATTTGGCCCTGGTGAGACCTCATCTGGCGTATAGCGTGCAGTTTTAGTCACCTTATTTCAAAAAGGATATTCATTTATTGGAGGGGTACAGAGAAGGATATTCAGTTATCGGAGGGGGTACTTTTCGAGCCTGCTCCACCATTCAATAAGATCATGGCTGATCTTTGACCTCAACTCCACTTTCCCGCCCGATCCCCATATCTCGATTCCCCTAGAGTCCAAAAATCTATTGATCTCAGCCTTGAATATACTCAGCGACTGAGCATCCACAGCCCTCTGGGGCAGAGAATTCCAAAGATTCACAACCCTCAGTGAAGAAATTCTTCCTCATCTCAGTCCTAAATGGCCGACCCCTTATCCTGAGACGATGCCCCCTAATTCTACACTCTCCAGCCAGGGAAACAATCTCTCAGTATCTACCCTGTCAATCCCCCTCAGAATCTTATGTTTCAATGAGATCACCTCATTCTTCTAAACTCCAGAGAGTATCGGCCTCATTCACTCAATCTCTCCTCATAGGACAGCCCTCTCACCCCAGGAATCAATCTAGTGAACCTTCGTTGCACCGCCTCTAAGGCAAGTATATCCTTCCTGAGAAAAGGAGACCAAAACTGTGCCCAGTACTCCAGGTGTGGTCTCACCAAGGCCCTGTACAATTGCAGCAAGACTTCTTTACTCTTGTACTCCAGCCCCCTTGCAATAAAGGTCAACATGCCATTTGCCTTCATACAAACTAGGAGCAGGAGTAGGCCACTCGGCCCTTCGAGCCTGCTCCGCCATTCAATAAGATCATGGCTGATCCGATTACTCCACAGTCCCACCTACCCCCGATAACTTTTCACCCCCTTGCTTACCAAGAATCTATCTACCTCTGCCTTAAAAATATTCAAAGACTCTGCTTCCACCGCCCTGAGGAAGAGAGTTCCAAAGACTCACGACCCTCTGAGAAAAAAATTTTTCCTCATCTCTGTCTTAAATGGGCGACCCCTTATTTTTAAACAGTGACCCCTAGTTCTAGATTCTCCCACAAGAGGAAACATCCTCTCCACATCCACCCTGTCCAGACCCCTCAGGATCTTATATGTTTCAATCAAGTCACCTCTTACTCTTCTAAACTCCAGCGGATACAAGCCTAGCCTGTCCAACCTTTCCTCATAAGACAACCCGCCCATTCCAGGTATTAGTCTAGTAAACCTTCTCTGAACTGCTTCCAACGCATTTACATCCTTCCTTAAATAAGGAGACCAATACTGTACACAGTACTCCAGATGTGGTCTCACCAATGCCCTGTATAACTGAAGCATAACCTCCCTACTTTTGTATTCAATTCCCCTCGCAATAAACGATAACATTCTATTAGCTTTCCTAATTACTTGCTGTACCTGCATGTAACCTTTTGTGATTCATGCACTAGGACACCCAGATCCCTCTGCATCTCAGAGCTCTGCAATCTCTCCATTTAGATAATATGCTTCTTTTTTATTCTTCCTGCCAAAATGGACAACTTCACATTTTCCCACATTATACTCCATCTGCCAGATCTTTGCCCAATCACTTCTTATCTACATCCCTTTGTAGCCTCCTTATGTCCTCTTCACAATTTACTTTCCTACCTATCTTTGTGTCATCAGCAAATTTAGCAACCATACCTTCGGTCCCTTCATCTAAGTCATTTATATAAATTGTAAAAAATTGAGGCCTCAGCACGGATCCCTGTGGCACATCACTCGTTACATCTTGCCAATCAGAAAATGACCCATTTATGCCTACTCTCTGTTTCCTGTTAGCTAGCCAATCTTCTATGCATGCCAATATGTTACCCCCTACACCATGAGCTTTTCTTTTCCGCAATAACCTTTGATGTGGTACCTTATCAAATGCCTTCTGGAAATCTAAGTACAGTACATCCACCGGTTCCCCTTTATCCACAGCACGTTACTTCCTCAAAGAACTACAATAAATTAGTTAAACATGATTTCCCTTGCACAAAACCATGTTGACTCATTACTTGCTGTACCTTCATGCTAACTTTCTGTGTTTCCTATACGGGGCAGCACGGTGGCATAGTGGTTAGCACTGTTGCCTCACAGCGCCAGGGACCCGGGTTCGAATCCAGCCTCGGGTGACTGTCTGTGTGGAGTTTGCACATTCTCCCTGTGTTTGCGTGGGTTTCCTCCGGGTGCTCCGGTTTCCTCCCACAGTCCAAAGATGTGCGGGTTAGGTTGATTGGTTATGATAAATTAACCCTTAGTGTTAGGGGGATTAAATACGTGGGGTTACAGGGATAGGGTGGGATATGTGTTGGTGTAGGGGTTACGGGGATCGGGTGGGATATGTGTCGGTGCAGGCTCGATGGGCCGAAATGGCCTCTATCTGCACTGTGGGGTTTCTGTGATTCTGTGACCTGTATGGGTACAGAGAAGGGTATTCAGGTATTGGAGGGGGTAGAGAGAAGGGTATTCAGTTATTGGAGGGATACAAAGAAGGGTATTCAGTTATTGGAAGGGGTACAGAGAAGGGCATTCAGTTATTGGAAGGGGGTACAGAGAAGGGCATTCAGTTACTGGAGGGGGTACAGAGAAGGGCATTCAGTTATTGGAAGGGGGTACAGAGAAGGGCATTCAGCTATTGGAGGGGGGTAGAGAGAAGGGCACACAGCTATTGGAGGAGGAACAGAGAAGGGTATTCAGTTATTGGAGGGTTACAGAGAAGGGCATTCAGTTATGGGGGGGTACAGAGAAGGGCATTCAATTATTGGGGGGTACAGAGAAGGGTATTCAGTTATTGGAAAGGGGCATTCAGTTATTGGGGGGTACAGAGAAGGGTATTCAGTTATTGGAAGGGGTACAGAGAAGGGCATTCAGTTACTGGAGGGGGTACAGAGAAGGGCATTCAGTTACTGGAGGGGGTAGAGAGAAGGGTATTCAGTTATTGGAGGGGGTACAGAGAAGGGTATTCAGTTATTGGAGGGGGTACAGAGAAGGGCATTCAGTTACTGGAGGGGGTAGAGAGAAGGGTATTCAGTTATTGGAGGGGGTACAGAGAAGGGTATTTAGTTATTGGAGGGGGTACAGAGAAGGGCAGTTATTGGAGGGGGTACAGAGAAGGGCATTCAGTTATTGGAAGGGGGTACAGAGAAGGGTATTCAGGTATTGGAGGGGGTAGAGAGAAGGGTATTCAGTTATTGGAGAGGGTACAGAGAAGGGTATTCAGTTATTGGAAGGGGGTACAGAGAAGGGCATTCAGTTATTGGGGGGGTACAGAGAAGGGTATTCAGTTATTGGAAGGGGGTACAGAGAAGGGCACTCAGTTATTGGAGGGGGTAGAGAAGGGTATGCAGTTACTGGAGGGGGTACAGAGAAGGGCATTCAGTTATTGGAAGGGGGTACAGAGAAGGGTATTCAGTTATTGGAAGGGGGTACAGAGAAGAGCATTCAGTTATTGGAAGGGGGTACAGAGAAGGGCATTCAGTTATTGGGGGGGTACAGAGAAGGGCATTCAGTTATTGGGGGGTACAGAGAAGGGCATTCAGTTATGGGGGGTACAGAGAAGGGCATTCAGTTATTGGAGGGGGGTAGAGAGAAGGGCACACAGCTATTGGAGGAGGAACAGAGAAGGGTATTCAGTTATTGGAGGGGGTACAGAGAAGGGCATTCAGTTATTGGAGGGGGTACAGAGAAGGGCATTCAGTTATTGGAGGGGGTACAGAGAAGGGTATTCAGTTATTGGAAGGGGTACAGAGAAGGGCATTCAGTTATTGGAGGGGGTACAGAGAAGGGTATTCAGTTATTGGAGGGGGTACAGAGAAGGGTATTCAGTTACAGGAAACTTTCTGATAGCCGGCACTGATGGGACCGAGCTGGTGCCGTAACATCAAAAGTGCAGGACATACCAGAGTTAATGTTTAAACATACGGAACTGAGAAGCTCCGTGTGAATCAACAAACCCTGTTGCTTAGCAACAGCTTCAAAACAGTCAGCTGCAGCTGCAAGCGTCTGTAGCTGAAGCTGTTGCTATAGCTACAGACCTTGCAGTGCTTGACTGGGGGGGAAAAAAGCAACGAGAACTAAAAAAACATTAGAAAACGGCTCCTGATTTTTGCCGTTAGATCGAGTATTCCGGACATATAACCTCCGGATAAACCAGTTTCCTGTATTGGGCTACAGGGTTGATCCCAGAAGTTAATGGAAGGACTCATGGGGAAAGATGGACAAAGATTGAAAAGAGGTGACCAAGAGGAGATCTAATAGAAGAGTTTAAAACATTGAAAGATTTGGCCAAATTGGATCCCAGTAAGGTTTTCTGCCATGTACAGAATTTAAGCACAAGGGGACATATTTACAAATGAAAGACAACAAAAGCAAATAGGAAATGGGGAGGTGAGTATGTGGAACAGATTACTAGCATGGGGGTGGAACAAGAAACATTAATGAGTTTCAAAAAGCAACTAGACTGGTTCTGGTCAACAAATGGGCTTCAGGGTTATTAGAAATGGAACATGGGAACAAAGTGGGTAGGTGGGTTAGATGGGCCAAAGGACATATTGTGGGTAGGTGGGTTAGATGGGCCAAATTGGCCAGAAAAAGCAATAATCCTGAGGATTGGGAGCAGTTTAGGATTCAACAAAGGAGGACAAAGGGATTAATTAAGAAAGGGAAAATAGAATATGAGAGTAAGCTTGCGGCGAACATAAAAACTGACTGTAAAAGCTTTTATAGATATGTGAAGAGAAAAAGATTGGTGAAGTCAAGTCCCTTGCAGTCAGAATCAGGGGAATTTATAATGGGGAACAAAGAAATGGCAAACCAATTAAATACATATTTTGGTTCTGTCTTCACAAAGGAGGACACAAATAACCTCCCAGAGATGCCAGGGAACATAGAGTCTGATGAAAGGGTGGAACTGAAAGAAATCAGTATTTGTAGGTGATGTGCCTTCAATAACCACAAAACTAGAAGTTATAGACTTTAACAAGTTGGCTTTTAATCACTAAGATCAGAGCTAACATCTCAACACACCGACTGGCTCACAGGAATGAGTCATACAGATCCTGAGATCTTTATGTAAGAGAAGTCAGGGGCGGAGCCAAGAGCCAAGACCTGGAACCTTCCAGGTTAGTCAGGAAAGAGGAAGTGAAACTATACGCCGTGTGGGGGAGGGTAATATACATGAGTGCAAAATGAATACAGGCACGACAAACAGATTTCATTATATTCACCCCTTCTTTAGATTTAGTCCATCGGGGTGATGTTTCTTAAAAGTTGGTATAAGTGAGTCTGTCAGGAGGTTTTGCGGTTCTCAGTGATCGGCGCAAAGCCAGTTGGGGTGCCTCTAGGGGAGTGGATTCTGGTTCCTCTGCTCTCCAGGCCTCCGCAGTGTCTTCCAGGTTATCTGCAGTGTCCTCCAGGTTAAAGTTGGGTATTGATACCTCTGGGCGTCCTGTCTCTTTTTGGTGTAGGTCTTCCTCGGGTAGTCTCTCATCGTTCTCTCCGCTCCCCGAGGGAGCGAGGTCTTTTATGGAAACAGTGTCCTCTCACCCGTCAGAGTATTCGATATAGGCGTACTGAGGGTTTGCATGGAGGAGCTGCACCTTTTCCACAAGGGGGTCCGTTTTATGGCCTCTCACGTGCTTCCGCAATAGTACTGTCCCCGGAGACGTCAGCCACGTGGGTAGAGATATGCCTGAGGTGGATTTCCGGGGGAAAACGAACATCTTTTCGTGAGGGGTAGCGTTAGTGGCTGTACATAACAGAGACCTTATGGAGTGGAGCACGTCTGGGAGGACTTCCTGCCAGCGGGAGGTCGGAAGGCCTTTTGACTTTAAGGCTAACGTGACAGCCTTCCAAACAGTAGCATTCTCCCTTTCCACTTGCCCATTACCCCGGGGGTTGTAGCTAGTGGTTCTGCTAGTGGCTATCCCCTTTGAGAGCAAGAACTGGTGCAGTTCGTCACTCATAAATGACGTCCCCCTATCGCTGTGTATGTAGTTCGGCATGCCAAACATGCAGAATAGATTACAGAGACACTTGATGACCGTGGCACTGGTCATGTCTGGGCAGGGAATGGCGAAGGGGAAGCGGGAATATTCATCGATGATATTGAGGAAGTATACGTTACGGTCGGCAGAGGGAAGGGGTCCCTTGAAGTCCAGACTTAGGCGCTCGAATGGCCGTGTGGCTTTGATAAGGTGTGCACGGTCAGGCCTGTAGAAACGAGGCTTGCATTCCGCACAGATGCGGCAGGCTCTGGTCATTGCCCTGACCTCCTCGATGGAGTGGGGCAGATTGCGGGACTTTATAAAATGGTATCGTCGGGTGACCCCTGGGTGACAGAGGTCGTTGTGGAGACCCTGTAATTTGTCCGTATGAATGCTGGCACACATTCCCCGCGATAGGGCGTCTGGGGGTTCATTAAGGGCTCCCGGCCTGTACATAATATCATAGTCGAACGTGGATAGTTCGATCCTCCACCTGAGTATTTTGTCATTCTTGATTTTCCCCCTTTGTTATTAAACATGAAAGCCACTGACCGCTGGTCGGGGAGCAGGGTGAAACGTTTGCCGGCTAGGTAGTGTCTCCAGTGCTGCACTGCCTCCACTATAGCCTGTGCCTCCTTCTCGACAGAAGAGTGCCTGATTTCAGGTCCCTGAAGGGTTCGGGAGAAGAAGGCCACAGGTCTCCCAGCCTGATTGAGAGTCGCAGCTAAGGTAAAGTCTGACGCATCGCTTTCGACTTGAAAGGGAATGCTTTCGTCCACTGCACACAGTGCGGCCCTTTCAATGTCCTGTTTGATACTGGTGAAAGCCTCCCGAGCTTCAGCTGATAGTGGGAAGGACGTCGATTTAATGAGGGGTCGGGCCTTATCAGAGTAATTGGGCACCCATTGGGCATAATACGAAAAAAATCCCAGGCACCTTTTTAAAGCTTTGGGATTGTGTGGCAGGGGCAGTTCCTTTAGGGGGCGGAATCAGTCAGGGTCCGGTCCAATTACCCCATCTTCCACCACACAGCCGAGGATACAGAGACGGGTTGTGTTGAAGACACATTTGTCTTCGTTGTAGGTTAGATTCAGCTTTAGGACAGTTTTTAAAAATCTCGCAAGATTTAGATCGTGGTCTTGCTGGTTGTGCCCACAGATAGTGACATTGTCCAGATAGGGGTAGGTAGCTTGTAGTTTATTCTCATCAACCATGCAGTCCATCTCACGTTGGAAGACCAAGACCCCATTTGTTACCCCGAAGGGCACTCTGAGAAAATGGTAGAGGCGCCCGTTCGCCTCGAAGGCGGTGTATGGGCGGTCCTCCGTTCTAATGGGGAGCTGGTGATACGCGGATTTGAGGTCGATAGTCGAGAAGACTCGGTATTGCGCAATCTGGTTGACCATTTCTGATATGCGGGGTAAAGGGTAGGCGTCCAGCTGGGTATAAATATTAACAGTCTGGCTGTAGTCAATTACCATCCATTTCTTTTCGCTATTTTTAACTATGACTACTTGGGCACGCCACGGGCTGGTACTGCATTCAATAATGCCTTCCCGCAGGAGTCTGTCCACTTCCGCCTTGATAAAGTGTCTGTCTTCCAGACTGTACCGTCTACTTTTGGTCGCTATGGGCCTACAGTTCGGAGCGAGATTAGCGAATAAAGAGGGCGGGCTGATTTTTAAGGTTGATAGGCCACAGACTGTGAGTGGCGGCTGGGACCCGCCATATGCTAGCGTGACACTTTCATGGTGGCACTGGAAGTCCAGGCCCAAGATTACATTAACAGAGAGTTCTGGCATCACGAGGAGTTTAAAATCCTTGTAGTCCATGCCTTTTACAGTCAGTGTTACCACACAGTAGCCCAAAATGTCCGAAGTGTGGGGCTTAGCAGCCATAGCAATTCTGCTCCGTGTAGGGGTTACCGTTAATGAGTGCCGGTGTACCAGGCTAGGGTGGATAAAACTCTCGGTACTCCCACAGTCAATTAAACATTTCGTTAAATTCCCGTTTACCTGTACGTCCATCATAGATTTTGTCAACGGGTGTGGCCTGGATTGATCCACCGTGATCGAAGCCACTGTTGGGCCCTGGGCGGCCGTTGAGTCGGGAAAAGATGGCGGATCCCAAGATGGCGGCTCACACGGCACGCATGAGGCGGTGACGGAGTTGGAAATCGGATTCCCCCTGCAGACTTTGCTAAAATGCCCCTTTTTCGTACATTTGAAGCATGTAGCGTCCTTCGCTGGGCATCGTTGTCTGGGGTGCTTGGCCTGGCCGCAGAAGTAGCATTTCGGGCCTCGAGACATTGCCACTGTAGTAGGACTCCTGGGTGAACTTGTGCGTGGGGACTTCGGCGGTGTAGAGCTCGTCTGAGACCTGGATGGGGAAGATGGCTGATTCCAAGATGGCGGCCCACTCGGCGCGCACGAGGCGGTGAGGGCCGCATGGCCGGAAGAATAAGAGTCAGAGTTTTTCTGGGCCACGTCCAGCGATCGCGCAGTGGCCACTGCCTTTTTTAAGTCCAGGACCTCCTTCTCCAGCAGTCTCTGCGGGATATAATTCGATTTGAGGCCCGTGATGAAGGAATCGCGGACCAATTCGTCAGAGTACACGTTGGCCGTCACGGCCTTGCAGTTACAGTCCCGGACCAAGTCCTTTAGGCCCTGTAAGAAATCGTCCCTTGATTCCTCAGGTCGCTGCCTGCGTGTAGCCAGCAGATGTCTGGCATACACTTCATTTACTGGCCTCTGGTATTGGGCCTTCAGGATAGTGATGGCCTCCATGTAAGAGGTGGCGTCCCGGATGAACGAATAAATCCGATGACTAACGCGAGTAGTCAGTAGACTCAGTTTATCTACCTCGCTAGCAGATGAGGCCCTCCCGAAGAGTTCGAAGCATTTGAGCCAGTGTCCAAATTGATTTGATGCTTCAGCAGAATGTGGATCCAAGTCCAGACGCTCTGGTTTTAGGAGTCGATCCATCCTAGTATTCTTTCGTGATTAAAATTGATGTGCCTTCAATAACCACAAAACTAGAAGTTATAGACTTTAACAAGTTGGCTTTTAATCACTAAGATCAGAGCTAACATCTCAACACACCGACTGGCTCACAGGAATGAGTCATACAAATCCTGAGATCTTTAAGTAAGAGAAGTCGGGGCAGAGCCAAGAGCCAAGACCTGGAACCTTCCAGGTTAGTCAGGAAAGAGGAAGTGAAACTATACACCGTGTGGGGGAGGGTAATATACATGAGTGCAAAACGAATACAGGCACGACAAAGAGATTTCATTACAGTAGGGAAATGGTGTTAGGAAAATTGATGGGACTGAAGGCCGATAAATCCCCAGGGCCTGATAATCTACATCCCAGGGTACTTAAGGAAGTGGCCCTAGAAATAGTAGATGCATTGCTGGTCATCTTCCAGAACTCGATAGACTCTGGAACAGTACCCATGGATTGGAGGGTAGCTAATGTTACCCCACTATTCAAAAAAGGTGGTAGAGAAAAAGCGGGGAATTATAGACCGGTAAGCCAGACATCGATAGTGGGGAAAATGCTAGAGTCCATTATAAAAGATGTAATAGCAGAGCACTTGGAAAGCAGTGACAGGATCGGACAAAGTCAACATGGATTTACAAAAGGTAAATTATGCTCGACTAATCTACTGGAATTTTTTGAGGATGTAACTGGTAAAATAGATAAGGGAGAACCAGTGGATGTGGTGTATTTGGACTTTCAGAAGGCTTTCGATAAGGTCCCACATAAGAGATTAGCGTGCAAAATTAAGGCACATGGGATTGGGGGCAAGGTATTGACTTGGATAGAGAACTGGTTGGCGGACAGAAAGCAAAGAGTTGGAATAAACGGGTCGTTTTCCGAGTAGCAGGCAGTGACTAGTAGGGTACCGCAAGGATCGGTCCTTGGACGCCAGCTGTTCACAAGATATATATTAATGATCTAGACGAGGGAATTGGATGTAATATCTCCAAATTTGCAGACGACACAAAGCTGGGTGGGAGGGGAAGCTGTGAGGAGGATGTCGTGAAACTCCAGTACGATTTGGACAGGTTGGGTGATTGGGCAGAAACATGGCAAATGCACTATAATGTGGATAAATGTGAGGTTATCCACTTTGGTGGCAAAAACAGGAAGACAGATTATTATTTGACTGGCAATGGATTGGGAGAAGGGGAAGTGCAGAGAGACCTGGGTGTTCTTGTGCACCAGTCGCTGAAGGTAAGCATGCAGGTGCAGCAGGCGGTTAAGGCGGCAAATGGTATGTTGGCCTTCGTAGCAAGAGGGTTCGAGTACAGGAACAAGGATGTCTTGCTACAGTTGTACAGGGCCTTGGTGAGACCGCACCTTGAGTATTGTGTGCAGTTTTGGTCGCCTTACCTGAGGAAGGACGTTCTTGCCATGGAAGGAGTGCAGCGAAGATTCACCAGGCTGATGCCTGGGATGGCAGGAATGATGTATGAGGAGAGATTGTGTCGATTGGGCTTATACTCACTGGAGTTTAGAAGATTGAGAGGGGATCTCATCGAAACCTATAAAATTCTGTCAGGCCTGGACAGACTAGATGCAGGAAGGATGTTTCTGATGGCCGGGGAGTCCAGAACCAGGGGTCACAGTCTAAGGGTAAGGGGTAAGCCATTTAGGACAGAGATGAGGAGGAATTTCTTCACCCAGAGAGTGGTGAACCTGTGGAATTCTCTGCCACAGAGGGTGGTGAAGGCCAGTTCATTAAATATATTCAAGAAAGAGTTGGATATATTTCTTAAGGCTAAAGGGATCAAGGGATATGGGGAGAAGGCAGGGACAGGGTACTGAATTTGGATGATCAGCCATGATCTCATTGAGCCTGCTCCGCCATTCAAAGGGCCGAATGGCCTACTCCTGCTCCTATCTTCTATGTTTCCATGTAAAGGCCACACTGTGGGTAGGTGGGTTAGATGGGCCAAAGGGCATACTGTGTGTAGGTGGGCTCGTCGTTTAGTCCACTAGAAATTGTTGACTAGCCACAAGTGTTGCTATGGTGACACTGTTTTAGCCACATGCACTAATTGTAGTAAAAGCCACCTTACACACACAGGTCAATGTACTTCACAATTATATTTACTTAATCAACCAGCACTCAGTAACCTGGGGTGTACAGCCCTCACCATGATCAGAAAACACTCACATTCTGCTTTTCATCTTCCCAACAAATGCACAAAAAGGCTAAAGTTCACATGCATGCACTGTGCAAATGAGTATTGAGATCACATGACCATCTTTAATTTACTAATCAGAAATGCAGTTAGCCACCTCTGGCTAGTGACTAATGTATTGGACAACACTGGGCAAGATGCATCAATGGTCTTTACCAGCATGGAACTATCCAAAAAAGATTCTGTACGATGGATACAGAATGGAGCTGGGAACAGCACCAAGAACCTGAGAAACCTGCACCAGAGTTTCAGGCCTCTTCAAATTGGGTGACAAGTCTACATTTTTGAGCCAGAGTGTTTGCACCTTTAGGAGCGTTACATACTGCAGGTTAAAAGGGGAGTAATAATTCTGGAAACTTGCCCAGGTTCCTGGGTTTGCACAGTGTTATTTTATAACAACAACAACTTGTACTTATATAGTGCCTTTAACGTAATAAAACATTCCAAGGCGCTTAACAGGAGTATTAGAAGAAAAAAATTTGACACCAAGCCACCTATGGCGGAATTAAGGCAGGTGACCAAATGCTTGGTCAAAGAGGATGATGTTGCCGAGGGGTAGCATGTAGATGAGAAATAGGAGGGGGGCCAAGGATAGATCCTTGGGGGCACAAGGGGTAACGATGCGGGAGCGGGAAGAGAAGTCGTTGCAGGTGATTCTCTGGCTATGATTAAATAAGAATGGAACCAGGCGAGTGCAGTCCCACCCAGCTGGACGAGGGTGGAGAGGCATTGGAGAAGGATGGAGTGGTCAACCATGCCAAAGGCTGCAGACAAGTCAAGAAGGAGGAGGAGGGATAGTTTACCTTTGTCACAGTCACAAAGGATGTCATTTGTGACTTTGACGAGAGCTGTTTCGGTACTGTGGTGGAGAGGAAACCTAATTGGAGGGATTGAAACATGGAGTTGCAGGAAAAGATAGGCACATTTATATTTCTCTGTTCAAGTAAAAAGATAGTATTATAGCAAATTACATTAAATCCCCATCACGAGGCACAGCAGCTTGGTTTTAAAAACAGTTCTTTGACAAAAATTAAATTCCATTATTTTACAATAAAAGTATCTTTTGTTTCTTATATTAAGAGGCCTAGAGTTAGACTTAAATACAAGACAAAAGTAATTTTAGTAGAATAAGGAAGTAAAACATTCAATGATCTGAAAACACTCACACTTTGCTTTTGGCCTCATCATTCACGTTGGCCCCAAGAGAAATCCCAGGGTGAGGAGACAAATCTCAAACCAAGTGTCTCATCCCACACCAAACAGCCCAGAGACTTTGCCGAGGCTTTCCACCCAACCCTACCCCCTCACCCCGCAAAATGTACATAACTCTTAAAAGCTAAGGGAACAGTAGCAGTGGTCATGCTACTGGACTAGTAATGCAGAGATGAGAGTACAAATCCCACTCATGGCAGCTGGGGAATTTAAATTCAGTTAATTAAATAAATCTGGAATAAAAAGCTAGTATCAATAATGGTGACCATGATTGTCGTAAAAACCCATCTGGTTCACTAATGTCCTTACCTGGTCTGGCTTATATGTGACTCCAGCAATGTGGTTGACTCTTAACTGCCCTCTGAAATGGTCTAGCAAGCCACTCAGTGATGATAAACCGCTAAATGAAACAATAGTAAGAATAAAACTGGACGGACCACCCGACATCCTTCACTAACATCTGGGGACTTGTGCCAACATTTAGGAGCTGTCCCACAAACTAGTCAAGCAACAGCCTGACAGTCATACTCACAGAAATATACCTTTCAGCCAATGTCCCAGACTCCTCCATCACCATCCCTGGGTATGTCCTGTCCCACCAGAGGTGGTGGCACAGTGATATACAATCGGGAGGGAGTGGCCGTGGGAGTCAACATTGACCCTGGACCTGATGAAGACTCATGGCATCCTCCTGCTCATTACCACCTACCGCCCTCCCTCAGCTGATGAATCAGTACTCCTCCTCCATGTTGAACACCACTTGGAAGAAGAACTGAGAGTAGCAAGGGCACAGAATGTACTCTGGGTGGGGACTTCAATGTCCATCACCAAGAGTGGCTCGGTAGCACCACTGCTGACCGAGCTGGCCAAGTCCTGAAGGACATAGCTGCCAGACTGAGCCGGCAGCAGGTGGTGAGAGAACCAACACGAGGGAAAAACCTACTTGACCTCGCCCTCACCAATCTACCTGTCGCAGATGCATTTGTCCAGGACAGCATTGGTAGCAGTGACCACCGCACAGTCACTGTGGAGACGAAGACCTGTCTTCACACTGAGGACATCCTCCATCGTGTTGTGTGGCTCTACCACCATGCTAAATGGGATAGATTCAGAACAGATCAAGCAGCTCAAAACTGGCGCTGTGGGCCATCAGCAGCAGCAGAATTGTATTCCACCACAATCTGTAACCTCATGGCCTGGCATATCCCTCACTCTACCATCATTAAGCCAGGTGACCAACCCTGGTTCAATGAGTGTAGAAGAACATGCCAGGAGCAGCACCAGACGCAGCTAAAAATGAGCTGCCAACCTGGGGAAGCTGCAACACAGGACTACATGCATGCTAAACAGAAGGAGCATGCTATAGACAGAGCTAAGTGATCCCACAACCAACGGATCAGATCAAAGCTCTGCAGTCCTGCCACATCCAGTCATTAATGGTGGTGGACCATTAAACAACTGACAGGAGGAGGCGGCTCCATGAACATCCCCATCCTCAATGATGGCAAAGCCCAGCATGTGAGTGCAAAAAACAAGGCTAAAGTGTTTGCAACCATCTTCAGCCAGAAGTGCCGAGTGGATGATCCATCTCGACCTCCTCCTGAGGTTTCCACCATCACAAAAGCCAGCCTTCAGCCAATTCGATTCACTCCACGTGATATCAAGAAATGGCTGAGCGCACTGGATACAGCAAAGGCTCTGGGCCCCGACAACATAGAACCATAGAAAGTTACAGCACGGAAGGAGGCCATTTCAGCCCATTGTGTCCGCGCCGGCCGACAAAGAGCTATCCAGCCTAATCTCACTTCCCAGCTCTTGGTCTGTAGCCCTGCAGGTTACAGCATCCCAAGTGCACATCCAAGTACTTTTTAAATGTGGTTAGGGTTCCTGCCTCTACCACCCTTTCAGGCAGTGAGTTCCAGACCCCCACAACCCTCTGGGTGAAGACATTTCTCCTCAAATCCCCTCTAAACCTTCCACCAATTACTTTAAATCTGTGCCCCCTGGTTTTTGATCCCTCTGCCAAGGGAAATAGGTCCTTTCTATCCGCTTTATCTATGCCCCTCAATTTTATACACCTCAATAAGGTCTCCCCTCAGCCTCCTCTGTTCCAAGAAAAACAGACCCAGCCTATCCAGTCTTTCCTCATAGCTAGGATTCTCTACTCCCAGCAACATCCTTGTAAATCTCCTCTGTACCCTCTCTAGTGCAATCACATCTTTCCTGTAATGTGGTGACCAGAACTGCACGCAGTACTCTAGCTGAGGCCTAACTAGTGTTTTATACAGTTGAAGCATAACTCCCCTGCTCTTGTATTCTATGCCACGGCTAATAAAGGCAAGCATTCCGTATGCCTTCTTAACCACCTTATCTACCTGGCCTGCTACCTTCAGGGATCTGTGGACATGCACTCCAAGGTCCCTTTGTTCCTCTACACTACTCAATGTCCTACCATTTCATGTGTATTCTCTTTCCTTGTTAGCCCGCCTCGAATGCATTACCTCACACTTCTCCGGATTGAATTCCATTTGCCACTGTTCTGCCCACCTGACCAATGTATTGATATCTTCCTGCAGTCTACAGCTTCCTTCTTCCCAGCTGTCGTGCTGAAGACTTGTGCTCCAGAATTAGCTGCGCCTCTAGCCAAGCTGTTCCAGTACAACTACAACACTGGCATGTACCTGACAATGTGGAAAATTGCCACAGTATGTCCCGTCTACAAAAAGCAGGACGAATCTAATCCGGCCAATTACCACCCCATCAGTCTACTCTCAATCATCAGCAAAGTGATGGCTGATGTTGTCGACAGTGCTATCACGCAGCACTTACGCACCAATAACCTGCTCATCGATGCTCAGTTTGGGTTTTACCAGGACCACTCAGCACCAGACCTCATTACAGCCTTGGTCCAAACATGGACAAAAGAGCTGAATTCCAGAGGTGTGGTGAGAGTGACTGCCCTTGACATCAAGGCAGCATTTGACTGATTGTGGCAGCACGGAGCCCTAGTAAAATTGAAGTCAATGGGAATCAGGGGGAAAACTCTCCATGGCTGGAGTCATAACTAGTGGTTGTTGGAGGCCAATCATCTCAGCCCCAGGATATCGCTGCAGGAGTTCTTCAGGGCATCAACATCCTAGGGGTCACCATTGACCAGAAACTTAACTGGACCAGTGACAAATACTGTAGCTACAGAGGTCAGAGGCTGGGTATTCTGCAGTGAGTGTCTCACCTCCTGACTCCCCAAAGCCTTTTCACCATTGACAAGGCACAAGTAAGGAATGTGATGCTCTCCACTTGCCTGGATGAGTGCAGCTCCAACAACACTCGAGAAGCTCGACACTATCCAGGACAAAGCAGCCCGCTTGATTGGCACCCCATTCACCAATTCATTCCCTCCACCACCCGGCGCACCGTGGCTGCAGTGTACAAGATGCACTGCAGCAACTCACCAAGGCTTCTTCGACAGCACCACCCAAACCCACGACCTCTACCACCTAGAAGGACAAGGGCAGCATGCGCATGGGAACACGATCACCTCCAAGTCACACACCATTCTGACTTGGAAATATACCACCATTTCTTCATAGTTGCTGGGTCAAAATCCTGAACTCGCTCTCTAACAGCACTATGGGAGTACCTTCACCACACGGACTGCAGCAATTCAAGATGGCTCACCACCACCTTCTCAAGGGCAATTAGGGATGGGCAATAAATGCTGGCCTTGCCAGCGACACCAACATCCCATAAATGAATTAATAAAAAAATCCCCCTCCCCAATATTACACCCCAATCTCCCTCCCATATTACATCCCATCAGGTCAACTAGCAACCCCAGAAATGAGTTGCACAGCAGAGCAAATGTCTGTTCTCTAACCACCTTCACACCCTGTTCCAGTGAGATTATTAATAGACACCTATTGATGGTCCTGTGAATAAGTGAAAGGGGATTTGTGGTCTCCTCCTCCCATATTTAGTGCAACCACAATGTGTGAACTGGCTATCAGTGTGCAATTAATTTGACCCAGTTCACTAAACAGTCAAGTATGTGTAATAGAGGTGGTTACTGGTGCAATAGGGCGAAGAGAGGGAAATTTGTCGTTTTGAAACACTGCTGGTCTTTTATTTCACATCAAATATGGCAACATTTCAGGCAAGCTTTGCTAATATCCTTCTAAATGTTTCATAATTACTCCCAACTCTTGAAACATCATCGGCCAAATGATTTTATTCTTCATGAAATTCCGCGGTCACATAGAATTAAGACAAAACCTAAATTGTTAATGGGAAACGGGGTGGGGAAGAGAGAAAAAGTGCAAGAGATGATCTTGAGGCTAAATATTTACTCAAAAGTTGATTGAAAATGGCAACTTTAAAAAGGATCAAATATTTTCACATAAAAGCCCAAAGCAATGCAAATTACATTTACATGCAGCATTATTTAATATTTCACCAAGACAATTGCAAATGGTACAGAAAGAGACATTCAAAAGCAAGAGAGCAAAAATAAGCTGCAGAACAAATATATTCATGGCCCTAAACACTGATACTTGGAGTGGCCATTCCAGGTCAAGTGGCCTCCACATTATTTGGCCTTGTGAGCAACGCTAGACGGGGGGGGGGGGGGGGGGCGGGGTTCATTTCTATTGCCATAAATGTTGTACAGTCATGTTTGCACATGTTTACTGCAGGTAACATTCTGTACATTTAGATTGTTGTAAATACTGAGACTTGTAATTTACATCAGGTCCCTAGCCCGAGTGCAGAAACTCGCTGTGGCTTTAGCTCAAGAATGCAAACAGCAACTACCTCAATAGTGGGAAATTGCCACCTGTGAAGCTTAAGACATCTTCATCTCAACAAATACACTGTAGCTAACTCAACAACAGAAATACATTTGGATGAAAGCGTTTGACCAATATTGATAGATCAAGGCGAGTGCACTAATTGGAGCAGGAACTCTGCCTCACTTACAGCAGGGTAGGCACCAACACTCACTAACTCCCTGGATAAGCAACAAGTGAATCAGGAAAGGGAATTGAGGCCTGATCAGGAAAGGGTGCAGAATATGTAAATGAGCTCTGCGTCCACACAAAAATCATCTAGTTCTGTGCATTAAAACAAAAAATTCTGATGTTTTGAAGTCTGATCAACGGGGCTGATGGTTAGTATCATGAAGTGTTAATTTATTTGTGGGTATAATTGTGAATGGTGTACAATTGTGAATGGCAGCAATAGTTTTCAGCCCAGTTTCTCAATCTACATGTTGACCTGTGATCAACCTTTAATGCTGGAACTTGCATACGCACACAACAGGAAGACAGCGGTACTTGGATTATGAAGGATAAACAGCCTGAGTGAGTGAGGGAGCACCTGGGTGGTAGAACTGACAGCAGTTAAACAGCTCACAGAGCATCTGCCTCCTTCCTATTAGTTACAAGCAAGAGATCCCACCTCAAGCACCAAGTCCATTGGTTGGGATCACCTGCCCATGCTGTCCAGCAAGAGACTACCTCATGGCCCAAGTGACAGCGTCTTGCTGATCAATGAGGAATTTTTAATGTTTCATGAAAATCCATTTAGTGTAAAACTCTTACACGATCTGAAGCATCAGTGGATCAGGCCTCAGCACAAACATCACTGACGCAAACACTCCACGAACAGATCAGTGAACGGTGACTTCATTGGGTCCCACTCACTTTGAGCATAGGAGCAGAGATTTCATTCCACGAGGTCATTAGCAGATCCCGTGCTCTTTCCGTTAGCTCTGGCACATCGTCTGTCGTCAGCCCACGGGTCTCCACTGGAGGAAGAATCTGAACTATACACTTGCCTGGAAAAAAACAAAAAGTCACATCACATTGACCACTGACTGGGGGGTGGCGAGCAAGAGGAGATTTGCTGTCCCCCTTATGCAGCTGGAAGGGAGTGGGGCTCGTTTCTCCATTCACCCTTCTGGGAGCCAGGCCACAATTTATTGGCCTAGTCAACCCTCAAAGCTGGGAGTGGAGGTTGCATAATACTTTCCAAACACAGAGTCTACACTAGTCAATTCAGTCAGACCCTGTAGTTGCATGGGGAAATGTTCATAGAATCTTACAGCACAGGAGGCCATTCGGGCCATCGTGCCGGCTCTTTGGTAGAGCTGTCCAATTAGTTCCACCTCCCCCCCTGCTCTTTCCCCATAACCCTGTAAATTTTTCCTTTTTATCCAATTCCTTTTGGAAAGTTACAATTGAATCTGCTTCCACCACTCTTTCAGGCAGTGCATTCCCTATCATATTGATCAGATGTTATTCAAATTTACACATCAATTAATTCTAGATGTTGAAAAAGTATTTAGTAAAAAACCCACACATTATATAAACACGTCAAAGACCGACATGCAGCGTTGGGAGCTGTGCTCATGCAGTTATGATAGCAGTTGGAATGAGCAGGAGAACCCAGCTCGAAAACAAAGCAGCTTTGAAGATGGGTTAAGGGAACTAATCAGTTATTTGGGAGAAGATTGAGGGAGGGATCAGGAACCAGGGATCAAACTCTAAGGCCACAGTGCAGTAGATATAGAAACATTTTGTGCTGAATGAAGAGTTGAGAGGCACGAGTACACGGTGGTCTTCAGGGAAGGGCAGAGGCAGTGTGAAAACAGACTCAGTGCACCATGGAAAGGGAGCTGACGAGCTTGCATGCTTATAGTTAATGAGAAGGGACTAACTAGAGTCTGGGGCAAGGACAGGACTGAAATGGGCCGTTCTTCAAGCGAGTCAAGAGTTCCATGTCATGCTCAATTTCAGATACATACCAGAGGTAAACCTTTTTTCTGCCCTGTTGTAGAAGTCATTGTAAGAGGAGAACACCACTGGGATAATTGGGACCTGAAACACAACAGATCTGGTTAAACAGAGTTCAATAATCAATGTGGACTGGGTTATTGCTTTCCCTCCCAAAAGGATCTACTGGGGTTATCAGCCACCCAACTTTCCCTGGGGTTTAACACCCCTTACGAGATAAAACAAGTGAATGTCAAATCCTAAATAAATAAAAGAGTACATGCTCGAACTGACAGCAAGTGCCTCAGTATCAGAAAGAGAAAAGATGGGGAAGCAGTTCAGATGTGACCTTTCATCAGAACTGGAAAAAGGCAGCAGCTGCCAGTAGAAAGGCTAAAGGTTTGTAAAACATCTTCTAAATGTAAAGAAGTTAAGTGACGATGAAAGGGATTATCAGGTCTCAGCACTGCTTCATGATCTCAACGTGATGTTCAGGAGCATCTCACCTTCCACCTGAACATCCTTTGTTTAAAGGTTCAGACCTGAGCTGACTCCCACCTCCCAATTCACTTCATCCCCGTATACTCTGGAGCGGTTTTTCCTCACTTGTCTTTCTAAACGTATTAAGGGATTGGCCGTGGCTCAGTGGGTAGCATGCTGGTGAGTCACAAGGTCATGGCTTCAAGTCCTATGCCAGAGACTTGAGCACAAACCTCTAGGCCACACTACAGTACAGTATCGACAGAGCAGTGCACTGTTGGAGGGGCAGTCCCGAGGGAGCGCTGTACTGTTGGAGGGGCAGTCCCGAGGGAGCGCTGTACTGTTGGAGGGGCAGTACTGAGGGAGCGCTGCACTGTTGGAGGGGCAGTACTGAGGGAGTGCTGTACTGTTGGAGGGGCAGTACTGAGGGAGCGCTGCACTGTCGGAGGGGCAGTACTGAGGGAGTGCTGTACTGTTGGAGGGGCAGTCCCGAGGGAGTGCTGTACTGTTGGAGGGGCAGTACTGAGGGAGCGCTGCACTGTCGGAGGGGCAGTACTGAGGGAGTGCTGTACTGTTGGAGGGGCAGTACTGAGGGAGTGCTGTACTGTTGGAGGGGCAGTACCGAGGGAGCGCCGCACTGTCGGAGGGGCAGTACTGAGGGAGCGCAGCACTGTCAGAGGGGCAGTACCGAGGGAGCACCGCACTGTTGGAGGGGCAATACCGAGGGAGTGCTGTACTGTCGGAGGGGCAGTACTGAGGGAGCGCTGTACTGTTGGAGGTGCCCTCTTTCAAATGAGACATTAAACCGAGGCCTCGTCTGTTCCCCTCACGGCCACTATTTCAAGAAAAACAGGGGAGTTCTTCCTGGTGTCCTGGCTAATATTTACCCCTCAATCAACATCACTAAAACAGATAATCTGGTCATTATCTCATTGCTGTTAGTGGGAGCTTGCTGCGCACTAATTGGCTGCCGTGTTTCATACATTACAACAGTGACTACACTTCAAAAGTACTTAATTGGCTGTAAAGCGTTTTGGGACATCCTGAGGACGTGAAAGGCGCTATATAAATCCTATCCTTTTCATTGCCCAACACAGATGACCGTTGCACATCATCTAGGATTTTTCACATCCCTCCAATCTTTATAAAAACATAAATTCAGGTCAATAAGCAGCTGCTTTTCCATACATTTGACCATGAACTGTTCTCCTCTTCCCACTGTTTTGGTCAATTCTCTTGTTCACCTTCCCTTTGCAATTCTAACTGACATGGGTCAGTAATTGGGAGACAATAGTTGGGGTAAAGGAAGTGCTCTCTGATTGGTGGAATGTGGCAAATGGAGTTCCCCAGGGCTCTGTACTGGGGCCTCAGTTTTCACCATATTTATTAATGACTTGGATAAAAGAATAGAGTGTTCTTTATCCAAGTTTGCAGATGACACCAAGTTAGGAGGCACAGTAAGCTGCATGGATGGGAGCACCTCAGGAAGCATATATTGGCCATGGAGGGGCTGCAGCGCAGATTCGCCAGGAGATACCAGGGCATAAAGGGTTAAATTATGACGACAGGTTGCATAAACTTGGCCTGTATTCCCTTGTGTGTAATACAACAGGTTTTGACAGCATGTGCTCACAGCTGGACTACACTACAGGTTTGAACAAATAATGCTAAATTGAAGCTTGTTCAGTTTTACACAACCATCTTCAGTTGCTTCATCAATGGCCTTCCCTCCAACATAAGGTCAGAAATGGGGATGTTCACTGATGACTGCAGTGTTCAGCACCATTCACAACTCCTCAGATAATGAAGCAGTCCATGCCCGCATGAAACAAGACCTGGATGACATTCAGGCTTGGGCTGATAAGTGGCAGGTAACATTTGTGCCACACAAGTGCCAGGCAATGACTATCTCCAACAAGCGAGAGTCTAACCACCTCCGCTTGACATCCCCCACCATCAACATTCTGGGGGGTCACCACTGACCAGACACATAAATACCGTGGCAACAAGAGGTCAGAAGTTGGGTATTCTACGGCGAGTGTCTCACCTCCTGACTCCCTAAAGCCTTTCCACCATCTACAAAGCACAAGGAGTGTGATGGAATACTCTCCACTTGCCTGGATGAGTGCAGCTCCAACACCACAAGAAGCTCGACACCATCCTGGACAAAGCAGCTCACTTATAAATAACAGAAAATGCTGGAAAAACTCAGCAGGCCAGGCAACATCCGTGAGAGAAAATAGGAGTTAACGTTTTGGGTGAAAACCCCTTTGCAGCCCACTTGACTGGCACCCCATCCGCCACCTTAAACATTCACTCCCTCCACCACCGGCGCACCGTGGCTGCAGTGTGTACCATCTACAAGATGCACTGCAGCAACTCACCAAGGCTTCTTCGGCGGCACCTCCCAAACCCACGACCTCTTCCACCTCGAAGGACAAGGGCAGCAGGTGCATGGGAACACCATCACCTCCAAGATCCCCTCCAAGTCACACACCATCCTGACTTAGAAATATATCACCAATCCTTCATCGTCACTGGGTCAAAATCCTGGAACTCCCTAACAGCACTGCGGAAGTACCTTCACCACACGGACTGCAGCAGTTCAAGGCAGCGGCTCACCACCACCTTCTCAAGGGGCAATTAGGGATGGGCAATAAATGCTGGCCTTGCCAGCGACGCCCAAATCCCATAAACAAATAAAAAAAACACTATCTGAACTGCAGGAGCCCCACGTAACCATTAGGTGGTAGGAACTCAAGCTGAACCCCCAACTACAAAGAATGCCTGATCTTAGCGAGGTTCCACAAGGCTCCAGCATGCAGCTTGGACAGAGTTTGGGTGAGGTCAAACACCCCGGCATGTGAGTTTTCTCCAGGCCATTAACATGTATCCTGGTGCTCACTCATGTTGCACCATCACATGCAGACTTTACAGCACATGTAACCTCTACCCCTGTGAATAAAATATTCACATTTTGACCGATTTTACCTGTGCTTGCACGGCTAAGTGGAAAGCCCCACGTTTAAATGGCAGCATGTTACCATCATGATTCCTGGTCCCTTCCGGAAACACCCACAACCTGACCTGGAGGGAGACAAAGGTGACTTCAGTACACAATATTGTCAATCTAAAAGTCCACAGCATAACTCGGTGAGTTTGAGATTTATTACAAAATAGCACCCAAAAACACTCACTGGAATGGAGGAGGATGTCAGAATCCCAAACCAGAGCACTTCAGAAATGTTTATCCACAGCCAGCCCTTTGTGATCTGTGCCTGGGAATTTTACCTGGATACCCCTCAGCGCCAATGTATTAAAAACACAAAATTTGGGTCAGTGCTTGGAGCAATCTTTTACACAGATCTCCTCAGGCACAGGAAATTGTCCTGAAGCACTTTTACACCGAGGAAAAACTAGCATCAGAGCAGGAACAAAGGGAAAATGAAGAAATTTAATGAGGGAGCTAGTGTCGAAATCTCGACTCCGAGTAAGACTCTTTTTACACTCTGTTCCGTCAGAAAAGTAGTCTTCATTTACTTGTACAAGGGGAGAGAATCTCAGGCAAGGGCTGAGGCTTACAACTCCAACGAGCATGCATTCGGGCTCTATATTTATAGAGTGAAGTAAACAACTCCTGATTGACATCATTATCATACATCAAACCGTTTCATGCACAAGAACAATGAATAGAACATCTTGTCACATTCCTGTACGTTCATAAGTTAATTATTGCCATATACACAAAGATATCTGTTACCATAGGCTTACTCCTATTCCTCTTACATTGTTCAGTTACAGGCTACACCTTAGGAACGGTTTTGGTACCTAGCACATTCTGTTCTGGCCGTGTTCCAACAGTCTTGCATCAGCTAAACCAATACTTAAACTTTTAACCCATGTCAACTATCCCATCATACTTTGCAAGACTGACAAAACTATACAGGATATTTTATATTTCCACACTAGGCAGAAGGATTTGGGGTAGGTTTTGAAAGCAGAGAGTGTTCAATAGGGCAAGGCACAGTGACCAGTGGGCACCAATGGAATAGGTGATACATTTTGGCAGGAAGAATGAGGCGATATAAACTAAAGGGTACAATTCTAGTACTGACCCCTGGGATACACCACTGTTTACCTTCGTCCAGTCCAATAAACAACCGTTCACCACTACTCCCAGTTTCCTGTCTCTTAGCCAATTTCGGATCCATGCTGCCACTGTCCCTTTTATTCCATGGGCTTCAACTTTGCTAGCAAGCCTATTACGTGGCACCTTATCAAATGCCTTTTGGAAGTCCATATACACATCAACCGCATTGCCCTCATCAACCCTCTCTGTTACCTCATCAAAAAACACAATCAAGTTAGTTTGCCTTTAACAAATTTGTGCTGGCTTTCCTTATTTAATCCACACTTATCCAAGTGACTTAATTTTGTCGCAGATTATAAGCTTCCCCACTGCCACCACCATCTTGTATTTATATAGCGCCTTTCACGAAGTAAAACATCCCAAGGCACTTTGCAGGAGTGTTATAAGACAAAAATTTGACAGAGCCACATAAAAAAACAGGGCAGATGACCAAAAGCTTGGTCAAAGAGGTAGGTTTTAAGGAGCATCTTAAAGGAGGAAAGAGAGGTAGAGGCGGAGAGGTTTAGGGAGGGAGTTCCAGAGCTTAGGTCCTAGGCAGCTGAAGGCACGGCCACTGATGGTGGAGCAATTATAATCAGGGATGCTCAAGAGGGCAGAATTTGAGGAGCGCAGATATCTCGGGGGAGTTGTGGGGCTGAAGGAGATTACAGAGATAGGGAGGGGCGAGGCCATGGAGGGATATGAAAATAAGGATGAGAATTTTGAAATTGAAGCGTTGCTTAACCGGGAGCCAATGGAGGTCAGTGAGCACAGGGGTGATGGGTGAACGGGGCTTGGTGCAAGTTAGGACAGGAGCAGCCGAGTTTTGGATAACCTCAAGTTTACGTAGGGTAGAATGTGGGAGGCCAGCCAGGAGTGTTGCAATAGTACCGAGGTTAAACTGACTGGCCTGTAGTTGCTGGGTTTATCCTTATACCCTTTTTTGAACAAGGGTGTAACATTTGCTATTCTCCAGTCCTCTGGCACCACCCCCATATCCAAGGAGGATTGGAAGATTATGGCCAGTCCCTCAGCATCCTAGGATGCATCCCATCCGGTCCTGGTGACCTATCTACTTTAAGTACAGCTAGGATTTCTAGTACCTCCTCGATCAATTTTTATCCCATCCAGTATTTCTAGTACCTCCTCGATCAATTTTTATCCCATCCAGTATCTCAACTACCTCCCCTTTCACTATGACTTTGGCAGCATCTTCTTCCTTGGTAAAAAGTGATGCAAAGTACTCATTTAGTACCTCAGCCATGCCCTCCAAGGGGAAGCTGGATAAGCACACAAGGGAGAAAGGAATAGGATATGCTGATGGGGTTCATTGAAGGGTGGGAGGAGGCTCGTGTGGAGCATAAACACCGGCACGGACCTATTGGGCCGAATGGCCGGTTTCTGTGCTGTAAATACTGTGCAACTTGAAATCCCCCCACCCTAGTGTGAACATTGCCTTCTACTGGGTTTGGGTCAAGGTATGGGGGCAGGTGGGAGGAGGAAGTCTGTGCCAGTGGGGAATAGCTGCACCATGAACAATCCTGTGGGGAATGCACTGACACTTATAAGACGTTTCAAGATTGCACTGGACTGTTAGTATATCGATGGCAGAGCAATGAAAGGAATTGCAGAGACAAAAAGCTTTTATATTCAATGGTTCCTTTCACTTTTAAACAGTTCCATTTTCTTTTTTGTAATTCAGCGACAATCATTGGACCTCAAGCAGGTCATCAGCATCTGTAAATTGTTCACTGAATATTGTTAACGGTGAGTTTACATTTGAAACACAGGCAGGTTTAATGTGCTTGTGGTGATTGTCATTGTACAGTTGGAATCAAGCAAATCAACGCAAGGACGAGGCTGTTTAATAACAAGGGGTCTTATTTACTCACGTTCTCTTTCACCATGATCTGAGCAGCCTCAGTCATCACACTTTTAGCATCAGACTTTTTCTGCCTGTTGATGAAGATGACACCAGCGAGCCAACATACCAATCCGACAGTGCCAGCATACATCAGCTCCTTCTTCGCAATCGCAACACAACGATCGGGAAGGATTTCCATCATACCTTGGAAACAAGAGTTATCACAATGATTTCTTTACAACAGGAGACTAGATATCAGGTATAACAACAGAAAACGCTGGAAAAACTCAGCATCCGTGGAGAGAAACAGAGTTAACGTTTCAGGTCGATGACCTTCCGTCAGAACTGGGAAAAAGCAGGAAATGGAAAGCAAGTTTAGGGGCTGGGGATGAAAGAACAAAAAGGAAGGTCAGTGATAGGATAGAAAGGAGATTAAGAGACATTGAGATACATTAAGAGATATCCAAGGCAAGAGGAGGTGGTAATGGAACAGGTTAAAGAACAAAGGATGGCTCTAGATGAAGTGTGAATTGCGCTGGCAGAGGGACAGCCGCCATGTGGGAGGGTGAGGTCCCACTCAGACCTCACTGTCCGCGGCCTCTTGCATTGTTCCACGGAAGCTCAGCGTAAGCTCGAGGAACAGCACCTCATCTTTCAATTACCACTTTACAGCCTTCTGGACTCAACAGAGTTCAACAATTTCAGATCATAACCCCGGCCCCTATCACATATTTATATTTTCTTTTTTTTAATCCACACTTTTTGTTTGGCCTTTTTTTCTTCCCTCCCACATGGCAGCTGTCCTTCATTCTGCCAGCGCAATTCACAGCTCATCTAGAGCCGTCCTTTGTTCCTTAACCGGTCCCATTACCACCTCCTCTTGCCTTGAATATCTCTCAATGTGTCTCAATCTCTCCTGCCTTCTATCCTATCACTGACCTTCCCTTTTGTTCTTCCATCCCCTCCCCCTTTTCCCAGCCCCTAAACCTGCTTTCCATTTCCTGCTTTTTTCCAGTTCTGCCAAAAGGTCTTTGACCTGAAACGTTAACGCTGTTTCTCTCTCCATGGATGTTGCCTGGCCTGCTGAGTTTTTCCAGCGTTTCCTGTTGTTATTTCGGATTTCCAGCATCCGCAGTATTTTGCTACTAGATATCAGGTGATGGGCAGGTGGCATTTTACAGTACAGCAAGAAATAGAGAAACCTTAATCATAGAAATTGCAGTACAGGAGACGACCATTCAGCCCAACACCTGGTGCTGTCGACTCGAACCCCATTTCCCTGCTGTTTCTGCATCTACAATACCCTTCAATTACCTTATTAAAGTCTTTGCTGTAGCCCCTTTCTCGTGATAATCCTCAGTTTATGCCTCCTTGTTCCTGATTCACTAGCCAGTGAAAACAATCCTTCACTATTGGTGTTCAAAATCTCTCAGTATTTTGGATACCTCTTATTGGATTTCCCCTTAACCTTCTCTGTTCCAGTGAAACAAGGCCAAATGTTTGCACTGCCCTTCACAGCTATAACCTCTCATTCCTGCTAGAATTGTGGTGAATTTTCACTAGTTTCCCATGACTGCACCATCCTTCCTATAATAGTGGGCAAAGCTGCACACAATACTTCAATACGGCCTAATCAGTATCTTGTACAAATTCAAGATCACTTCATTTTTATATTCTGTTCTTACGAATAAATCCATGTGCTTTTTTAAAAATGACATTTTCAATCTGCAGTCCTACTTTAAAAATCTGTACCTCCCAATCTGCTTCAAGAGCCTTCGTGTTGAGTAAATTCCCTTTCACTGGTCCTTTCACCTACTCTATAATGTGGCACTGCTCTGAGCAGTCCATGTTCCACCAGCAATTCTTCCTCAGTTTACCGGCTCTCCTAATTTGGCATCACTTATAAACCAATATCATACCTCTTGTGCCCATGCACAAATCATAGAAATTGGAAACAATAGCAGCTACAGCACAGACAATTGGAGCCAAACAGCACCCACATTCTGCTCGTCTGAAATGCGTCCTCTGGCTGTCCCTCTAAACATGCGGCTATATTAGTTTATTACATGCATTCAATTTTCATAGGTCTATGTGGCACCTTATCAAAGGCTTTCTGAAAGTCTGATGTACACGACATCCACTGTACGCCCCTTATCCATACACAATCTAATTTGGTTGGACTCTTCACGCACAACACGCTCTCTACAAATGCAGGCTGAATGCTCCCAATTAATCCATGCCTTTTCAAATGTTCATTCATCCCAATTATGGACTCTATGTTTACACACAAGTGAGATAGTCTATCATTTCCCAGCTTATCCTCCTGCTAAATGCAGTGCAAGATTTGTCACCTCCAACCCTCCGGCACAATTCCTATTTCCAAAGCTTTTTAGATAATTATGGTTTGTGCCTCCCTAACCTCCTTCAGTATTCTGGGATGCATATCAGCCCATTTTTTATTCTCATTTAAAAATAGGTATCCTTTTGAATATTTATTTACAATAATGGTTCTTCCTCATCACCCAAAGTCTCACCTTTTTATTCATTCATTTCATTCAATGGATGTAGGCATTGCTGGCAAGGCCAGCATTTATTGCCCATCCCTAATTACCCTCGAGATGGTGGTGGTGAGCCGCCTTCTTGAAATGCTGCAGTCCGTGTGGTGAAGATACTCCCACAGTGTTGTTCGATAGGGAGTTCTAGAATTTTGACCCAACGACAATGAAGGAACAGCAATAAACTTCCAAGTAAGGATGGTGTGTGACTTGGAGGGGAAGTTGGAGGTAATGCTGCTGTTCCCATGCGCTTGCTGCCCTTGTCCTACTAGGTGGTAGAGGTTGCAGGTTTGGGAAGTGCTGTCGAAGAAGCCTTGACGAGATGCACTTCCACTAAAAACTAATGAAGATGAGCTTTTCTGCCACTCCATCGCTCAAGTAGCAGTTGACCATTCTGTTCCTTGCAATAACTGTCCAGATCCATTTCAAATCTTCACTTACAAACATTACATGTGCCTTGAACTCTGAACTGACTGTTCTGCCGGAACATTGGTTTACGAATAGACAGATACATAGATTGAGCAGGGACTAACCAGGATTGCTGCCCTTCATGTACTTGTCACTGTTGCAGAGACCCATGTCTTCAGAGTCTCAAGCAGGCTTAATCAGAATCAAAGAATAGTACAGCACAGAAGGAGGCCATTCTGCCCACCGAGTGTGTGCCAGCTCTTTAAAAGAGAAATTCAGTTAGTCCCACTCCCCTTGAAGGAACGGGAAAGAATATAGTTTAAGAGGGGGGCTCTCTGAATGGCTCACTGTGTAAATGCACCATTCATTGAGTAATACAGATAGGTGGGTCAAAGACTTAACCTTTTTTGCTCTTTACCTAGTTGGCTGATCTCAACTGAAGTGGCATTTGACTCAACACCCCTGGGCTTTTTTTTGGGGGAGGGGTGGGGGGCGGTGGAAAAGAAGGGGAAATCAGACAGGGTTCTTGCTCCCGAGTTCTATCCAGTGAGGAGAGGATCAAGTTTAACTGTGCTGCCACTTAAAGCTGAACAGCCTGCCAGTTTAGGTTTACATGTGATGCAGGACCAAAGCCATAAGCAGGTTCCCTATTAATCAACTCAAGATTGAGGAAACATTCAACAACAACTTGCATTTATATAGCACCTTTAACATAGTAAAACAGCCCAAGGAGCTTCGCAGGAGTATTACAAGACAAAAATTTGACACCGAGTCACACAAAGAAAATTAGGGCAGAGGTAGGTTTTAAGGAGTGTCTTAAAGGAGGAAAGAGAGGTAGCGAGGCAGAGATATTTAGGGAGGGAATTCCCGAGTTTAGGGCCTCGGCAACTAAAGGCACGGCCACCAATGGTTGAGCGATTATAATCAGAGATGCTCAAGAGGGCAGAATTAGAGGAGCGCAGATATCTCAGGGGGTCGTGGGGCTGGAAGAGATTACAGAGATAGGGAGGGGCGAGGCCATGGAGAGATTTCAAAACAAGGATGAGAATTTTGAAATCGAGGCACTGCTGAACCGGGAGCCAATGTAGGTCAGCGAGCACAGGGGTGATGGGTGAACGGGACTTGGTGCGAGTTAGGACATGGGCAGCCGAGTTTTGGATGACCTCAAGTTTACGAATAAACAGATACAATACGAATAGGCTACTTCAAGGCAGCCAAAGGCTGGATTTCACACCAGCCATTACGATCCATTGGTAGCGGCCTTCTTTATCCACCCCAACTGTTGCAAACACCCACTGCCAACACTAAACACAATGAAGACTGGCTACTCAATCGCACTGCCCATCCTTACCCATCAGATCCAGAGAGCTCTGGTGATTGGAGATGATGACATACGGACCCTTGACATCCAGATTCTCCAGCCCCTTTACGTCAAGTTTAATTCCATACAAATTCTTGACGTGTTGCAACACACTACGGACTAACCTAGAACAAAAAGCAAGGAATATGGTTAACAGAAATGCAACTTGTCATGGAACTTGTCAAACTGGTACTTCAGACAATTGTCAGATTGGAGGGACTCTCCAAACAAGTTCTACAGTCAGACAGTGGGTAACCCTGCTCAATAAACAACTCCATAATTACACTGCAAGTAACCCTTACCCTGATTAACAGGAGCGCCTCAGGGTAATGCAAACACTGACTAATGTTTTGACAAACAGATAACAATGACATTTATGCATTTTAATTATGTTCTTGAGGGGCGGTCTCATTTAAGTGTTGACTGGCACAATAACTAATTTATAAAGATAGCATCACTGAACACTGCAAGTGGTATTATGTTCAATTAACAGATTCAATACATTGAGTGCATGAAAAAACAAGTCCCCTAAAAAAAACATGGCAAACAGCTTGGCGGTACTTCCAATTAGATTAAAGACAAATATATAAAAGGACAGTGGAAGTGGGTTAGTGCAGTGTCCTTTCACTGCTGCTGCCTGCGTTCAAACCCAAGAGGAGACAAATCTTTGCTAAATTTGCTTTTCTAGAACACTTGTCTATATGCAGGAAAACTTCTTGAAGCATTTTATATTAGCCGGAGAAAACCGAGCAGCTGGAAGGGGTGATCTAAAGCAGTTTGAGAAAGTTTTGGTTTATAAGTGATGCCAAATTAGGAGAGCCAGTAAACTGAGGAAGTATGCAAAGAATTGCCGGTGAAACATGGACTGCTCAGTGGAGTCGGCAGAGAGCAGTGCCACATTATAGAGTAGGTGAAAGGACCAGTGAAAGGGAATTTACTCAACACTAAGGCTCTTGAAGCAGATTGGGAAGTACAGATTTTTAAAGTAGGACTGCAGATTGAAAATGCCATTTTAAAAAAGCACATCGATTTATTCGTAAGAACAGAATATAAAAATGAAGAAGTGATCTTGAATTTGTACAAGATATTGATTAGGCAATATTGAAGTATTGTGTGAAGTTTTGCATACCATTATAGGAAGGATGTTGCAGCCATGGGAAACTAGCCAGTCACCTGAAATTTGTGCCCTGGTTATCGACCCTTCAGCCATTAAAAACAGTTTCTCTTTATTTACTCTATCTAAATCCTTCATGATTTTCAACACCTCTATCAAATCCCCTCTTGGCCTTCTCTGCTCCAAGGAGAACAAGCCCAGCTTCTCCAGTCTATCCACACAACTGTATTCCCTCATCCCGTGAACCATTCTATTAAATCTCTTTTGTGCCCTCTCCAAAGCCTTCACATCCTTCCTAAAGATTTTCAGACCGGAGGAAGGTATACAGTGGCGTTCGCCAGGGGTCGGTACTGCTTTTCTTGATATATATTAATGACTTAGACTTGGGTGTACAGGGCACAATTTCAAAATTTGCAGATGACACAAAATTTGGAAGTATAATTAACAGTGAGGAGGATAGTGATAGACTTCAAGAGGACAGACAGGCTGGTGGAACGGGCGGACACATGGCAGATGAAAGTTAATGCAGAAAAGTGCAAAGTGATACATTTTGGCAGGAAGAACGAGGAGACAATATAAACTAAAGGGTACAATTCTAAAAGGGGTGCATGAACAGAGAGACCTGGGGGTATATGTGCACAAATCGTTGAAGGTTGCAGGACAGGTTGAGAAAGAGGTTGAAAAAGCATACGGGATCCTGGGCTTCATAAATAGAGACCGAGAGTACAAAAACAAAAGTTCTGATGAACCTGTATAAAACAGTGGTTCGGCCTCAACTGGAGCAGTGTGTCCAATTCTGAGCACCGCACTTTAGGAAGGACGTGAAGGCCTTAGAGAGGGTGCAGAAAAGATTTACAAGAATGGTTCCAGGGATGAGGGGCTTCAGTTACGTGGATAGACTGGAGAAGCTGGGGTTGCTCTCCTTAGAGCAGAGAAGGTTGAGAGGAGATTTGATAGACGTGTTCAAAATCATGAGGGGTCT
The DNA here is from genome assembly GCF_052327205.1 of Somniosus microcephalus. Lineage (NCBI taxonomy): Eukaryota > Metazoa > Chordata > Chondrichthyes > Squaliformes > Somniosidae > Somniosus > Somniosus microcephalus. The sequence goes on from NW_028225493.1 coordinate 219,222, forward strand.
AGACAGAGTCGAGAGAAACTGTTCCCATTGGCGGAAGGGTCGAGAACCAGAGGACACAGGTTTAAGGTGATTGGCAGAAGAAGCAAAGGCGACATGAGGAAAAACTTTTTTTACGCAGCGAGTGGTTAGGATCTGGAATTCACTGCCTCAAAGAGTGGTGAAGGCAGAGTCAATCGTGGCTTTCAAAAGGGAATTGGATAAGTACCTGAAGGAAAAAACTTTGCAGGGCTACGGGTAAAGGGCGGGAGAGTGGGACTAGCTGAATTGCTCTTGCAGAGAGCCGGCATGGGCTCCAACGGGCCGAATGGCCTCCTTCTGTGCTGTAACCATTCTATGATTCTAAAGTGTGGTGCCCAGAATTGAACAAAATACTCCAGCTGGGGCCGAACTAGTGTTTTATATAGGTTTATAAAGTCCAGGATCCCATATGCTTTGTTAACCTGTCCTGCCATCTTCAAAGGTTTCTGCACAAGCACCCACAGGTCTCTCTTCTTGCATGTACCCTCTTTAAAATTGTACCATTTAGTATGTGTGGTCTCTCCTCATTCTTCCTACCAAAATGCATCACCTCACACTTCTCTGCGTTGCATTTCATCCGCCATGTGTCTGCCCATTCCACCAGCCTGCCTATGCCGCGTGAAGTCTATTACTATCTTCCTCACTGTTTACTACACTTCCAAGTTTTGTCTCATCTGCAAATTTCAAAATTGTGCCCTGTACCCCCAAGTCCAAGTCATTAATGTATATCAAAAACAGCAGTGGTCATAGTACTGAACACTGGAGAATGCCACTGTATACCTTCCTCCAGTCTGAAAAACAACCATTCACTACAGCCGTCTGCTTTCTATCCCTTTGCCACTTTTGTATCCATCCTTTTATCCCATGGGCTTCAATTTTGCTAACAAGCCTAATATGTGGTTGTTTATCAAACGCCTTTTGAAAGTCCATATACACAAGATCAACTGCACTGCCCTCATCCACCCTTTCCGTTACCTCATCAAAAACCACAATCATGTTAGACAAACACGATTTGCCCTCAACAAATCCGTGCTGGCTCTCCTTTATTAGTCCCTGCTTGTCCAAGTGTCTGTTGATTTTCTCCCGGATTGTTGTTTCTAAAAGCTTCCCCACCACCGACGTTAAACTGACTGGCCTGTAATTGCCGGGTTTAACCTTCTCCCTATTTTTGAACAAGAGTGTAACATTTGCAATCCTCCAGTCCTTTAGCACCTCCCCTGTATCCAAGGACCATTGAAAGATTGTGGTCAGCACCTCCGCAATTTATTCCCTTACTTCCCTCAGCAACCTAGGATGCATCCCATCCGGACCGAGTGACTTAGCCACTTTAATTGCCACCAGCCTGCCTAATACCTCATCTTTATTTTTATCTCATCCAGTATCCCAGCAACCTCCTTGTTTACCATAGTTTTGGCAAAGTCCTCTTCCTTGGTAAACACCGATGCAAAGTACTCATTTATTACCTCAGGCATGCCTTCTGCCTCCACCAATAGATCTCCATTTTGGTCCCTAATCAGCCCCACCACTCCTCTGACAACCCTTTTTACTGTTAATATGCCTATAGAAGACCTTTGGATTCCCCTTTCTGTGAGCTGCCAATCTATTCTCGTACTGTCTCTTTGCCACACTTATTTCCTTTCACTTCTCCGCTGTACTTTTTATGTTCAGCCTGATTCTCCCTTGTATTATCAAGCTGACATCTGTTATATGCCCCCTTTTTCTGCTTCATCCTACTTTAACTCCTTTGTCATCTCTGGCTTTGGTTGCCCTCCCATTCTCCCTTGTAGGAATGTACCTAGACTGTACCCAAACCATCTCCTATTTAAAGGCCACACATTGCTCCACTACAATTGTGCCCGCTAGTCTTTGACTCCAATTTACAGGGGCCAGATCCCTCCTCAATTTGCTGAAATTAACACTCCTCCAGTTAAGTATTTTTATTCTAGATTACTCCTTGTCCTTCTCCATAACTAATCTAAACCTTACCACACGTTGTGCATTTACATACATGCATTCCAAACCTAACTTAGACCTCTATATTTTCTATGGTCCCAACCAATTCTATATTATTTCTAACACTGTCTCTTCCAGTCCTCTGTGCACCTTTGTTTCTACTTTTATTAATACATCTTCGTGTCCAACCCCCTGCTGAATTAGTTTAAACCCTCCCCACAGCTCTAGTTAACTTGTCCGCAAGGTTATTAGTCCCAGCTCTGTTCAGGTGCATCCTGTCCATCTTGAACAGACCCCTCCTGCCAACATTCTGCTCACTTGCAGAATGTGTCCACTGCAATTACCTGCTCTCTACTTCACAATTTTATATGGTTGTGGTGGTTGGAGGTCAATCACCACAGCCCCAGGACAGCGCTGCAGGAGTTCCTCAGGGCAGTGTCCTAGGCCCAACCATTTTCAGTTGCTTCATCAATGACCTTCCCTCCAACATGTCAGAAATGGGGATGTTCGCTGATGACTGCAGTGTTCAGTGATATTCGCAACTCCTCAGATAATGAAGCAGTCCATGCCCACATGCAACAAGACCTGGACGACACTCAGGCTTGGGCTGATAAGTGGCAGGTAACATTTGCGCCACACAAATGCCAGGCAATGACTATTTCCAACAAGCGAGAGTCTAACCACCACTTCTTGACATTCAACAGCATTACCATCACCGAATCCCCCACCAACATCCTGGGGGGTCACCATTGACCAGAAACTTAACTGGACCAGCCACATCAATACTGTGGCAACAAGAGCAGGTCAGAGGCTGGGTATTCTGCAGCGAGTGTCTCACCTCCTCGCTCCCCAAAGCCTTTCCACCACCTACAAGGCACAAGTCAGGAGTGTGATGGAATACTCTCCACTTGCCTGGATGAGTGCAGCTCCAACAACACTCAAGCAGCTCGACACCATCCAGGGCAAAGCAGCCCGCTTGATTGGCGGCCCATCCACCACCTTAAACATTCACTCCCTCCACCACCGGCGCACTGTGGCTGCAGTGTGTACCATCTACAAAATGCACTGCAGCAACTCACCAAGGGTCCTTCAGCAGCACCTCCCAAACCCGTGACCTCTACCACCTAGAAGGACAAGGGCAGCAGGCGCATGGGAACACCACCACCTCCAAGTTCCCTCCAAGTCATACACCATCCTGACTTTGAAGTATATCGCTGTTCCTTCATCGTTGGGGAGTCAAAATCCTGGAACTCCTTCCCTATCAGCACTGTGGAAGTACCTTCACCACACGGACTGCAGCAGTTCAAGGCGGCAGCTCACCACCACCATCTCAAGGGCAATTAGGGATGGGCCATAAATGCTGGCTTTGCCAGCGACACCCAGATCCCATGAACGAATATTTTAAAAAAAATATTTCTTAACTTGGTTCTAATTTGCAAATTTGGCTAGTGAATTCCCAAGTTCAGGAGAGAATAAAAAGCGGTTTGTTTTAGATCCTCACATTCAGGTTTTGTTACTCGCAATGCACGAAGCGGCGGCAGAGACATTGACGAACAGGTGGCAGTAAAGGAACATAATGCAAAAGTGCCATCTCACTACAACCTCTAGAATCACTAAAACTGAGCGTTTCTGGTGCTCACAGAATCAAAGTCTTTACTTCAGCAACACTCCCACCCTCAGAGTGACTACAAAGACTTTTCCCTTCACCTGTTCACACTTTTGAACTTTCAAACGTTTTGCAAACATATCCCAATCCCACCTCACCACAAACTGTATAACTTTCAATGTAATATCCAGTCAAAAAAAGCTAAATTGGGTAAATGCAAGATCTCGTTTTCCCATCATACCCTGGTTGGCGGGGGGGGGGGGGGGGGGGGGGGTGAGAAAGAGAAAGAAGAGGAGCGTCTGGGACAGATGGTCAGAGCGACGGGTGTCCATCACGGGGAATCTCCCGACTGCAAAAATACCAAGGCCCCTCAGCTGACATCAAGCATTCATTTTAAGATGCACAGGCCAGCATCACAGCACTCCTTGCTGTGGGCTGTTATGACTATTCTGGGAGGGTGAGAAAGTTGTATCTCAAACAAGTGTCCTGATCTTAAACAAAGGCAATTACAATGGCATGAGAGCAGAACTGGCTAAAGTGGACTGGAAAAATAAATTCAAAGGGTAAGACAGTTGAAATGCAGTGGCGGACATTTAAGGAGATATTTCATAACTCAACAAAAATATATTCCTGTGAGAAATAAAGGTTTTGAGAGAAGGGAGCATCATCCGTGGCTAACTAAGGAAGTAAAGGATGGTATCAAATTGAAAACGAAGGCATACAATGGTGCCAAGATTGGTGGGAGACCAGAGGATTGGGAGATTACAAAATGCTGCAGCTCAGAGGGACCTGGGGGTCCTTGTGCATGAAACACAAAAAAAGTTAGCATGCAGGTACAGCAAGTAATCAAAAAGGCAAATGGAATGTTGGGCTTTATTTCATAAGAACATAAGAAATAGGAGCAGGAGTAGGCCATTCGGCCCTTCGAGCCTGGCTGATCTTCTGCCTCAACTCCATTCACCGGCCCTATCGCCATATCCCTTGATGCCTTACTAGTCAGACTTCTGTTTTGAATATACCCAATGACCGAGCCTCCACAGCCCTCTGGGGTAGAGAATTCCAAAGAATCACCACCCTCTGAAAAAATTTCTTCTCATCTCAGTCCTGAATGGCCTACCCTTTATCCTGAGGCTGTGGCCCCTGGTTCTAGACTCCCCAGGGAAACATTCTCCCAGCATCCACCCCATCAAGCCCTGTAATAATTGTGTGTGCTTCAATGAGATCCCCTCTCATTCTTCTGAATTCAAGAGCATAGAGGCCTAGTTTACTCAATCTCTTATACGACAGTCCTGCCATCCCAGGAATCAATCTCGTGAACCTTTGTTGCACTCCCTCTATGGCAAGTATATCCTTCCTTAGGTAAGGAGACCAAAATTGTACACAGTACTCCAGTACTATATAATTGGAGTAAGACTTCTTTACTCCTGTACTCAAATCCTCTTGTAATGAAGGCCAGCATACCATTTGCCTTCCTAATGGCTTGCTGCACCTGCACATTCACTTTCAGTGACTCATGTACAAGGACACCCAGGTCCCTTTGAGCATTTGCATTCCCCAATCTTTCACCATTTAGGAAATACTAGTGGGTGTAGTCTATAGGCCTCCGAACAGTTGCAACTCTGTTGGACGGAGTATTAATCAGGAAATAGTTGAGGCTTGTAATAAGGGAACAGCTATAATTATGGGGGATTTTAATTATCATATTAACTGGACAAATCAAATTGGGCAGAGCAGCCTTGAGGATGAGTTCATTGAGTGTATTAGGGATGGGTTTCTTGAGCAGTATGTAACTGAACCGACCAGGGGGCAAGCAGCCTTAGATTTGGTCCTGTGTAATGAGACAGGATTAATTAAAAATGTCCTAGTAAAGGATCCCCTTGGAATGAGTGACCATAACATGGTTGAGTTCCATATTCAATTAGAGGGTGAGAAGGTTGGATCTCAAACAAGCGTGCTGAGCTTGAATAAAGGAGACTATGAAGGTATGAGAGCGGAATTAATTAGAGTGGACTGGGAAAATAGATTAAAGGGTAAGACGGTACATGACCAGTGGTGTACATTTAAGGAGTTATTTTACAACTTCCAAAAAATATATATTCCACTGAGGAAAAAAGGGTGTAAAAGAAAAGATAGCCATCCGTGGCTAAGTAAAGTAATTAAGGATAGTATCCGACTAAAAACAAGGGCATATAAGGTAGCCAAATCTAGTGGGAGGATGGAAGATTGGGAAGTCTTTAAAAGACAGCAAAAAATAACTAAAAGATTGATTATGAAAGTAAATTAGCAAAAAATATAAAAACAGACAGTAAAAGTTTCTATAGTTATATAAAAAGAAAAAGGGTGGCTAAAGTAAATGTTGGTCCCTTAGAGGATGAGACCGGGAAATTAATGGTGGGAAACATGGAGATGGCAAAAACACGGAACAATTATTTTGTATCAGTCTTTACAGTAGAGGACACTAAGAATATCCCAACACTGGACAAACAGGGGGCTCTGGGGGGGGGAGGAACTAAATACGATTAAAATCACTAAGGAAGTGGTACTTGGTAAAATAATGGGACTCAAGGCGGATAAATCCCCTGGACCTGATGCCTTGCATCCTAGGGTCTTGAGGGAAGTAGCGGTAGGGATTGTGGATGCATTGGTAATAATTTTCCAAAACTCACTGGACTCAGCAAAGGTCCCGGCAGATTGGAAAACTGCTAATGTAACACCCTTATTTAAAAAGGGTAGTAGGCAGAAGGCTGGAAACTATAGACCTGTTAGCCTAACATCTGTGGTTGGTAAAATGTTAGAGTCCATTATTAAGGAGACAGTAACGGGACATTTGGATAAACATAATTTAATAGGACAAACTCAGCATGGTTTCATGAAGGGGAAGTCATGTTTGACAAATTTGCTTGAGTTTTTTGAGGAAGTAACATACAGGGTGGATAAAGGGGAACCAGTGGACGTAGTGTATTTAGACTTCCAAAAGGCATTTGACAAGGTGCCACACAAAAGATTATTGCTCAAGATAAAAAATCACGGGATTGGGGGTAATATTCTGGCGTGGGTGGAGGATTGGCTCTCTAACAGAAAGCAGAGAGTTGGGATAAATGGTTCGTTCTCAGATTGGCAACCAGTAACTAGTGGTGTTCCGCAGGGGTCAGTGCTGGGTCCCCAACTCTTTACAATCTATATTAACGATTTGGAGGAGGGGACCGAGTGTAACATATCAAAGTTTGCAGATGATACAAAGATGGGACGGAAAGTAGTGAGTGAGGAGGACATAAAAAACCTGCAAAGGGACATAGACAGACTAAGTAAGTGGGCAGAGATTTGGCAGATGGAATACAATACTGGAAAGTGTGAGGTTATGCACTTTGGCAGGAAAAATCGTAGAGCAAGTTATTATCTTAATGGCAAGAAACTGGAAAGTACTGTAGTACAAAGGGATCTGGGGGTCCTGGTGCACGAAACTCAAAAAGTTAGTATGCAGGTGCAGCAAGTGATTAAGAAGGCCAATGGAATGTTGGCTTTTATTGCTAGGGGTATAGAATATAAAAACAGGGAGGTATTGCTGCAGTTGTACAAGGTATTGGTGAGACCGCACCTGGAATACTGCATGCAGTTTTGGTGTCCATACTTAAGAAAAGACATACTTGCTCTCGAGTCAGTACAAAGAAGGTTCACTCGGTTAATCCCGGGGATGAGGGGGTGGTCATATGAGGAGAGGTTGAGTAGATTGGGACTCTACTCATTGGAGTTCAGAAGAATGAGAGGCGATCTTATTGAAACATATAAGATTGCGAAGGGGCTTGATCGGGTGGATGTGGTGAGGATGTTCCCAATGATGGGTGAAACTAGAACTAGGGGGCATAATCTTAAAATAAGGGGCTGCTCATTCAAAACTGAGATGAGGAGAAACTTCTTCACTCAGAGGGTGGTAGGTTTGTGGAATTTGCTGCCCCAGAAAGTTGTGGAAGCTACATCATTAAATAAATTTAAAACAGAAATAGATAGTTTCCTAGAAGTAAAGGGGATTAAGGGTTACGGGGAGCGGGCAGGAAATTGGACATGAGTCTAGGTTCGGAATGGTCATGGCCCTGTGGGTAGTGGAGTGGGCCCAGGGGCCGTGTAGCCTTGTTCTGCTCCTACTGTGTTCTAATTCTGTTAGATTTCAGGAGATGGTTTTATTCCTGTTCCTGGCTGGGGTGGAGATCGCCTTTACAGAAGGTAAGTACTGTAGAAAATATAGGGACAGAGTGATCTCCTGGAAGAATTTCGATCGCCTAGATGGGTCGGAGAGGAATTTCCCAGATTTTTTTTCTCCCAAATTGGCCATTGGGTCTTTATCTGGTTTTTCGCCTCTCCCGGGAGATCACATGGGTTCGGGTGGATGCAGAGTGATAGAAGATTTGAGGTTAGGATCAGATCAGCCATGATCTTATTGAATGGTGGAGCAGGCTCGAGGGGCCGATTGGCCTACTCCTGCTCCTATTTCTTATGTTATGTTCTTATACTCTGCCTTTCTGTTTTTCTACCAAAGTGGATAACTTCACATTTATCCACATTATATTCCATCTGCCATGTTCTTGCCCACTCACTGAGCCCGTCACGATCCCCTGGAAGCCTCTTCACAACTGACACTGCCACCTAGCTTTGTATCATCAGCAAATTTGGAAATGTTACATTTAGTCCCCTCATCCAAATCATTGATATAGATTGTGAATAGCTGGGGCCCAAGCACCGATCCTTGCGGTACCCCACTAGTCACAGCCTGCCATCCTGAAAAAGGGGGTTGGAGTATAAAAGCAGGGAAGTCCTGCTGCAACTGTACAGGGTATTGGTGAGACCACACCTGGAGTACTGCGTACAGTTTTGGTCTCCTTATTTAAGGAAGGATATACTTGCATTGGAGGCATTTCAGAGACGATTCACTAGGTTAATTCCAGAGATGAGGGGGTTGACTTATGAGGAAAGGTTGAGCCTATACTCATTGGAATTTAGAAAAATGAGAGGTGATCTTATTGAAACATAACATACTGAGGGGGCTCGACAAGGTAGATGCAGAGAGGATGTTTCCCCTTGTGGGTATATCTAGAACTCGGGGGCATAGTTTTAGAATAAAGGGTCGCCCTTTTAGAACGGAGATGAGGAGGAATTTCTTCTCTGAGGGTTGTAAATCTGTGGAATTCTCTGCCGCAGAGAGCTGTGGAGGCCAGGTCATTAAATACATCTAAGGTGGAGATAGACAGATTTCTGCAAGATAAGGGAGTGAAGGGTTATGGGGAGTGGGCGGGGAAGTGGCTTTGAGCCCAAGATCAGCCACGATCTTATTGATAGGCTCGAGGGGCCAAGTGGCCTATTACTGCTCCTATTTATTATATTCTTGGGATGGGAGGCGAGCTACGATTGATTAAATCTCCTAGCGGTTTCTTCCTTTCCTTATTTCAATCTCTAAAGCCACAGAATACAACCGGAAGGAAAAACTCAGTGAACATTCAATAGGGGAGAAGCCTGGAAGAACTCAACTTCAAAATTTGCAATCAGCTGATTTAGAGCACAGGTCACCTTTATCACACGACAGCAACAGCCCATGTTAGAGCTACCTGACAGATACTGACCAACAGTGTGCCAGCCATGACTCAGTGGGTTGCATCCTCACCTGAGTCAGAAGGTTGTGGGTTCAAGATCCACTCCAAAGACTTGAGCACAAAAATCTAAGCCGACACTCCAGTGTAGTACTGAGGGAATCCTGCACTTCGGAGGTGCCGCCTTTCGGATGAGACATTCACCCAAAAGAGCAGATGGGGCCTCGGTTTAACGTAAAAGATCCCATGGTACTATTTTGAAGAAGAGCAGGGAAGTTATCTCCGGTGTCCTGGCCAATATTTATCCCTCAATCAACACAACAAAAACAGATTATCTGGTCATTATCACATTGCTGTTTGTGGGAGCTTGCTGGAGCTGCGAATGGATACATACTGGAGCATTCGTGATGCTGAGGACATCATGGATAGCACGAAGTGTGACGTCACCAGAAAGCAGGTAAGTGATTGGTTGGTGAGTATTCTCTTTTTTAAACTCTAACTCTGTGGTTTATAGTTTCGAAGGTGTGTGGTGTAGCGGCGACTATTGGTAAACCAGGGCCCTAAAATATATCATTTATCTGTAGTGTAATTGGTGGGATTGATTTGTTTAATTTAATTTCAATTAATTAAAAGTTAAGTCATGACAGGAGAGCCCGGCCCCGTGTCATGCTCCTCCTGCGCTATGTGGGAACTCAGGGACACTTCCTGTGTCCCTAACAACTACGTGTGCAGGAAGTGTGTCCAGCTTCAGCTACTGGCAGACCGCATTGCGGTGCTGGAGCAGCGATTGGATACATACTGGACCATTCGCGATGCTGAGGACGTCGTGAATAGCACGTTTAATCAGTAAGTCACACCGCAGATAAAAGGTGGCACAGGCAGAAAGGGAACAGGTGGCCAACAGGCAGAGTAGTAGGCGCAGGCAGGGGTCCCCTGGGGCCATCCCCCTCTCAAACAGATATACCGCTTTGGATACTGATGGGGGTGATGGCTTATCAGGGGAAGGCAGCAGCAGCCAACTTCCTGGCACCAGGGGTGGCTCTGCTGCACAGGACGGGAGGAAAAAGAGGGGAAGAGCTATAGTAATAGGGGATTCTATTGTAAGGGGAATAGATAGGCGTTTCTGCGGCCACAAACGAGACTCCAGGATGGTGCGCTGCCTCCCTGGTGCAAGGGTCAAGGATGTCTCAGAGCGGCTTCAGGGCATTCTGGAGGGGGAGGGTGAACAGCCAGTTGTCATGGTGCATATAGGTACCAACGATATAGGTAAAAAAACAGGATGAGGTCCTAAAAGCTGAATATAGGGAGTTAGGAGGTAAATTAAAAAATAGGACCTCAAAAAGGTAGTAATCTCAGGATTGCTTCCAGTGCCATGTGCTAGTCAGAGTAGAAATAGAAGGATATTTCAGATGAATATGTGGCTAGAGGAATGGTGCAAGGGGGAGGGATTCAAATTCCTGGGACATTGGAACCGGTTCAGGGGGAGGTGGGACCAGTACAAAACAGACGGTTTGCACTTGGGCAGGGCCGGGACCGATGTCCTAGGGGGAGTGTTTGCTAATGCTCTGGGGGAGGGTATAAACAAATAGCAGGGGGTTGGGAACCTGAGCGAGGAAACAGAGGAAAGGGGAACAAGGATAAAAGCAAAAAAGACAGGAAAGAGAAAAACAAAAGTGACAGGCAGAGAAATCAAGGGTTTAAATCAAACATGGCCACAGTAAATAATAATTCTAAAAGATCTAAGAGCGTTAAAAAGACAAGCCTGAAGGCTTTGTGTCTTAATGCGAGGAGCATTTGTAGTAAGGTGGATGAATTAGCTGCACAAATAGAGGTAAACGAACATGATATGATTGGGATTACGGAAACATGGCTCCAGGGTGGCCAAGGCTGGGAACTCAACATCCAGGGGTATTCAATATTCAGGAAAGATAGGCAGAAAGGAAAAGGAGGTGGGGTAGCATTGCTGGTTAAAGAGGGGATTAACACAATTGAAAGGAAGGATATTAGCTCTGATGATGTGGAATCTGTATGGGTAGAACTGAGAAATACCAAGGGGCAGAAAACGTTAGTCGGAATGGTATATAGACCTCCAAAGAGTAATGCGGAGGTCGGGGATGGCATTAAACAGGAAATTAGAGAAGCGTGCAATAAGGGCACAGCAGTCATCATGGGTGACTTTAATCTACATACAGATTGGGCTAACCAAATTAGTAACAATACTGTGGAGGAATTATTCCTGGAGTGTATACAGGATAGTTTCCTGGACCAATATGTCGAGGAACCAACTAGAGATCAGGCCATCTTAGACTGGGTATTATGTAATGAGAAAGGATTAATTAGCAATCTTGTTGTGCGAGGGCCCTTGGGTCGGAGCGATCATAATATGATCGAATTCTTCATTAAGATGGAGTGTGAAATAGTTGACTCAGACACTAGGGTCCTGAATTTAAATAAAGGAGACTACGATGGTATGAGGCGCGAGTTGGGTAGGATTGATTGGGGAATGTCACTCAAAAGGGTTGACGGTGGACGGGCAATGGCAAACATTCAAAGATCGCATGAACTACAGAATTTGTTCATCCCAGTTTGGCATAAAACTAAAACAAAAAAGGTGACTCAACCATGGCTAACAAAGGAAATTAGGGATTGCACAAGATCCAAGGAGAGGACATAGAAATTGGCCAGAAAAAGCAGTAAACTTGAGGATTGGGAGCAGTTTAGGATCCAACAAAGGAGGACAAAGGGATTAATTAAGAGGGGGAAAATAGAGTATGAGCATAAGCTTGCAGGGAACATAAAAACTAACTGTAAAAGCTTTTATAGAAATGTGAAGAGAAAAAGATTGATGAAGTCAAGCGTAGGTGCCTTGCAGTCAGAATCAGGGGAATTTATAACGGGGAACAAAGAAATGGCAGCCCAATTAAACACATACTTTGGTTCTGTCTTCACAAAGGAGGACACAAATAACCTCCTAAAGATGTCAGGGAACATAGGGTCTGATGAAAGGGAGGAACTGAATGAAATCAGTATTTGTAGGGAAATGGTGTTAGGGAAATTGATGGGATTGAGGGCCGATAAATCCACAGGGCCTCAATCTACATCCTAGGGTACTTAAGGAAGTGGCCCTAGAAATAGTAGATGTATTGCTGGTCATCTTCCAAAATTCGATAGACTCCAGAACAGTGGATTGGCGGGTAGCTAATGTTACCCCACTGTTCAAAAAGGGTGGTAGAGAGAAAACGGGGAATTACAGACCGGTAAGCCTGACATCGGTAGTGGGGAAAATGCTAGAGTCCATTATTATAAAAGGATGTAATAGCAGAGCACTTGGAAAAAAGTGACCGGATCGGACAAAGTCAACATGGCTTTCCAAAACGTAAATCGTGCTTGACTAATCTACTGGAATTTTTTTGAGGATGTAACTGGTAAAATAGATAAGGGAGAACCAGTGGATGTGGTGTATTTGGATTTTCAAAAGGCTTTCGATAAGGTCCCGCATAAGAGATTAGCGTGTAAAATTAAGGCACATGGGATTGGGGGCAAGGTAGTGACTTGGATAGAGAACTGGTTGGCAGACAGAAAGCATAGAGAACTGGTTGGCAGACAGAAAGCAAAGAGTTGGAATAAATGGGTCTTTTTCCGAGTGGCAGGCAGTGACTAGTGGGGTACTGCAGGGATCGGTCCTTGGACCCCAGCTATTCACAATATATATTAATGATCTGGACAAGGGAACTAGATGTAATATCTCCAAGTTTGCAGACGACACAAAGCTGGGTGGGCGTGTGTGCTGTGAGGAAGATGCCGAGAAACTCCAGGATGATTTGGACAGGTTGGGTGATTGGGCAGAAGCATGGCAGATGCAATATAATGTGGATAAATGCGAGGTTATCCACTTTGTTGGCAAAAACAGGAAGGCAGATTATCTGAATGGCAATAGATTGGGAGAAGGGGAAGTGCGACGAGACCTGGGTGTCCTTGTGCACCAGTCGCTGAAAGTAAGCATGCAGGTGCAGCAGGCGGCTAAGAAGGCAAATGGTATGTTGGCCTTCGTAGCGAGAGGGTTTGAGTACAGGAACAAGGATGTCTTGCTGCAGTTGTACAGGGCATTGGTGAGACCACACCTTGAGTATTGTGTGCAGTTTTGGTCGCCTTATCTGAGGAAGGATGTTCTTGCCATGGAAGGAGTGCAGCGAAGATTCACCAGGCTGATACCTGGGATGGCAGGAATGACGTATGAGGAGAGATTGGGTCGATTGGGCTTGTACTCGCTGGAGTTTAGAAGAATGAGAGGGGATCTCATCGAAACTTATAAAATTCTAACAGGACTAGACAGACTAGATGCTGGAAGGATGTTCCCGATGGTCGGGGAGTCCAGAACCAGGGGTACCAGTCTAAGGATAAGAGGCAAGCCATTTAGGATAGAAATGAGGGGGAATTTCTTCCCCCAGAGAGTGGTGAACCTGTGGAATTCTCTGCCAAAGGCGGCAGTAGAGGCCAATTCATTAAATCTATTCAAGGAGTTGGATATATTTCTTAAGGCTAAAGGAATCAAGGGATATGGAGAGAAGGCAGGAACAGGGTACTGAATTTGGATGAGGCATGATCTCATTGAGTGGCGGAGCAGGCTCGAGGGGCCAAATGGCCTACTCCTGCTCCTATCTTCTATGTTTAGGGAGTTGGTCACACCGCAGGTAAAAGCTGCACAGGCAGGAAGGGAATGGGTGACCACCAGGCAGAGTAGTAGGCGCAGGCAGGTAGTGCAAGGGTCCCCTGTGGCCATCCCCCTCAAACAGATATACTGCTTTGGATATTGTTGGGGAACATGGCTTATCGGGGGAAGGAAGCAGCAACCAACTTCCTGGCACCATGGATGGTCCTGCTGCACAGGACGGGAGGAAAAAGAGCAGGAGAGCTATAGTGATAGGGGATTCTATTGTAAGGGGAATAGACAGGCGTTTCTGCGGATGCAAACGAGACTCCAGGATGGTATGTTGCCTCCCTGGTGCAAGGATCAAGGATGTCTCAGAGCAGCTGCAGGGGGAGGGTGAACAGCCAGTTGTCGTGGAGCATAGAGGTAAAAAACAGGATGCATATAGGTAAAAAACAGGATGAGGTCCTAAAAGCTGAATATATGGAGTTATGAGGTAAATTAAAAAATAGGACCTCAAAAGGTAGTAATCTCAGGATTGCTACCAGTGCCACGTGCTAGTCAGTGTAGAAATAGAAGGATATTTCAGATGAATATGTGGCTGGAGGAATGGTGCAAGGGGGAGGGATTCAAATTCCTGGGACACTGGAACCGGTTCTGGGGGAAATAACAGAAAATGCTGGAAAAACTCAGCAGGTCCGGCAACATCCGTGGAGAGAAATTTGAGTCGACGTTTCGGGTCGAACCCTTCTTCAAAACTGGAAAGAAAAGAAAATAGATCGAAGGCAGGGCTGCGATCGGACAAAAGAAGTAAAAGAAACAAAAGCGGTAAAAGAGACAATAAAAAGGTATACGAAGCTAGACGAGATGGTCATAGGCTGAGATTAGGTGTGAAGTGTACTGGCTGGGCAAGAGATAGCTGCCAGGTGTGAGAGAGAAACAAAAGGAAAAGGGGGAAGGAGTGGAAAAATTACAAGTGAAAATGTAATAGGGGCCGAGGTTATGATCTGAAATTGCTGAACTCAACATCTGCAGTGCAGTTATCATGGGTGACTTTAATCTAAGAGGGGGAAAATAGAGTGAGAGTAAGCTTGCAGGGAACATAAAAACTGACTGTGAAAGCTTCTATAGATATGTGAAGAGAAAAAGATTGGTGAAGTCAAGCGTAGGTCCCTTGCAGTCAGAATCAGGGGAATTTATAATGGGGAACAAAGAAATGGCAGACCAATTAAATACATACTTTGGTTCTGTCGTCACAAAGGAGGACACAAATAACCTCCCAGAGTTGTCGGGGAACATAGGCTCTAATGAGAGGGAGGAATTGAATGAAATCAGTATTTGTAGGGAAATGGTGTTAGGGAAATTGACGGGATTGAAGGCCGATAATCCCCAGGGCCTGATAATCTACATCCGAGGGTACTTAAGGAAGTGGCCAATTCATTAGATATATTCAAGAAGGAGTTGGATATATTTCTTGAGGCTAAAGAGATCAAGGGATATGGGGAGTAAGCAGGGACAGGGTACTGAATTTGGATGGTCAGCCATGATCTCATTAAATGGCGGAGCAGGCTCGATGGGCCGAATGGCCTACTCCTGCTTCTATCTTTCTATAAATTGGCTGCCACCTTTCCTAAATTACAACAGTGACTACACTTCAAAAGTACTGCATTGGCTGTAAAGTACTTTGGAATGTTCAGTGGTCATGAAAGGCACTATATAAATGCAAGTCTTTTTTTGTCGAACAGTAGAAGACTAATACCAGTTCTGATGAAAGTTCATCGACCTGAAACGTTAACTCTGTTTCTCTCTCCACAGATGCTGCCTGACCAGCTTTTTCTGTTTTTATTTCAGATTTCCAGCATCCGCAGTATTTTGCTTTTATAATACGGAAGGGATTGTGCAATGTACACCTCACAGGCTGCGCAACCCCTTAGGTTCAATTTGCACAATAGGTCAAGTTAATCAAACATTAACCAGCATTTTAATTCTTGCTAGTATGTTACATGAGTGGCGGCTTCCTGGAAGTAAAGGTGCCATCTGCAACGTTGAGGATGAGTTTAAGGTTCACTTTAGTCATTTGCAAATGACCAGTCACGGGTTGATCAACCTGAATGTCCTGCAGTCTTCCCTCTCACTCTACGAAGGAGAATGGTATCACCCTTCACTCGCCACCCTATTCTTTTCACTCTTGCTGATGATTTCACTATATTCAACTTTCTTCAAATCTCAGCCAGGGGCGAGTGTCTTCACGACTCACTATTTTAACCAACGATGCCTGCTCACCCTCACTGTCTCTACTGCTGCACCATGAGACTTCTTCATTCAGCAACATTTTTGACCTCTTTTTTTGATATTCGTTCTTGTGATGTATCACAGGCAAAGCCACAGTTATTAGCCCTCCCTCGTCAACCTTGGAGTGCAACTGGAGTCACTTGTTAACCCAGACAGAGCAAGGTTGGCAGGCACCTCCCTGGAGGACATCAGTGAACCAGTTGGGTTTTTACAGCAATCGAGAAGCTGTCAGCTCAGTTCACCCGGTGCCAGCCCACCGATTACCAGATTTACTCAATTCAATTTGCCAACTTGCCCCCAGTGGGATTTGCACTTAATGTCTGGTCACTGTTACAGAGCCCGAGCCCTTGTGATACTGGACCCTCCACCCCAGCTCCTTCTACACAGGTCGCCCGCCCGCCCAGCTCCCCTCTACCGCCCGCCCGCCTCCCCTCTACCCCCCACCCAGCTCCCCTCTACCTACCACCCACCCACCCAGCTCCCCTCTACCTACCACCCACCCAGCTCCCCTCGACCACCCACCTCCCCTCTACCACCCACCCACCCACCTCCCCTCTACCCACCACCCACCCAGCTCCCCTCTACCTACCACCCACCCAGCTCCCCCCCACCCACCCACCTCCCCTCTACCACCCACCCACCCACCTCCCCTCTACCCACCACCCACCCAGCTCCCCTCTACCTACCACCCACCCACCCAGCTCCCCTCGACCACCCACCCACGAACTTTCCCCCTTCTCCCTACCCTCTAGCCCCAGCCTTTCCCAGCCGCTCACCTCATGTTATCCACATCGCGGCCCCTCCGCAGGCAGAGCGGGATGACCGGGATGGCGAGCGCCATGATCCACGAATAATAAAAGCCCATCTTGCAGTAATAGCGGAACCCGGCGCTCAGCAGCCAGAGGAGGGGCAGCAGCAGCGGGATGGGGAGCAGCAGCCAGAGCGGGGCCATGGCCGGACCTGGGCCTGGGACCCACCCGCAGGGGAAGCACCTCCCGCAACTCAGGGCCCGCCGCCCGGCCTCTCCCGGTGCCTCGGCCTCGCCTGGTGCCCGGTGCCGCCTCGGCCTCGCCTGGTGCCCGGTGCCGCCTCGGCCTCGCCTGGTGCCCGGTGCCGCCTCGGCCTCTCCCGGTGTCCGGTGCCGCCTCGGCCTCGCCTGGTGGTGGTGCCCGGTGCCGCCTCGCCTGGTGGTGGTGCCCGGTGCCGCCTCGCCTGGTGGTGGTGTCCGCTGCCGCTGCCGCTGCCGCTGCCCTCGTGTCGTGTCCGGTGGCCTCGGGTGGTGGTGGTGGTGGTGCCCGGTGCCGCCGCCGCCGCCGCCTCGCCTGGTGCCCGGTGCCGCCGCTGCTGGAAGTTCCTTCCGGGAGTGGCTGCGGCGCAGGCGCGGATCCGCCTGTCAATCACTCGAAGGGCGGGGCCTCCGCGGAGACCACGTGACTCAGTGAGCTGGCGCGAATCACGTGACCCGAGAGGCCACTGATTGAAGAGGTCAGCAAGATCCAAAAACAGGGCAGGGGTGGGGTGGGTGTGTCACAGGAACAGGAGGAGGCCATTCAGCCCCTGGAGCCGGCTCCGCCATTCAATGAGATCATAACTGATCTGCAACCTAACTCCATATACCCACCTTTCCCCGTATCCCCTCATACCGTTGGTTAACAAAAAGTTATCAATCTCAGATTTAAAATTAACAATTGATCGAGCATCAATTGCAGTTTGCGGAAGAGAGTTCCAAATTTCGACTACCCTTTGTGTGTAGAAGTGTTTCCTAACTTCACTCCTAAAAGGTCTGGCTCTAATTTTCAGACTATGCTCAAGTCCTAGAATCCCCAACCAGCAGAAATAGTTTCCCTCTATCTACCCTATCTGTTCCCCTTAATAGCCTAAAAATTTTGACCAGATCACCGCTTAACCTTCTATATTCTAGGGAATACAACCCTAGTTTGTGTAGTCTCTCCTCATAACTTAACCCTTGAAGTCCGGGTATCATTCTGGTAAATCTACGCTGCACTCCTTCCAAGGCCAGTATATCCTTCCGAAGGTATGGTGCCCAGAACTGCTCCCAGTGCTCCAGGTGTGGTCTAACCAGGGCTTTGTACAGCTGCAGCATAACTTCTACCCCCTTGTATTCTAGTCCTCTAGATATAAAGGCCAGCATTCCATTAGCCTTTTTGATTATTTTCTGTACCTGTTCATGGCATTTTAATGATCTATGTACCTGAACGCCCAAGTCTCTGGACCTCCACTGTTTTTAGTTTTTCACCATTTAGAAAGTACCCTGTTATATCCTTTTTAGGTCCAAAATGGATGACCCCACATTTGCTTACATTGAAATCCATTTGCCACAGTTTTATCCATTTACTTAATCTATCAATATTCCTTTGTAATTTTGTGCTTTCATCTACAATGCCGCCGATCTTTGTGTCATTGGCAAATTTGGATATATGACTCTCTACCATCATCTAGGTTGTTAATAAATATTGTGAATAGTTGAGGTCCCAACACAGATCCCTGCGGGACACCACTAGTCACATCCTGTCAATTTAAGTACCTACCCATTATTCCTACTCTCTGTCTCCTGCTGCTCAGCCAAGGGTCTGTGCTATTTTTTGTATTTTTGTATGCCCTTTCCTTCAGATTTATGCTGTCTCTTACCTCTTTAGTTGTCCATGGCTGTTTTTTACCTCTTTAGTTGTCCATGGCTGTTTTTTACCTCTTTAGTTGTCCATGGCTGTTTTTTACCTCTTTAGTTGTCCAGGGCTGTTTTTTACCTCTTTAGTTGTCCAGGGCTGTTTTTTACCTCTTTAGTTGTCCAGGGCTGTTTTTTACCTCTTTAGTTGTCCAGGGCTGTTTTTTACCTCTTTAGTTGTCCATGGCTGTTTTTTACCTCTTTAGTTGTCCATGGCTGTTTTTTACCTCTTTAGTTGTCCAGGGCTGTTTTTTACCTCTTTAGTTGTCCAGGGCTGTTTTTTACCTCTTTAGTTGTCCAGGGCTGTTTTTTACCTCTTTAGTTGTCCAGGGCTGTTTTTTACCTCTTTAGTTGTCCATGGCTGTTTTTTACCTCTTTAGTTGTCCAGGGCTGTTTTTTACCTCTTTAGTTGTCCATGGCTGTTTTTTTTGTCAAGTAGAGCTCTTGTCCCTCGGGTATAAATTAGTTCTGTATCACATTAAATTCTTTTTTAAACATCTCCCACTGATCGTCTGTCGTTTTACCCATTAACAGTTTTGTCCAGTTTACTGTGGACAGTCTCTGCCTCATCCCGTTGAAGTCGGCCTTACCTAAATCTAGAATCTTAGTAGCTGTTTCACATTTCTCCCTTTCAAATGCTATGTTGAACTCGATCATGTTATGATCGCAATTGGATAAATGTTACGCACAGTTACGCTGTTAACTAAATCATAGAAATTTACAGCACAGAAGGAGGTCATTCGGCCCATCTTGTCCATACCGACCGACAAAGAGCTAGCCACCTTAATCCCACTTTCCAGCACTTGGTCGGTAGCCCTGTAGGTTACGGCACTTCAAGTGCATATCCAAGTAATTTTTAAATGTGATGAGGCGTTCTGCCTCTACCACCCTTTCAGGCAGTGAGTTCCAGACCCCCACCATCCTCTGGATGAAAAAATTTCTCTTCAAATCCCCTCTAAACCTCTGACCAATTACTTTAAATCTATGCCCCCTGGTTATTGACCCTTCTGCTAAGGGAAATAGGTCACAGAGTCACAACGGCACAGATGGAGGCCATTCGGCCCCTCGAGTCCATGCCATCGCTCTGTAGAGCAATCCAGTCAGTCCCATTCCCCCGCTCTATCCCCGTAGCCCTGCAAGTGTATTTCTCTAAAGTGCCTTTCCAGTCTCCCCTTGAAAACATTGAGTGTCTCCGCTTCCACCACTTCCTGGGCAGGACCGGGACCGATGTCCTAGGGGGAGTGTTTGCTCGTGCTGTGGGGGAGGGTTTAAACTAAAATGGCAGGGGGTTGGGAACCTGTGCAGGGAGACAGAGGAAAGGGAAACAAGGATAGAAGCAAAAGACAGGAAGGAGAAAAGCAAAAGTGGCAGTCAGAGAAATCAAGTGTTTAAATCAAACATGGCCACAGTAAATAATAATTCTAAAAGGTCTAAGAGTGTTAAAAAAACAAGCCTGAAGGCGTAATAAGGTGCATGAATTAGCTGTGCAAATAGATGTAAACGGATATGATATGATTGGGATTACGGAAACATGGCTCCAGGGTGACCAAGGCTGGGAACTCAACATCCAGGGGTATTCAATATTCAGGAAAGACAGGCAAAAAGGAAAAGGAGGTGGGGTAGCATTGCTGGTTAAAGAGGAGATTAACACAATTGTAAGGAAGGATATTAGCTCTGATGATGTGGAATCTGTATGGGTCGAGCTGAGAAATACCAAGGGCCAGAAAACGTTAGTGGGAGTTGCATACAGACCCCCAAACAGAAATGCGGAGGTTGGGGATGGCATTACACGGGAAATTAGAGACGCGTGCAATACGGACACAGCAGTTAACATGGGTGACTTTAATCTACATATAGATTGGGCTAACCAAATTAGTAGCAATACTGTGGAGGAGGAGTTCCTGGAGTGTATACGGGATGGTTTCCTGGACCAATATGGAATCTTAGGCTGGGTATTAGGTAATGAGAAAGGAATAATTAGCAATCTTGTTGTGCGAGGCCCCTTGGGGCGCAGCGATCATAATATGATAGAATTCTTCATTAAGATGGAGAGTGAAGTAGTTGACTCAGAGACTAGGGTCCTGAATTTAAATAAAGGAAACTACGATGGTATGAGGCATGAGTTGGGTAGGATTGATTGGGGAATGTTACTCAAAGGGTTGACGGTGGATAGGCAATGGCAAACATTTAAAGATCGCATGGATGAACTACAGAATTTGTTCATCCCTGTTTGGCATAAACATAAAACAAAAAAGGTGACTCAACCGTGGCTAACAAGGGAAATTAGGGATAGCATAAGATCCAAGGAGAGGACATATAAATTGGCCAGAAAAAGCAGTAAACCTGGGGATTGGGAGCAGTTTAGGATTCAGCAAAGGAGGACAAAGGGATTAATTAAGAGGGGGAAAATAGAGTATGAGAGTAAGCTTGCAAGGAACATAAAAACTGACTGTAAAAGCTTCTATAGATATGTCAAGAGAAAAAGATTGGTGAAGTCAAGCGTAGGTCCCTTGCAGTCAGAATCAGGGGAATTTATAATGGGGAACAAAGAAATGGCTGACCAATTAAATACATACTGGACACAAATAACCTCCCAGAGATGTCGGAGAACATAGCGTCTAATGAGAGGGAGGAACTGAATTAAATCAGTATTTGTAGGGAAATGGTGTTAGGGAAATTGACGGGATTGAAGGCCGATAATCCCCAGGGCCTGATAATCTACATCCTAGGGTACTTAAGGAAGTGGCCCTAGAAATAGTATTGCTGGTCATCTTCCAAAATTCTATAGATTCGGGAACATTTCCCATGGATTGGAGGATAGCTAATGTTACCCCACTATTCAAAAAAGGTGGTAGAGAGAAAACTGGGAATTATAGACCAGTAAGTCTGACATCAGTAGTGGGGAAAATGCTAGAGTCCATTATAAAAGATGTAATAGCAGAGCACTTGGAAAACAGTGACAGGATCGGACAAAGTCAACATGGATTTACAAAAGGTAAATCGTGCTTGACTAATCTACTGGAATTTTTTGAGGATGTAACTGGTAGAATAGATAAGGGAGAACCAGTGGATGTGGTATATTTGGACTTTCAGAAGGCTTTCAATAAGGTCCCGCATAAGAGATTAGCGTGTAAGGTTAAGGCACATGGGATTGGGGGCAAGGTACTGACTTGGATAGAGAACTGATTGGCAGACAGGAAGCAAAGAGTTGGAATAAACGGGTCTTTTTCCGAGTGGCAGGCAGTGACTAGTGGGGTACCGCAGGGATCGGTCCTAGGACCCCAGCTATTCACAATATATATTAATGATCTAGACGAGGGAACTACATGTAATATCTCCATGTTTGTAGATGACACAAAGTTGGGTGGGCGTGTGTGCTGTGAGGAGGATGCCGAGAAACTCCAGTATGATTTGGACAGGTTGGGTGATTGGGCAGATGTATGGCAGATGCAGTATAATGTGGATAAATGCGAGGTGCAAAAACAGGAAGGCAGATTATTATCCAAACGGCAATAGATTGGGAGAAGGGGAAGTGCAACGAGACCTGGGTGTCCTGGTGCACCAGTCGCTGAAGGTAAGCATGCAGGTGCAGCAGGCGGTTAAGAAGGCAAATGATATGTTGGCCTTCGTAGCGAGAGGGTTCGAGTACAGGAACAAGGATGTCTTGCTGCAGTTGTACAGGGCATTGGTGAGACCGCACCTTGAGTATTGTGTGCAGTTTTGGTCACCTTATCTGAGGACGGATGTTCTTGCCATGGAGGGAGTGCAGCGAAGATTCACCAGACTGATACCTGGGATGGCAGGAATGACGTATGAGGAGAGATTGGGTCGATTCGGCTTGTATTTGCTAGAGTTTAGAAGAATGAGAGGGGACCTCATTGAAACTTATAACATTCTAACAGGACTAGACAGACTAGATGCAGGAAGGATGTTCCCGATGGTCGGGGAGTCCAGAACCAGGGGTCACAGTCTAAGGATAAGGGGTAAGGCATTTAGGACAGAGATGAGGAGACATTTCTTCACCCAGAGAGTGGTGAACCTGTGGAATTCTCTACCACACAAGGCAGTTGGGCCAATTCATTAAATATATTCAAGAAGGAGTTAGATATATTTCTTAAGGCTAAAGTGATCAAAGGATATGGGGAGAAGGCAGGGACAGGGTACTGAGTTTGGATGATCAGCCATGATCTCATTGAATGGTAGAGCAGGCTCGAGGGGCCGAATGGCCTACTCCTGCTCCTGTCTTCTATGTTTCTATGTTTCCGTCGGCACTGAGTTCCAGGTCCTCACCACTCGCTGCGTTAAAAAGTTTTTCCTCACGTCCCCCCTGTATCTCTTGCCCAAAACCTTAAATCTGTGTCCTCTAGTCCTTGTACCATCAACTAGTGGGAACAGCCTTTCCCCGTCTAGCCTATCCAAACCCGTCATAATCTTGTACACCTCTATCAAATCACCTCTCAACCTCCTTTGCTCTAATGAAAACAAATCCAGCTTCTCCAACCTGTCCTTGTAGCTAAGATCCCCCATCCCCGGAACCATTCTGGTAAATCTCCTCTGCACCCTCTCAAGTGCCTTCACATCCTTCCTAAAGTGTGGTGACCAGAACTGGACACAATACTCTAGTTGTGGCCTAACCAGCACTTTATAAAGGTTCAGCATAACTTCTCTACTTTTGTACTCAATACCTCTATTTATGAAGCCCAAGATCCCATATGCTTTGCTAACCACTCTCTCACTATGTCCTGCCACCTTCAGGGACCTATGCACATTAACTCCCAGGTCCCTCTGTCCTTGCACACTCTTTAAAACTGTGCCATTAAGTGTATATTGCCTCTCCCTGTTCCTTCTGCCAAAATGCATCACCTCACCCTTCTCTGTATTAAATTCCATCTGCCACCTGTCTGCCCATTCTGCTAACCTTTCTATGTCTTGTTGCAGTCGATTGGTATCATCCTCACTGTTTGCCACACCCCCAAGTTTGGTGTCATCGGAAAATTTAGAAATTCTACGCTGTATTCCAATATCCAGGTCATTTATATATATCAAAAATAGCAGTGAGCCCCAGCACTGACCCTTGGGGAACACCACTGCCTACCATCCTTCAGTCTGAAAAACAGCCATTTACCACAACTCGCTGTTTTCTGTCCTTAAGCCAATTCCTTATCCAAGCTCCCACTGACACACCTATTCCATGAGCCTCAATTTTGTTAACCAGCCTTCTATGTGGTACTTTGTCAAACGCCTTCTGAAAATCCATGTAGACAACATCCATTGCATTCCCTTCATCAATCATCCCTGTTACTTCGTCAAAAAATTCAATTAGATTAGTCAAACACGATCTGCCTTTTACAAATCCATGTTGGCTCTCCTTAATTAGTTTAAACCTCTCCAAGTGCCCGTTAATTTTTTCCTTGATTATTGTTTCTAAAACTTTACCCACCACTGATGTTAAACTGGCCGGTCTGCAGTTACTAGGATTGTCCTTACACCCTTTCTTGAACAAGGGTGCCACAGTTGCCACTTTCCAATCCTCAGGTACCTCCCCCGCATCTAGGGAAGATTGGAAAATTATGGCCCTTCTCTTCCCCCAATTCCCTTAGCAACCTGGGATGCAAGCCATCTGGACCAGGTGACTTATCCACTCTAAACTTACCCAGTCTTTCTAGTACATCCTGTCTATCAATTTTCACCCATTCCATTGCTTCTACCTTTTCCACTTCTACCGATATTTTGTCAGCATCCACCTCCTTAGTAAACACCGATACAAAGTACTCATTGAGTATTCTAGCCTTGCCCTGTGCCTCCACGCATATTTCACCTTCTTTGTCCCTGATAGGCCCCACCCCACCTCTTACTACCCGCTTACTGTTTACATGCCAGTAGAAGATTTTTGGGTTTCCTTTTATGTTAACCGCCATTCTACTCTCATATTCTCTCTTTGCCAATCTTATTTTCATCTTCACTTCCCCTCTCAACTTATTGTATTTGGTCTGGTTCTCCCTTGAAGAATTCACCTGACATTCATCATACACCCTCTTTTGTTGTTTCATTATCTTCTCAATCTCTCTCGTCATCCAAGGAGCCCTTGCTTTGGTTCCCTTACCCTTCCCTCTTGTTGGAATGTACCTAGCCTGTACTTGGAACATCTCCTCCTTAAAGATCACCCATTGTTCTGTTAGAGTTTTTCCTGTCAGTCTTTGGTTCCATTTTACCCTGGCTAGATTCTTTTGCATCCCATTGAAGTTAGCCCTATTCCAGTTTAGAAGTTCCACTCTAGATTGTTCCTTGCTCCTCTCCATTGCTAATCTAAATCTTATGATACGATGATCACTCGTACCCAAGTGTTCTCCGACAGACACTTGGTCAACCTGGCCCACCTCATTCCCCAGCACCAGATCCAGCAATGCCTCCTTCCTAGCTGGGCCAAGAACATACTGGTCAAGGAAATTCTCCTGAACACATTTCAGAAATTCCTCCCCCTCCTTTCCCTTTACCCTAGCATTATCCCAATCGATATTTGGGTAATTAAAGTCCCCCACTATCACCACTCTATAGCTCTTGCATGTCTCTGCAATTTCCCTGCAGATTTGCTCCTCTACCACCCTCTCACTATTTGGAGGCCTGTAGAATACTCCCAATAGTGTGATCAAACCCTTTTTCCTCCTCAACTCTAACCAAATGGATTCTGTCCTTGTCCCCTCAAGAACATCCTCCCTTTCCAACACAATGTCTTCCTTAATCAGCACTGCCACCCCACCTCCCTTTTTTCCTTCCCTATCTTTTCTGAACACCTTGTACCCGTGAATATTAAGTGCCCAGTCCTCACCGTTTTTAAGCCACATTTCCGTTATTACCACAACATCACATTGCCACATGGCTAATTATGCTTGTAGCTCACCAACCTTATTCACCACACTTTGTGTGTTTACGTACATGCATTCCAAACACTTTTTTGAATTTTTCGTAGTCTTTTTTAGTCTGCTCCGATCTAATATGGTACTACTTCCTGTGGTACTACTTCCTGTGGTAATACTTCCTGTGGCAGCACTGCAGAGCTTTGATCTGATCCGTTAATTGTGGGATCGCTTCGCCCTGTTTATAACATGCTGCTTCCGCTTTTTAGCATGCATGTGTGTTGCAGCTTCCCCAGGTTGGCACCTCATTTTTAGGTATGCCTGGTGCTGCTCCTGGCATGCTCTTCTACACTCCTTATTAAACCAGGGTTGGTCCCCTGGTTTGATGGTAATGGTAGAGTGAGGGATATGCCAGGCCATGAGGTTACAGATTGTGGTGGAATACAATTCTGCTGCTGCTGCTGATGGCCCACAGCGCCTCATGGATGCCCAGTTTTGAGCTGCAAGATCTGTTCTGAATCTATCCCATTTAGCACAGTGGTAGTGCCACACAACACGATGGAGGGTATCCTCAGTGTGAAGAAGGGACTTTGTCTCCACAATGACTGTGCGGTGGTCACTGCTACTAATACTGTCATGGACAGATGCATCTGCGACAGGTAGATTGGTGAGGACGAGGTCAAGTAGATTTTTCCCTCGTGTTGGTTCTCTCACCACCGGTCGCAGGCCCAGACTGGCAGCTATGTCCTTCAGGACTCAGCCAGCTCGGTCAGTAGTGGTGCTACCGAGCCACTCTTGGTGATGGACATTGAAGTCCCCCACCCAGAGTACATTCTGTGCCCTTGCTACTCTCAGTGCTTCTTTCAAGTGGTGTTCAACATGGATGAGTACTGATTCATCAGCTAAGGGAGGGCAGTAGGTGGTAATTAGCAGGAGGTTTCCTTGCCCATGCTTGCCCTGAAGCCATGAGACTCCATGGGATCTGGAGTCAATGTTAAGGACTCCCAGGGCCACTCCTTCCTGACTGTATACCACTGTGCCACCTCCCCTGGTGCTTGACTAGTCTGTGCGACAGCTCTCCCAATTTTGGCACAAGTCCCCAGATGTTGGTGAGGAGGACTTTGTAGGGTTGACTGGGCTGGGTGTGCCATTACCATGTTCGTAGCCGGTGCCGAGGTCGATGCCAGGTGGTCCGCTCGGTTTTATTCTTATTATTTTGTTTCGTAGCAGTTTGTTACAGCTGAGTGGCTTGCTCGGCCATTTCAGAGGGCAGTTAAGATTCATTGCTGTGGGTCTGGAGTCACATATAGGCCAGACCAGGTAAGGATGGCAGATTTCGTTCCCTAAAGGACATTAGTGAACCAGTGGGTGGGGAGGGCGGGGGGAGTGAAGGGGTTGAGGAGGGGGGAGAGGAAGGAAGTGGAGGGGGAGAGGAGTGAGGAAGGGGAGGAGAGAGAGCGGGGAGAGGAGGGAGGGGGAAGGGGGGGAGGGGGAGTTAGGGAGAGAAGAGGGAAGGGGAGAGGAGGGAGGTGAGGGAGGTGGGAGAGGAGGGAGGGAGAGGTAAGAGGAGAGGAGGGAGGGAGGGGGAGAGGTGGGAGGGAGGGAGGGGGTGAGAGGAGACGAGGGAGGGAGAGGGGAAGGGGAGAGGAGGGGGTGAGGAGAGAGGGAGAGGGTGAGGGGGAGAGGAGGGAGGGAATGAGAGAGGGGAGGGAGAGGATGAGGGAGGGGAGAAGAGTGAAGGAGGAGAGGAGGGGAGGGCAGGAGAGGGGTGAGGGGTGGGAGAGGAGGGAGGGGAAATGAGGAGGGGGAAAGAAGGGTGGACGGTAAGGAGAAAGGAGGGAATGAGGGGAGAGGGAGGAGAAAGGTGGTATGATAGGAGGGGAAAGGAAGCAGAAGGAAAGGATGGAGGGAGGAAGCAAGGAGGGGGAAAGGATGGAGGGAAGGAGAAAGGCAGGAGGGGGAAGCAGGGTGGGGAAAAGAAGGGTGGCAGTGGAAAGAAGGCAGAAGGGGAAGCAGTGAGGGAGGGAGAAAGGAGACAGGGAGATGGGAGGCAGGAGGGAGGAATAG
Source organism: Somniosus microcephalus (assembly GCF_052327205.1). NCBI lineage: Eukaryota > Metazoa > Chordata > Chondrichthyes > Squaliformes > Somniosidae > Somniosus > Somniosus microcephalus. The sequence goes on from NW_028225493.1 coordinate 246,919, forward strand.
GGTAAGGAGGGAGGGATAGCAGGGGGGAGCAGGGTGGGAGGGCAGGGTAGGGGAAGGAGGAAGAGAGGGGGTAGGGAGAAGGAGGGAGGGAAGGAAAGAAAGGAGAGAGGGGGAAAGGAAGGAGGGGCAAAGGAGGAAGAGAGTGAGGTAAGGGAAGAGCGGGGTGGATGAAGGGAGGGTGAGAAGGGGAAAACTGAGGAAGGGACGGGGAAAAGGAGGTGTCATTCCTGTTGGTGTATCTCCTGTTGCTGTGATTCCTGTTGCTGTGATTCCTGTTGGTGTGATTCCTGTTGGTGAGACTCCTGTTGGTGTGATTCCTGTTGGTGTGATTCCTGTTGGTGTGACTCCTGTTGGTGAGAATGCTGTTGGTGTGGGTCCTGTTGGTGTGAGTCCTGTTGGTGTGACTCCTGTTGGTGTGACACCTGTTGGTGTGATTCCTGTTGGTGTGATTCCTGTTGGAGTGATTCCTGTTGATGTGACTCCTGTTGGTTTGACTCCTGTTGGTGTGACTCCTGTTGGTGTGAGTCCTGTTGGTCTGACTCCTGTTGGTGTGATGCCTGTTCATGTGATTCCTGTTGGTAAGATTCCTGTTGATGTGAGTCCTGTTGGTGTGAGTCCTGTTGGTGTGAGTCCTGTTGATGTGATTCCTGTTGGCGTGATTCCTGTTGGCGTGATTCCTGTTGGCGAGATTCCTGTTGGTGAGATTACTGTTGGTGTGACTCCTGTTGGTGTGAGTCCTGTTGGTGTGACTCCAGTTGGTGTGATTCCTGTTGGCGTGATTCCTGTTGGCATGATTCCTGTTGGTGAGATTCCTGTTGGTGAGATTCCTGTTGGTGTGATTTCTGTTGGCGTGATTCCGGTTGGTGTGAGCCCTGTTGGTGTGACTCCTGTTGGTGTGATTTCTGTTGGCGTGATTCCGGTTGGTGTGAGCCCTGTTGGTGTGACTCCTGTTGGTGAGAATCCTGTTGGTGAGACTCCTGTTGGTGAGACTCCTGTTGGTGAGATTCTTGTTGGTGTGAGTCCTGTTGGTGAGATTCTTGTTGGTGTGATTCCTGTTGGTGTATCTCCTGTTGCTGTGATTCCTGTTGGTGAGATTCCTGTTGGTGTGACTTCTGTTGGTGTGAGTCCTGTTGGTGTGACTCCAGTTGGTGTGATTCCTGTTGGTGAGATTCCTGTTGGTGTGAGTCCTGTTGGTGTGACTCCTGTTGGTGAGATTCCTGTTGGTGTGAGTCCTGTTGGTGTGACTCCTGTTGGTGTGATTCCTGTCGGTGTGACTCCTGTTGGTGTGATTCCTGTTGGTGTGACTCCTGTTGGTGTGAGTCCAGTTGGTGTGTTTCCTGTTGGTGTGAGTCCTGTTGGCATGATTCCTGTTGGTGTGAGTCCTGTTGGTGTGATTCCTGTTGGTGTGATTCCTGTTGGTGAGATTCGTGTTGGTGAGATTCCTGTTGGTGAGATTCCTGTTGGTGTGACTCCTGTTGGTGTGAGTCCTGTTGGTGTGACTCCAGTTGGTGTGATTCCTGTTGGTGAGATTCCTGTTGGTGTGAGTCCTGTTGGTGTGACTCCTGTTGGTGTGAGTCCTGTTGGTCTGACTCCTGTTGGTGTGACGCCTATTGGTGTGACTCCTGTTGGTGTGATTCCTGTTGGTGTGATTCCTGTTGGTGTGATTCCTGTTGGTGAGATTCCTGTTGGTGAGATTCCTGTTGGTGTGACTCCTGTTGGTGTGAGTCCTGTTGGTGTGACTCCAGTTGGTGTGGTTCCTGTTGGTGAGATTCCTGTTGGTGTGACGCCTGTTGGTGTGATTCCTGTTGGTGAGATTCCTGTTGGTGTGACTCCTGTTGGTGTGAGTCCTGTTGATGTGACTCCTGTTGGTGTATCTCCTGTTGGTGAGATTCCTGTTGGTGTGACTGCTGTTGGTGAGATTCCTGTTGGTGTGATTCCTGTTGGTGAGATTCCTGTTGGTGTGACTCCTGTTGGTGTGAGTCCTGTTGGTGTGACTCCTGTTGGTGTGATTCCTGTTGGTGAGATTCCTGTTGGTGTGATTCCTGTTGGTGAGATTCCTGTTGGTGAGATTCCTGTTGGTGTGAGTCCTGTTGGTGTGAGTCCTGTTGGTGTGATTTCTGTTGGTGTGATTCCTGTTGGTGAAATTCCTGTCAGTGTGATTCCTGTCGGTGTGAATCCTGTTGGTGTGAGTCCAGTTGGTGTGATTCCTGTTGGTATGATTTCTGTTGGTTTTAGTCCTGTTGGTGAGATTCCTGTTGGTGTGAGTCCTGTTGGTGTGATTTCTGTTGGTGTGAGTCCTGTTGGTGTGAGTCCTGTTGGTGTGAGTCCTGTTGGTGTGATTCCTTTTGGTGAGATTCCTGTTGGTGTGATTCCTGTTGGTGTGGTTGCTGTTGGTGTGAGTCCTGTTGGTGTGATTCCTGTTGATGTTAATCCTGTTGGTGTGACTCCTGTTGGTGTGGTTGGAATGGTTAGAGCACAGAAGGAGGCAATTCAGCCTGTCGAGCCTATGCTGGCTCTCTGCAAGAGCATTTGAGGTAGCCCCACTCTCCCGCTCTTTCCCCGTAGCCCTGCAAAATTTTTTCCTTCAGGTACTTATCCAATTCCCTTTTGAAAGCCACGATTGAATCTGCCTCCACCATCCTTTTAGGCAGTGAATTCCAGATCCTAACCACTCGCTGCGTAAAAAAGTTTTTCTTCATGTCACCTTTGGTTCTTCTGCCAATCACCTTAAATCTGTGTCCCCTGGTTCTTGACCCTTCTGCTAATGGGAACAGTTTCTCTCTATCTACTCTGTCCAGACGCCTCATGATTTTGAACACCTCTATCAAATGTCCTCCTAATCTTCTCTGCTCCAAGGAGAACAACCTCAGCTTCTCCAGTCTATCAACATAACTGAAGTCCCTCATTCCTGGAATCATTCTTGTAAATCTTTTCTGCACCCTCTCTAAGGCCTTCACATCCTTCCTAAAGTGTGGCGCCCAGAATTGGACACAATACTCCAGTTGTGGCCGAACCAGTTTTTTATAAAGGTTCATCAGAACTTCCCCACTTTTATACCTCTATTTGTGAAGCCCATAGAAACATATAGAAACATAGAAACGTAGAAGATAGGAGCAGGAGTAGGCCATTCGGCCCCTCGAGCCTGCTCCGCCATTTAATGAGATCATGGCTGATCATCCAAATTCAGTACCCTGTCCCTGCCTTCTCCCCATATCCCTTGATCCCTTTAGCCTTAAGAAATATATCTAACTCCTTCTTGAATATATTTAATGACCTGGCCTCCACTGCCCTCTGTGGCAGAGAATTCCACAGGTTCACCACTCTCTGGGTGAAGAAATTCCTCCTCATCTCTGTCCTAAATGGCTTACCCCTTATCCTTAGACTGTGACCCCTGGTTCTCGACAACCCGGCCATCAGAAACATCCTTCCTGCATCTAGTCTGTCCAGGCCTGACAGAATTTTATAGGTTTCGATGAGATCCCCTCTCAATCTTCTAAACTCCAGTGAGGATAAGCCCAATCGACACAATCTCTCCTCATACATCATTCCTGCCATCCCAGTTATCAGCCTGGTGAATCTTCGCTGAACTCCTTCCATGGCAAGAACATCCTTCCTCAGATAAGGCGACCAAAACTACACACAATACTCAAGGTGCGGTCTCACCAAGGCCCTAAACAACTGTAGCAAGACATCCTTGTTCCTGTACTCGAACCCTCTTGCTACGAAGGCCAACATACCATTTGCCTTCTTAACAACCTGCTGCACCTGCATGCTTACCTTCAGCGACTGGTGCACAAGGACACCCAGGTCTCGTTGCACTTCCTCTTCTCCCAATCTATTGCCATTCAAATAATAATCTGCCTTCCTGTTTTTGCCACCAAAGTGGATAACCTCACATTTATCCACATTATAGTGCATTTGCCATGTTTCTGCCCAATCACCCAACCTGTCCAAATCGTACTGGAGTTTCACGACATCCTCCTCACAGCATACCCTCCCACCCAGCTTTGTGTCGTCTGCAAATTTGGAGATATTACATCCAATTCCCTCGTCCAGATGATTAATATATATTGTGAACAGCTGGTGTCCTAGGACCGATCCTTGCGGTACTCCACTAGTCACTGCCTGCCACTCGGAAAATGACCTGTTTATTCCAACTCTTTGCTTTCTGTCTGCCAACCAGTTCTCTATCCAAGTCAATACCTTGCCCCCAATCCCATGTGCCTTAATTTTACACGCTAATCTCTTATGCGGGACCTTATCGAAAGCCTTCTGAAAGTCCAAATACACCACATCCACTGGTTCTCCCTTATCTATTTTACCAGTTACAGCCTCAAAAAATTCCAGTAGATTAGTCAAGCATGATTTACCTTTTGTAAATCCATGTTGACCTTGTCCGCTCCTGTCACTGCTTTCCAAGTGCTCTGCTATTTACATACATCTATATATATAAAACGGTATGTCTCTCTGTCCGGCTATACAATCAAAAGTTATAGAGCGTACCTACACGTGTGTTGCATCAAAAGAAAGCTTACGATTCCAGAACGGTTGTAAGCATATTTACGTTTCGGTGAGATAAAAATTGTGCCCGCGGTATCCAAAAAACGTTCAAAATTCCGCTCATTATCTGCTCATTAGCATTGAGTGACGTCGAGGTCGACCAATCGTACGGTCGACCAATCACTGCGTGGCGGGGGCGGGTTCCTGGCGCGTGCGGGCGGGCCCTCCTAGAGTTGAGTGACGGGACGATTGATCAATCCTACGCTTCGGTGACCTGACGGTCGACCAATCGGTGCGTGTGTGGGCGGGCCTTATCGTTCTGAACTGAGGTGAGTCGCCGCCATCTTGATTCCAAACTTTTCATTTCTTTTTCCCGCTTTCTGCGTCTTTAAAAAAAAAAGTTGCTTTTAAAACACATAGGCCTAGAAATTCAGTTGGGCGCGCCAGCCGTTAGCGCCTTAGGAGGAGTAGATCTCGAGCGCTAGGCGCTTAGCGCCCGGGCGCAGCGCGATCTACGCCTCGCCCCAACTTCAGTACACATTTAGCGCCGGCGCAAAGTCTTAGCGCGCGCCCTGCTGCGCGCGCAGATCATGACGTCATTTACTAGTGCAACGCCCTTTGTGCGCCCCGAACCGGAACTTCACTCGCGCCGGGCCATTGTGCGCCGGGCGGCCCTAACGACTGTGAAGTGGAACGGTACACAGCCGAGGCGGGCCGCGGGGAGCGCTAATTAAAGGGCACTTACCCTGCACTATAAAGGCCAGCCATTTTGCAGCATTCACTCTTGTGCAACGGTTTTTTGGAGAGAGACCAAGGAGGAGAGCTTACTGGTTTGGACCAACACTAGGACAGGTATTTTTGGCTCAGGCCAGAGCTTAGCAATTATCTTTGCCTTCATTGAGAGCTCAGTGTTTGCCAGCATATAATGGGGGCTGCATTGGGTGCCAACGCTGACTTTCAACCTTATGCCAGAAGGGCTTACAGACGCCGTGAGAGAGTGGCAGCCCTGGCTAGACGCAGAGGAGGCAACAGGCGTCGCCAACTGAGGCCTTACCCACCCAGGGTATACCGCCAGCAGTCCTCCTATCTGACCATGTCTGCCGCAATGTGTGTTAGGAGGCTGCGATTCAGAAGGGAGGTGGTTGCAGACATCTGCCAGCTGCTTCACAGAGATCTGCAGCCACAGCTGATGCGCAGGACGTCTCTGTCGGTGGCAGTGAAGGTGACGGTGGCTCTCAACTTCTATGCCACCGGCTCCTTCCAATCCGCTGCTGGGGACATCGCTAACATCTCCCAGTTCGCCGTGCATTGCTGCATCCGCCAGGTGACCGAAGCCCTTTTCAGAAGGAGACATCAATTCATCTCCTTCCCCATGACCCTGGACAAGCAGCATGCAGTGGGATTTGCAAGAATAGCGGGCTTCCCCATGGTGCAGGGCGCCATTGACTGCACGCATGTGGCTTTGCGGGCACCTCTGGAGCATGCCAAGGATTACCGCAACCGGAAGGGCTACCATTCCCTCAACATACAGCTGGTGTGTGACCACAGGCAGCGCATCCTAGCTGTCAATGCCCGCTTTCCAGGCAGCAGCCACGATGCCTTTATCCTGCGACAGACAACTGTGGCTGACATGTTCCAGGCACAGCCTCACCCAAGAGGATGGCTTATCGGAGACAAAGGCTATCCTTTGTGTACCTGGCTCATGACCCCGCTCCGCGCGCCCACGACCCCTGCTAAAGAGGCATACAACGAGAGCCATCAAGCGACTAGGAACATCATAGAACAAACAATCGGCGTCCTCAAGCAACGGTTCCGCTGTCTCGATCGCTCCGGGGGAGCCCTCCAGTATTCGCAGGAGCGAGTCTCCCAATTCGTCGTCGTTTGCTGCATGCTGCACAACCTGGCTATCCGCAGGACTCAGGCACTGCCACCTCACGTTGGACCCCCACCTCAGGAGGAGGAGCAGGAGGAGCATGAGGAGGAGGAGGACGAGGAGTACCAGCCCAGGAGGGAGGCACAAGGTCCAAGGGCCGCCCGTCGGCGGCTTATTGAACGTCACTTCTAGGCCCCCTGTCAGGGAATGGCTTGTGCCAATGAAAGAACATGATTGCAGCCGCTCCGCAAGCCCTCAGCCGGTTAAGGCAACAAACACTTCAAAGATCAAACATGGACAATGTTAATAAATAAAATGCTTTATTGTACAAACTCAGGGCCCTTCCCACATGAAAATCAAAAACAGACGAAACCCCCAAAAAACACTCAAACACATTACTCGCTCCCACAACCTGGAGAGGATTAACAAAACAGTGCAACTAAAATGGCCGTCATCCTCGGCCTTCGTAAAAAACAAACATCACATCCTCGGCCTTCAAAAAACAAACATCCAATTCTCGGCCTCAAAAAACAAACATCCAATTCTCGGCCTCAAAAAACAAACACAACTGGCCACACATTCGACTTTTTGGCCCGCTAGGGCGATGCCTTGGCCATCTTTGTGTGGCCCCTGCCCGCCCTGCTGCTCCTCCTCAAAGTAAGGCCATTGGCTGCTGCAAGGCTGGGGGCAGGCTCCAGAGGGGCACATGTCGTGACGGCAGATGCCCTTGGGGGTCGGCCTAGTCGAGGTCTGGCCGTCGAGTGGGCGGCTGTTGAATGCTGCAGCTGTGGCTGGCCAGCATCAGTCGCTGCAGCAGCTCCTGGCAGCTCCACTGGGGGAGTGGCAGTGGCGGCTGGAGGAATGGGGGCAAGCTGGCGGATGGCAGGCGCTCGCTGGTCGCCTGAGACACTGGCACTCGCCCGGGCCAGCACTGCAGCATGCGCACCAATCTGCCGAGGGACAGACCGCTGTGCTGCTGCAGCGCGTCGGGTGCCCTGGCGATGCCTGGCTGACACAGCGAGTGTGGCAGCAGTGAGTGCCCGTGTTGACCTGTTCAGTGACCTCATCAGAGCACCCAGTGACTGCACGGCACCACTGATCAGCTGCCCACTCGCTGCCTGAGCTGCCCCGAATGCCGCCCAACTCGCTGCCTGCTCTGCCCCGAATTCCGCCAAACTGATGGCCTGTGAGGCCCCGACGTCGGTCACACTCCGAGAGAGGGACTCGATGGCCTCAGGCAACTGTGCCACTACCCCCATGAGCTCCGTGTGCCGGCGCTCCGAGTCCGCGGACAAGTCCTCGAGGCGTTCCATCTCCTCGGCGAAGACCATCTCCGGACTGGAGGCCGGACTCTCCCTCTGGGGAGAAGGCCGCCGAGCTGGCCGACCCTTCCTGCGTTGCTGGACGCCGCTGGGCCCAGCAATTGGACTCCCCTCCGACCCTTCCCCCCTCTGGGGAGAAGGCCGTTGAGCTTCCACCCCCCTCCTGCGTTTCTGCAGGCCGCAGGTCCCATGAGCTCCCCTCCCCTCCGACACTTCCGCCACGCTCCCCTCCAGGGAAGACGTGTCCCCTACATTCGCATGGGTTGCCGCGAATGAGGGTTCCCCTGATGGGCCGCCTTCCTCTTGCTCCTCCTCCTCCTCCTCTTCTGAGGGGCTGTCACTGGCAAGTTCAGGGACCTCCTCCTCACCATCTGAAAGCAGGAAGGCACAAGAGTAGCTTTAGAGTGAGGAGAGGGCGTCAGCGAGGGATGCATGAGTGGTGGCATTCAGCGCATTGGTCGGACAGTGGCAAAGGATGTAGATCTGATGCGCAAGTGGGACGAGAGAGGTCCAAACGTTGATGTCCTTACCATTGGTGCCCAGAACAGGGTCGGCATCTCCACATGCAACGGGGCCAATCACCCGGCCACCCATGATGCGCTCCACGCGATGTTGCAGCTCGGTGAGCGGCTGGATCTGGGGTCGGCCTCCCCCGGTCGCAGTCCGGCTCTTCCTATTATTGGCCAGCTTGGCCTGCAAGAGAAAGGACGGCCTCTAAGTACAGTGTGTAGCCCTGATCTTGTGTGCACTGCCTCCCATGGTGGAATAGCCTGGCCAGTGTGTAGCCCTGATCTTGTGTGCACTGCCTCCCATGGTGGAATAGCCTGGCCAGTGTGTCGCCCTGATCTTGTGTGCACTGCCTCCCATGGTGGAATAGCCTGGCCAGTGTGTCGCCCTGATCTTGTGTGCACTGCCTCCCATGGTGGACTAGCCTGGCCAGTGTGTTAAGTGCAGAATGTGCAATTGATGTTCATGCCAGTCCCATAGCTGCTGGATGAGGGCTGGCCATTAGGGCTTTCAGGTCCCTTTGCCCATAATGTGAGGTGCACATGCAAGGATGAGGAGGACACTGGAAAGGGTACTCACCCTGACAACCCGAGTGAGGTCATTAAACTTTTTGCGGCATTGGACACCGGTCCTGGGGACCTCGCTGTTGGCTGACACCTTGCTGGCGACATGCCTCCAGGCTCTCCGGTAGACGCGGACCGGCACCTTCCTGCCATTGTCTGGGTACAAAAGATGGCGCCTCTTCTCCACACCACCAACCAGCACACTCAGATCATGCTCTGAGAAGCGCCGCGCTCGTTCACGGGCCTTCTGCATGGCTTCAGGCGCTATTTGGGTCCAGCAGCAGTGTTCAGGCCTAGCTGGAGGGCTCCACTATCCAGGGCGTGGCAGCAGACCAAGTCGACCCTTCCCCCTTAAGAGCTGGCCGGCGCCAGGGTGTCTGCTGTCAATCACGAGATGGCCGCACCTGCGCTGCGCCCGGCCTCGGCGCTCTCGCTCAGCACCTCCGGCTTAGCGCCTAAAGAGAGGCGTCCAGCGCCAGTTTTAGCGCTCGAGCAAACTCTTAGGGCGAAGCTAATGAATATCGGAGAAGTGGCCTCGATTTGGCGGCGGGCGCAAACTTTAGCGGCCGCCCGACTTTACTGCCCCAAAAGTGGCTACAATGAATTTCTAGGCCATATTGTTTTTAAAAAAAGTTAATTACTTTCTAAATCTTTTATCTAATCTCATTAATTTTCCTACCTTTCCCCGTTTTTGCAGGTAGGCCTCGAAGCCTGGGCATCTGTTGCCAGCTATGCTGGACCCTAGGCAATTGTTTTGTGGCAAGCTCCTCCCACCCCTCACCACCCCCCGCTGGGCCCGATTCCGATCCAGCGGCCAGCCATCTTGGTAAAGGCTGGCTGGGCTCACTGCAAGCTCCTCGCGCTGCACGGCGCACGCGCACCTCCACACAGAGCGCGGCCAGAGGGAAGCGAGCAGGTTAGCGGGGGGCGGAGAGGGTTACCCCGGCAACCGGGCCCGGCCAGCCGCAATAGGCCATCTCAAGCCGCCTCAGGCCCGGCCTCGGGAGGGCGGGGCTCAGGCTGAGCGGGGCGCTGCGCTCGGCATGTCAGTGCGCGGGGCAGCACGGAGCTCAGCGGAGCCATCGTTGGCAGAGGGGAGAGGGTCTGCTGGCTCCCCCCTCCCTTTCTCCCCCCTCCTTCCCCCACCTCCCCCACCCCTCCCCTCCTCTCTCCCCCTCCCCTCTCTCCCCCGCATCCCCTTCCCTTCCCCCCTCCCCCTCCCTCCACCCCCTCCCCCTCCCTCCCCTCCCCCTCCCCTTTCCCCCCTCCTCCCCTCCCCTTCCCCCCTCTTCCCCTCCCCTTTCCCCCTCTTCCCCTCCCCTTTCCCCCTCTCCCCTTCCCCTCCCCTTTCCCCCTCCCCTTTCCCCCTCTCCCCTCCCCTTCCTCCCCTCCCCTTTCCCCCCTCCTCCCCTCCCCCCCTCCTCCCCTCCCCTTTCCCCCCTCTTCCCCTCCCCTTTCCCCCTCCCCTTTTCCCCCTCCCCTCCCCTTTTCCCCCCTCCCCTTTCCCCCCTCCCCTTCCCCCCCTCCTCCCCTCCCCTTTCCCCGCCCCCTCCCCTTCCCCCCCTCCCCTCCCCTTCCCCCCTCCTCCCCTCCCCTTTCCCCCTCCTTTTCCCCCCTCCCCTCCGCTTTTCCCCCTCCCCTTTCCCCTCCCCTTTTCCCCCCTCCCCTCCGCTTTTCCCCCCTCCCCTTTCCCCCTCCCCTTTCCCCCCTCCTCCCCTCCCCTTTCCCTGCCCCCTCCCCTTCCCCCCTCCCCTTTCCCCCCTCCCCCTCCCCTTTCCCCTTTCCCCCCTCCCCTCTCCCCCCCTCCCCTTTCCCCCCTCCCCTTTCCCCCCTTCCCCCGTCCCCTCCCCTTTCCCCTCCTCCCCTTCCCCCCTCCCCTCTCCCCCCTCCCCTCCCCCTCTCCCCTCCCCATTCCCCCACCTCCCCCTCTCCCCCTTCCCCCCCTCCCCTCCCCTTTCCCCTCCCCTCTTCCCCCTCCTTTCCCCCCCTTCCCCCCACCACCTTCCCCCCAGTTGCGTGCTCTCTCCCCCCCCAGTCGCTCTCTCTCTTCCCCCCAGTCGCGCTCTCTCTTCCCCCCAGTCGCTCTCTCTCTCTCTCTTCCAACAACAACATGCCCTCAAAAATCCCTCGGCACCGCCGGGTACTTCATCTTTTATAATGGACTCTAGCATTTTCCCCACTACCGATGTCAGGCTTACCGATCTATAATTCCCCGCTTTTTCTCTACCACCTTTTTTGAATAGTGGGGTAACATTAGCTACCCTCCAATCCATGGGTACTGTTCCAGAGTCTATCGAGTTCTGGAAGATGACCAGCAATGCATCTACTATTTCTAGGGCCACTTCCTTAAGTACCCTGGGATGTAAATTATCAGGCCCTTGGGATTTATCGCCCTACAGTCCCATCAATTTTCCTAACGCCATTTCCCTACAACTACTGATTTCTTTCAGTTCCTCCCTTTCATCAGACCCTATGTTCCCCGGCATCTCTGGGAGGTTATTTGTGTCCTCCTTTGTGAAGACAGAGCCAAAATATCTATTTAGTTGGTCTGCCATTTCTTTGTTCCCCATTATAAATTCCCCTGATTCTGACTGCAAGGGACCTACGCTTGACTTCACCAATCTTTTTCTCTTCACATATCTATAAAAGCTTTTACAGTCAGTTTTTATGTTCCCAGAAAGCTTACTCTCATATTCTATTTTCCCTTTCTTAATTAATCCCTTTGTCCTCCTTTGTTGAATCCTAAACTGCTCCCAATCCTCAGGAGTATTGCTTTTTCTGGCCAATTTATATGTCCTCTCCTTGGATCTTATGCTATCCCTAATTTCCCTTGTTAGCCACGGTTGAGTCACCTTTTTTGTTTTATTTTTATGCCAAACTGGGATGAACAATATCTGTAGTTCATCCATTCGGTCTTTGAATGTTTGCCATTGCCTATCCACCGTCAACCCTTTGAGTGACATTCCCCAATCAATCCTACCCAACTCGCACCTCAGACCATCGTAGTTTCCTTTATTTAAATTGAGGACCCTAGTCTCTGAGTCAACTACTTCATTCTCCATCTTAATGAAGAATTCGATCATATTATAATCGCTCCGACTCAGAGGGCCTCGTACAACAAGATTGCAAATTAATCCTTTCTCGTTACATAATACCCAATCTAAGATGGCCTGATCTCTGGTTGGTTCCTCGACATATTGGTCCAGGAAACCATCCCGTAAACACTCCAGGAATTCCTCCTCCACGGTATTGTTACTAATTTGGTTAGCCCAATCTATATGTAGATTAAAGTCACCCATGATGACTGCTGTGCCATTATTGCACGCTTCTTTAATTTCCCTTTTAATGCCATCCCCAACCTCCGCCTTACTGTTTGGAGGTCTATATACCACTCCCACTAACGTTTTCTTCCCCTTAGTATTTCTCAATTCGACCCATACAGATTCCACATCATCAGAGCTAATATCCTTCATTACCATTGTGTTAATCCCTTCTTTAACCAGTAATGCTACCCCACCTCCCTTTCCTTTTTGCCTATCTTTCCTGAATATCAAATACCCCTGGATGTTGAGTTCCCAGTCTTGGCCATCATTGAGCCACGTTTCCGTAATCCCAACCAAATCATATTCGTTTACCTCTATTTGCGCAGCTCCTTGCATTAAGACACAAAGCCTTCAGGCTTGTTTTTTTAACGCTCTTAGACCTATTAGAATTATTATTTACTGTGGCCACGTTTGATTTAAACCGTTGATTTCTCTGACTGCCACTTTTGCTTTTCTCCTTCCTATCTTTTGCTTTTATCCTTGTTTCCCTTACCTCTGTCTCCCTGCTCAGGTTCCCAACCCCCTGCCATTTTAGTTTAAACCCTCCCCCAGAGCACTAGCAATCACTACCCCCCGGACATCGGTTCCAGCCCTGCCCAGGTGCAAACCGTCCGGTTCAGGATCCCATAAGCCTTTTTAACTGCTTTCTCAACCTGCCCTGCCACCTTCAACAATTTGTGCACACATACTGAAGGGATAATTACAGTCCTAGACCTTTTGGGCTATCCCAGATCAGGCATATTCCCCAGACATTCACCTTCAACTTAAGTTAGAGATAGCCGAATTCCATAAGACGCTTTAATGGGTCTAAAGGTTCAGGCTATCTATCCCTAAAGGAAAGGAATGACTAAAGATGTTACCGTCCTCCAGATAGTACTTTTAATAAGTTGAACTAGACTGTAACCTTCCGGATATTATGAGGGTCCGGAATACCCCCCAGGATTCAGCAACTCCTTACAAAAGAATGTACAGAATTTGTGGGTTCGCGAGTCTATACAGAATTACTCTTTGAGGCAATTCTAAAAATATATAGCTTTATTTAAGAGCCGACATTCAGTTAACATCTGTTGAATCAGTCACAACATTAACAGTTCAAAATATAATTAGCTTACTTTTCTTATTTCTCAGAGATCCTTATTCTCAAATCTTTACTTCGTTACATTTCTTATTTATTACTTATTTCTAAATCCAGAACATCCACCAAAATCAATCTGACTTCCCGAGACTCATAGTTAAAGACTTACAGAGATGCCACCGAAGAGTTGAGAAACGCCCTGCCCGTTCAGCGTGTTCTGACTTTCTGTTTGAAAAGCTCTTATTTTCATACCCTTTTGGCAGTGGTTTCTTCTTTGATGTTCTCTGCTGATGTTAACTAATTGTCTTTATTGATACCTCTTTCGAATGCTTTCTATTCTTACTATCAATTCAACTATTGCATGCATAATTATTTCTCTACCTTTAGGTGTTCCAAAAACCATCATAAAAACAATGACAGCTATGGTTTCTGTTTGATGTCATTCTTACCGAAGGTTCTTCATTCAATTCTTAATATTGGCTTTACTGGTTCTTAGCAGACATTTTGACTCCGTGGTGATCCAAGTTTAATACAAACACAATGCAATTGCTTGGTGTCTCTATTGAAGTCATATTTTCAAAGCCTTCTTGTTGGTATTATATTTACAATATGTAAATCAAAACCACTTTAACTGTATGTTTACTTGTTTTCTAGCTATCTCAATTGGTTGCATATTTAATCTTATGATTCCTGTTTTATTTGATGTTACTTTTACAAACGCACATGATTTAATCAATATTTTATGTTCCTGTTCGACGTGCTGGTTTTTTACACCTCACTTGGGTCTTCCATTGTGTTACACCCAAACTCTAGACTCTTCGGAAGCAAGTCTTTGCTTTTCAATAGGGTCTTAGTTTCTTGGTCAATATCCCTTTCCCATTTCAAAGCCTGTTTACAACTTTGTTATCAACTGTGGAAGCAAGTCATCCTCAGTTCCGAGGGACTGCCTAAGAAGAAGAAAAAGATTTCTGTTTACAGCTTGTCTGCTGAGACTTGTGTCTTTTAAACCCAGTGGCCTAGAAATTCAGTTGGTTGCGCCAGCCGTTAGCGCCTTAAGAGAAGTGAATTTCGGGCGCTATGCGTGTAGCGTCCGGGCGCAGCGCGATCTGCGCCTCGCCCCAAATTAAGTACACATTTAGCGCCGGCGCAAAGTTTAGCGCGCGCTCACCTGCGCGCGCAGAAAATGACATCATATCCTCGTGCAACGCCCTTTGCGCGCCCCGATCCAGAACTTCAGTGGGACCGCCCCATTGTGCGGCCGACGGCCCGCACGCTTGTTTAGTGGAACGCAACAGAGCCGACGCAGGACCCGGGGAGCGTAAATTAAAGGGCACTTACCCTGCACTATAAAGGGCAGCCATTTTGCAGCAAACACTCTTGTGCAACGGATTTCTGGAGAGAGACCAAGGAAGACAGCTTTCTGGTTTGGGCCCAACACTAGCTCAGGTATTTTTGGCTTCAGGCCAGAGCGTTGCAAGTGGCCTCTTGTATATTTGACTGTTTGGCAGCATATTATGGGGGCTGCATGGGGTGCCATGGGGTGCCAACGCTGAGTTTCAGCGTCATGTCCGTAGGGCTCGCAGACGCGGTGTGAGAGGGGCAGCCCTGGCTAGACGCAGAGGGGGCAACAGGCGTCGGCAACATAGGCCTTACCCAGTCAGGGCATACCGCCAGCAGCGCACCTACCTCAACATGAGTGGCGCGCGATGTGTAAAAAGGCTGAGATTCCGAAAGGAGGTGGTTGCAGAGATCTGCCATCTGCTTCGCAGAGATCTGCGTCCAAAGCTCAGGAGCAGGACGTCTCTGTCGGTGGAGGCGAAGGTGACGGTGGCCTTGAACTTCTATGCCACCGGCTCCTTCCAATCCGCTGCTGGGGACATAGCTAACATATCCCAGTTCGCCGTGCATTGCTGCATCCGCCAGGTGACCGATGCCCTTTTCAGAAGGAGACGCCAATTCATCTCCTTCCCCATGGCCCTGGAGAGGCAGCATCAGCGTGCACTGGGATTTGCAAGATTCGCGGCCTTCCCCTTGGTGCAGGGCGCCATTGACTGTACGCATGTGGCTTTGCGGGCACCTGTGGAGCATGCCGAGGATTACCGCAACCGGAAGGGCTACCATTCCCTCAATGTGCAGCTGGTGTGTGACCACAAGCAGCGCATCCTAGCTGTCAATGCCCGCTTTCCAGGCAGCAGCCACGATGCCTTTATCCTGCGGCAGACAACTGTGCGTGACATGTTCGAGGCACAGCCTCCCCCAAGAGGATGGCTTCTCGGGGACAAAGGCTATCCTTTGTGTACCTGGCTCATGACCCCGCTCCGCGCGCCCAGGACCCCTGCTGAAGAGGCATACAACGAGAGTCATCAAGCGAGCAGGAACATAATCGAACAAACAATTGGCATCCTCAAGCAGCGGTTCCGCTGCCTGGATCGTTCCGGCGGATCTCTGCAGTATTCCCCGGACCGAGTGTCCCAATTCGTCGTTGTTTGCTGCATGCTGCACAACCTGGCTCTCCGCAGGACTCAGGCACTGCCACCTCACGTTGGACCACCACCTCACGAGGAGGAGCATGAGGAGGAGGAGCAGGAGGAGGAGGAGTACCATCCCAGGAGGGAGCGAGAAGGTCCAAGGGCCGTCCGTCGGCGGCTTATTGAACGTCACTTCTAAGCCCCCTGTCAGGGAATGCCTTGTGGCCATGAAGGAACATGAACGCAGCCGCTCCGCAAGCCCTCAGCCGGCGAAGGCAACAAACACTTACAGCAACAAACATGGACACTCTCTGAATAAAGAGAAATCTTTATTTTAGACCAATGAAACCCCTTCACACATGAAACCCAGAAACATTAAACGGCCCCAAAAAACAGTACATCAAATGACTCACTCCCACAACCTGGGGAGGAATAACTGAACATTTGTTCAAAAATGGCCTTACATATAGATTGGACTAGCCTAATCAGTAAAAATAATGAGGAGGAGGAATTCCTTGAGTGTTTGAGGGATGGTTATCTGGATCAATATGTCGAGGAACCAACTCGGGAACAGGCTATATTGGACTGGGTACTGTGCAATGAGAAGGGACTAATCAGTAATCTTGTTGTACGGGGACCCTTGGGTCAGAGCGATCATAACATGATCGATTTCTCACTCGAAATGGAGAGCGAAGAAATTGACTCAGAGACTAAGGTCCTGAATTTAAACAAGGGGAATTATGATGCCATGAGACGGGAACTGAGTAGGTCTGATTGGACAACGTTCCTGGGAGGACTGGAGGTAGATAAACAATGGCAAACATTTAAAGATAGAATGACAAAATTGCAAAAATTGTTTATACCAATCTGGCATAAAAGGAAATCTAAAAAGGTGACTCAACCGTGGATAACAGGGGAAATTAGAGACAGCATAAAATCCAAAGATAGGGCGTATAAAATAGCCAAAAAAAGCGCCAGAGCGGAAGATTGGGAACAGTTTAAGATAGAGCAAAGGAGGGCAAAGGGCATAATCAAGAGGGGCAAAATAGCTTACGAAAACAAGCTGGCGGAAAATATAAAAACTAACTCCAAAAGCTTTTATAAGTATATCAAAAGGAAAAGACTGGTGAAAACCAAAGTTGGTCCATTGCAGTCAGATACGGGGGAATATATAATGGGAAATAAGGAAATGGCAGATCAACTAAATGCATACTTTGGGTCAGTCTTTACGAAGGAAGACACAAAAAACCTCCCTGGGATATCGGGAAAAATAGGGACATTGGCAAAGGAGGAACTGACGCAAATCAATATCTCTAAGGATATGGTGTTAAGGAAGCTAAAGGGATTGAAGGTGGACAAATCCCCAGGGCCTGATAACATGCATCCTAGGGTACTGAAGGAGGTGGCCCTAGAGATAGCGGATGCACTAAGGATGATTTTTCAGAATTCATTAGACTCGGGAACAGTGCCGATGGATTGGAGGGTAGCTAACGTTACCCCACTATTCAAAAAGGGGGGTAGGGAAAAAGCAGGTAATTACAGACCTGTAAGCCTTACATCAGTTGTGGGCAAAATGCTGGAGTCCATCATTAAGGATGAAATAGCGGAGCACTTAGCAAATGGGGACAGGATAGGACAGAGTCAACATGGATTTACAAAGGGTAAATCGTGCTTGACTAATCTATTGGAATTTTTTGAGGGAGTAACTGGTAGAATAGATGGGGGAGAGCCAGTAGATGTGGTGTACCTGGACTTCCAAAAGGCCTTCGATAAGGTCCCACATAAAAGATTAGCATGGAAAATTGAGGCTCATGGGATAAAGGGGAAAGTTTTGGCGTGGATAGGGAACTGGCTGTCAGATAGAAAACAGAGAGTTGGAATAAACGGCTCATTTTCTGAATGGCAGGCAGTAACAAGTGGGGTACCACAGGGATCTGTCCTGGGCCCCCAGCTGTTCACAATTTACATTAATGACCTGGATCAGGGAGTCGGATGCAGCATTTCCAAATTTGCAGACGACACTAAACTAGGAGGGGGGGTGGGCTCAGAGGAAGAGACCAGGAAGCTCCAGAGCGATTTGGACAGACTGGGCGATTGGGCGGATAAATGGCAGATGCACTATAATGTGGACAAGTGCGAAGTTATCCACCTTGGGTGCAGGAACGGGAGGGCAAATTATTATTTAAATGGCAATAGATTGGGAGAGGGGGAAGTACAGAGAGACCTGGGTGTTCTTGTACACCAGTCACTGAAGGCGAGCATGCAGGTGCAACAGGCGGTCAAGAAGGCAAACGGTATGCTGGCCTTCATAGCAAAAGGGTTAGAATACAGGAACAGGGATACCTTGCTGCAGCTGTACAGGGCACTGGTGAGACCACACCTCGAGTACTGTGTACAGTTTTGGTCGCCTCATCTGAGGAAGGATGTTCTTGCCATGGAGGGGGTGCAGCGGCGATTCACCAGGCTGATACCAGGAATGGCGGGAATGACCTATGAGGAGAGACTATGTAGTTTAGGGATGTACACACTGGAGTTTAGAAGATTGAGAGGGGACCTCATAGAAGTGTATAAAATTCTGACAGGTCTAGACAGACTGGATGCAGAAGGAATGTTTCCCTTGGCGGGTGAGAACAGAACTAGAGGACATAATTTAAGGATAAGGGCTAAACCATTTAGGACAGAGATGAGGGGGAATTTCTTCACTCAGAGAGTGGTGAACCTGTGGAACTCATTGCCACAGAGGGCAGTGTACGCCAGCTCATTAAATATATTTAAGAGGGAATTAGATATATTTCTACGGGCAAAAGGGGTTAAGGGTTACGGAGAGAAGGCGGGGACGGGATACTGAATTAAAGGATCAGCCATGATCTCATCGAATGGCGGAGCAGGCACGAAGGGCCGAATGGCCTACTCCTGCTCCTATCTTCTATGTATCTATGTATCCTCGGCCTTAACCCAAAAAACATCCCCAGAAACAAAACAACCATGGCCAAAAGAAACATAGGCATCGCCATATAAAATAACACTTGGCCACACCGTCTACTTCTTGGGCCGCGAGGGCGAGACCTTGTCGAGCCTTTTGGGGCCCCTGCCCGGCCTGCTGCTCCTCCGCAAGCTCTGCCCAGTGGCTGCTGCGAGGCTGGGGAAAGGCTCCTGAGGGTTAGATGTCCTTCCGGCAGATGCCCTTGGGGGGCGGCCTAGACGGGGTTTGCCCCTCGAGGGTCCGGCTGGTGATTGGCGCAGCTGTGCCTGGCCAACATCATTCGCAGCCGCTTGCCGTTGAGGCACCACTGGGGGAGTGGCGGTGACGGCTGGAGGAATGTGTGCAATCTGGCGGATGGTCGGCCCTGGCTGGTGATGTGGCACTCTGGCACTCGCACGGGCCTGCACTGCAGCATGTGCACCAATCTGCCGAAGGGCAGCCCGCTGTGCTGCTGCAGCGCGGCGGGTGTCCAGGCGATGCCTGGCTGACGCAGCGCGTGTGGCAGCAGTCAGTGCCCCTGTTGCCCTGGTCTGCGACCGCAACAGAGCAGCCACTGTCTGGACGGCATCACTGATCAGCCGGCCACTCGCGGCATGTGAGGCCCTGAACTCGCGCACACTACTAGCCAGGGACTCGATGGCCTCAGGCATCCGTGCCACTACCCCCATCAGCTCGGTGTGCCGGCGATCCGAATCCTGGGCCATTTGATCAAGGTGGCGCACCTCCTCTGAGTTGAAGGTGGCCGGACTGGAGTCCGGACTCTCCCGCTGGGGAGCAGGGGGCAGAGCTGGCTGACCCTTGCCACGTTGCCGGCGGCGACTGGGCCCAGCAACTGCACTCCCCTCCGATCCTTCCCCCCTCTGGGGGGAAGGCCGCGGACCAACCGCAGCCCTCCTGGGTTGCTGGACGCCACTGGTCCCAGCAGCTCCACTCCCCTCCGACACTTCCTCCAGGCTCTCCTCCAGGGAAGACGTGTCCACTACTTCGGCATCTGCAGCCGCACCTGACTGCTGCCCTGATGGTCTGCCTTCCTGTTGCTCCTCCTCCTCTTCCTCGGAGGGGCTGTCACTGGCAGCTTCAGGGAGCTCCTCGTCACCAGCTGAAAGCAGGAAGGCACAAGAGTAGCTTTAGAGTGAGGAGAGGGCGTCAGCGAGGGAGGCATGACTGGTGGCATTCAGCGCATTGGTCGGACAATGGCAAAGGAGGTAGATCGGATGCGCAAGTGCGACGAGAGAGGTCCAAAAGGTGATGTCCATACCATTGTGGCCCAGAAGAGGGTCGGCATCTCCACAGGCGACGGGCCCAATCACCCGGGGTCCCATGAGGCGACTCACGCGCTCCTCCAGGGGAGTGAGCTCCTGGATCTGGGGGCGGCCTCCCCCGGTCTGCTCCTGGTGCCTTCGGTTGTTGGCAAGTTTTGCCTGCAAGAGAAAGGACGGCCTGTAAGTACGGTGTGTAGCCCTGATGTGGTGTGCACTGCCTCCCATGGTGGAATAGCTTGGCCAGTGTGTAGCCCTGATGTGGTGTGCGCTGCCTCCCATGGTGGAATAGCTTGGCCAGTGTGTAGCCCTGATGCGGTGTGCGCTGCCTCCCATGGTGGAATAGCTTGGCCAGTGTGTAGCCCTGATGTGGTGTGCACTGCCTCCCATGGTGTAAAGTGCAGAATGTGCAATTGATGTTCATGACTGTCCCATAGCTGCTGGCTGAGGGCTGGCCATTAGGGCTTTCAGGTCCCTTTGCCCATCATGTCAGGTGTACATGCAAGGATGAGGAGGAGACTGGAAAGGGTACTCACCCTGACAATCCTGGTCAGGTCATTAAACTTCTTCCGGCATTGGACATTGTCCCTGGGGGCATCGCCGGTGGCCGACACCCAGCGGGCGACCTCCCTCCAGGCTTTCCTATAGACGCTGGTTGGAGGCTTCCTGCCAGTGTCCGGGAACAAGATGTGCTGTCTCTTCTCCAAGGCCCTCACCATCACCTTCAAGTCATGGGCTGAGAAGCACAGGGCACGCTCACGGGCCTTCTGTACCGTTGCCATGGCTCCTTCTGATCACCAGCAGTGTTCAGGCCTAGCTGGAAGGCTGCAGTGTGCAGGCCGTTGCAGCAGAGCAAGTCGACCCTTCCCCCTTTAAGAGCTGGCCGGCGCCACGGTGTCTGCTGTCAATCAAGAAATGACCGCACCTGCGCTGCACCCGGCCTCGGCGCTATCCCTCTGCACCGCCGGCTTAGCGCCTAAAGATAGGCGTGCAACGCCAGTTTTAGCGCTCAAGCAACCTCTTAGGGCGAAGCTACTGAATATCGGCGAAGTGCCATCGACTTTGCGCCGGGCGCAAACTTTAGTGCCCGCCCGACTTTACCGCCCCAAAAGTGGCTATACTGAATTTCTAGGCCAGTATGTCTTTTATGAATAATATTAGAATTCTGTTCATAGTATCGTGTATTTCTCTGAATCATGGCTATTCCTTCACAATACCCCTAGGTATGTTCTCTGTTCATGCACCCCCTTTAGGATTGTACCATTTAATTTATATTTCCTCTCCTCATTCTTTCTACCAAAATGTATCACTTCGCACTTTTCTGCGTTAAATTTCATCTGCCACGTGTCTGCCCATTCCACCAGTCTGTCTATGTCTTCCTGAAGTCTATCACTCTCCTCCTCACTGTTCACTATACTTCCAAGTTTTGTGTCATCTGCAAATTTTGAAATTGCACACCCACGTCCTAATCATTAATATATATCAAGAAAAGCAGTGGACCTAGAACCGACCCCTGGGAAACACCACTGTATACCTTCCTCCAGTCCAAAAAACACCATTCAACTCTACTCTCTGTTTCCTGTCACTTAGCCAATTTTGTATCCGTGCCGCCACTGTCCCTTTTATTCCATGGGCTTCAACTTTGCTGGCAAGCCTATTATGTGGCACTTTGTCGAACGCCTTTTGGAAACCCATGTACACTACATCAACCGCATTACCCTCACCAACTCTCTCTGTTACCTCATCAAAAAACTCAATCAAGTTGGTTCAACATAATTTGCCTTTAACAAATATGTGCTGGTTTTCCTTAATTAATCCACACCAATCCAAGTGACTGTTAATTTTGTCCCTGAGTACTGTTTCTAAAAGCTTCCCCACTACCGAGGTTAAACTGACTGGCCTGTAGTTGCTGGGTTTATCTTTGGACCCTTTTTTGAACAATGGTGTAATATTTGCAATTCTCCAGTCCTCTGGCACTACCCCGCATCTATGGTGGATTGGAATATTATGGCCAGTACCTCTGCGATTTCTGCCCTCAATTCCCTCAGCATCCTAGGATGCATCCCATCTACTCCTGGTGATTTATCTACTTTAAGTACAGCCAACCTTTCTAATATCTCTTTATCAATTTTTATCCTATCAAGTGTCTCCACTAACTCCTCCTTTACTATGTCTATGGCACCATCCTCTTCCTTGGTGAAGACAGGTGCAAAGTACTCGTTTAGTACCTCAGCCATACCCTCTGCCTCCATGCATAGGTCTCCTTTTTGGTCCCTAATTGGCCCCACCCCTCCTCATTCTACCCTTTTACTATTTATATGCCTATAGAAGACTTTTGGTTTACCTTTTATGTTGGCTGCCATTCTATTCTCATACCCACTCTCTTTGCCCCATATATTTTCTTTTTCACTTCTCCTCTGATCTTTCTATATTTAGCCTGATTCTCAGATGTATTTGAACCTGACATCTGTCATTCCCGCTCTTTTTCTGCTTCATCTTATTCTCTATCTCTTTCGTCATCCAGGGAGCACTGGCTTTAGTTGCCCTGCCTTTCCCCCTAGTGGGAATGTACCTCAACTGTACCTGAACTATTTCCTCTTTAAAGGCAGCCCATTGTTCCATTACAGTTTTGCCTGCTAATCATTGATTCCAGTTTACCCGGGCCAGATCCATTCTCATCCCACTGAAATTGGCTTTCCCCCAGATAAACATTTTTACTCTAGATTGCTCCCTGTTCTTTTCCATAGCTAATCTAAACCTTATGGTACTATGATCACTGATCCCTAAATGTTCACCTACTGACACTTGCTCCACTTGACCCACCTCATTCCCCAGAACCAGATCCAGCAATGCCTTCTCCATCATTGGGCTGGAAACATACTGATCAAGAAAGTTCTCCTGAACACATTTCAGAAATTCTTCCCCTTCTCTGCCCTTTACACTATTACTATCCCAGTCTATATTAGGATAGTTGAAGTCCCCCATTATTACCACTCTATAGTTCTTGCACCTCTCTGTAATTTCTCTGCAAGTTTGCTCCTCCATACCTTTCCCACTATTTGGTGGTCTATAGAATACACCTAGCAGTATAATGGCACCTCTTTTATTTCTTAACTCTAGCCATATAGATTCTGTTCAGAAGAAATCCTCATGGAAACCAGTATGGATGGGTATTAATACAAGAAGTTATGGTTAGCTGTGAAATCTTATTTTATGGTCCAACTTTAGGTTAAGAAACCGATTCAAGGAGCTTTCAAAACCTACTTAAGTTCTGCAGCTATGGTTTTGAAGGTTTATGGTAAATCTTTCTCATTGCCTGGTATTTCTTATTTGTACTAATGAATCTCCTTTTAATGTTGCTCATAGTAAGTCAGAGGAAGGGCTGATCTACAAGGACAAGAGCAATATACCATTCAAGAAGGAGTTAGATATATTTCTTAAGGCTAAAGGGACCAAGGGATATGGGGAGAAGGCAGGGACAGGGTACTGAATTTGGATGATCGGCCATGATCTCATTGAATGGCGGAGCAGGCTCGAGGTGCCGAATGGCCTACTCCTGCTCCTATCTTCTATGTTTCTATGTTTCTATGACATCCTTCCTCTCCATCACTGTAACATTCTCCTTAACCAATACAGCCACACCACCTCCTATCTTTCCTTCCCTATCTTTCCTGAACACCTTACAACCAGGAATATTTAATACCCAATCCAGCCCTTTTTTGAGCCAGGTCTCAGTTATTGCCACAACATTATATTCCCATGTGGCTATTTGTGCCTGCAGCTCACTTACCTTGTTTACTAAGCTTCGTGCGTTTACACACATACACTGTAAACCCATCTTAGTCTATCCACGTAACTGAAGTCCCTCATCCCTGGAACCCTTTTTGTAAATCTTTTCTGCACTTTCTCTAAGGCCTTCACATCCTTCCTAAAGTGTGATGCCCAGAATTGGACACAATACTCCAGTTGAGGCCAAACCAGTGTTTTATAAAGGTTCATCATAACTTCACAAAAGCAAAATACTACAGATGCTGGAAATCTGAAATAAAAACAGAAAATACTGGAAATACTCAGCAGTGCAGGCAGCATCTGTGCAGCATCATTTGTCACTTTAATTCACTGCTCTGCTTCCACTCTGACCTCTCCATCCTCGGTCTCTTGCACTGTTCCAACGAAGCTCAACATAAGCGCTAGGAACCTCATCTTTCGATTAGGCACTTTACTTCTTCTTCTTAGGCAGTCCCTTGGAACCGAGGATGACTTGCTTCAGGTGACTGATGAGTCCAATGCGGGACCTACAGTCTCTCACACAGGTGGTGCAGACAGTGGTTGAAGGGGCAGGTGGGTGGGGTGCTTGGGTTGACGTGCGCTCCTTCCGCTGTTTGCGCTTGGCTTCCACTTGCTCCCGGCGAAGAGACTCGAGGTGTTCGGCGCCTTCCCAGATGCTTCTCCTCCACTTTGTGCGGTCTTGGGCCAGGGATTCCCAGGTGTCGGAGGGGATGTTGCACTTTTTCATGGAGGCTTTGAGGGTGTCCTTGAAGCGTTTCCTCTGCCCACCTGGGGCTCTCTTGCCGTGCCGGAGCTCCGAGTAGAGCGCTCATTTTGGGAATCTCGCATCGGGCATGCGGACGATGTGGCCCGTCCATCGGAGTTGATCGAGCGTGGTCAAAGCTTCGATGCTGGGGATGTTGGCCTGAGCGAGAACACTGACGTTGGTGCGCTTATCCTGCCAATGGAGTTGCAGGATCTTGCAACTGAAGAACAACAATGCCTCAGGAGCAGATGGAATCCCTGCCGAGGCACTAAAGCATGGCGGAGAAGCACTATTGGCGCGAATACATTAACTCATTTCTCTTATTTGGAAGGAGGAGGCACTTTACAGCCTTCTGGTCTCAACTTTGAGTTCAACAATTTCAGACCATAATCTCTGCCCCTTTTTTTCTTTTTTCACATGGCAGCTGTTGTTGATTCAGCTATTCCCATTTACACCTCATCTAGACTCGTCCCATTACCATCTCCTTTTGCCTTGCACCATCATCCCTTTTGTCTTTTAATCTCTCCTGCCTTCCATTTTATCACAGACCTTCCCTTTTGTTCTTTCCTCCCCTCCCCCCTTTCCCTGCCCTGCACTTGCTTAAAAATCTGTTACATCTCTAACTTTTTTCAGCTCTGACGAAGGGTCATCGACCTGAAACGTTAACTCTGTATCTCTCTCCACAGATGCTGCCTGACCTGCTGAGTATTTCCAGAATTTTCTGTTTTTATTTCATCATAACTTCCTTGCTTTTGGACTCTATGCCTCTATTTATGAAGCCCAGGATCCCGTATGCTTTTTTAACTTTTCTCAACCTGCCCTGCCACCTTCAACGACATGTGCACATATACCCCCAGGTCTCTCTGTTCATGCACCCCCTTTAGGATTGTGCCCTTTAGTTTATATCGCCTCTCCTCGTTCTTCCTACCAAAATGTATCACTTTGCACTTTTCTGCGTTAAATTTCATCTGCCACGTGTCCGCCCATTCCACTTGTCCGTCTATGTCCTCTTGAAGTCTATCACGCTCCTCCCCACTGTTCACTATACTTCCAAGTTTTGTGTCATCTGCAAATTTTGAAATTGTGCCCTGTACACTCAAGTCCAAGTCATTGATATATATCAAGAAAAGCAATGATCCTAGAACCGACCCCTGGGGAACACCACTGTATACCTTCCTCCAGTCCGAAAAACAACCGTTCACCACTACTCTCTGTTTCCTGTCACTTAGCCAATTTCATATCCATGCTGCCGCTGTCCCTTTTATGCAACTTTGCTGACAAGCCTATTATGTGGCACTTTATCAAATGCCTTTTAAAAGTCCATGTACACCACATCAACCGCATTGCCCTCATCAACGCTCTCTGTTACTTCATCAAAAAATTCAATCAGTTTAGTTAAACATGATTTACCTTTAACAAATTCCAATATTCACTCCACGTGATATCAAGAAACGGCTGAGCGCATTGGATACAGCAAAGGCTATGGGCCCCAACAACATCCGACTATCGTGCTAAAGACTTGTGCTCCAGAACTAGCCGCGCCTCTAGCCAAGATGTTCCAGTACAGCTACAACACTGGCATCTATCCGACAATGTGGAAAACTGCCCAGGTATGTCCTGTCCACAAAAAGCAGGACAAATCCAATCCGGCCAATTACTGCCCCATCAGTCTACTCTCAATCATCAGCAAAGTGATGGAAGGTGTCATTGACAGTGCTATCAAGCGGCACTTACTCACCAATAACCTGCTCACTGATGCCCTGTTTGGGTTCCGCCCAGACCACCTGGCTCCCGACCTCATTACAGCCTTAGTCCAAACGTGGACAAAGGAGCTGAATTCCAGAGGTGAGGTGAGAGTGACTGCCCTTGACATCAAGGCAGCATTTGACCGAGTGTGGCACCAAGGAGCTCTAGTAAAACAAGTTAATGGGAATCAGGGGGAAAACTCTCCACTGGCTGAAGTCATACCTAAAACAAAGGAAGATGGTTGTGGTGGTTGAAGGTCAATCATCACAGCCCCAGGACATCGCTGCAGGAGTTCCACAAGGCAGTGTCCTAGGCCCAACCATCTTCTGCTTCATCAATGACCTTCCCTCCAGCATAAGGTCAGAAATGGGGATGTTCGCTGATGACTGCACAGTGTTCAGCGCCATTCACAACTCCTGAAATAATGAAGCAGTCCATGCCCACATGTAACAAGACCTGGAAGACGTTCAGGCTTGGGCTGATAAGTGGCAGGGAACATTAGTGCCAGGCAATGACTATCTCCAACAAGCGAGAGTCTAACCACCTCCCCTTGACATTCAATGGTATTACCATCGTCGAATCCCCCACCATCAACATCCTCGGGGTCACCATTGACCAGAAACAGTATTGGACCAGTCACATAAATACTGTTGCAACTAGAGCAGGTCAGAGGCTGGGTATTCTGTTGTGAGTGTCTCACTTCCTAACTCCCCAAAGCCTTTCCACCATCTACGAGGCACAAGTAAGGAGTGTGATGGAATACTCTCCACTTGCCTGGATGAGTGCAGCTCCAACAACACTCAAGAAGCTTGACACAAGTTTGCAAACTTGGGCAGAAGCATGGCAGATGCAATGTAACGTGGATAAATGCGAGGTTATCCACTTTGGTGTCAAAAACAAGGCGGCAGATTATTATCTGAATGGCATAGATTGGGAGAAGGGGAAGTGCAACAAGACCTGGGTGTCCTTGTGCACCAGTCGCTGAAGGTAAGCATGCAGGTGCAGCAGGCGGTTAAGAAGGCAAATGGTATGTTGGCCTTCGTAGCGAGAGGGTTTGAGTACAGGAACAAGGATGTCTTGCTGCAGTTGTACAGGGCCTTGGTGAGACCACATCTTGAGTATTGTGTGCAGTTTTGGTCGCCTTATCTGAGGAAGGATGTTCTTGTCATGGAAGGAGTGCAGTGAAGATTCACCAGGCTGATACCTGGGATGGCAGGAATGGCGTATGAGGAGAGATTGGGTCGATTGGGCTTGTGCTCGCTGGAGTTTAGAAGAATGAGAGGGGATCTCATTGAAACTTATAAAATTCTAACAGGACTAGACAGACTAGATGCAGGAAGGATGTTCCCGATGGTCGGGGAGTCCAGAACCAGGGGTCACAGTCTAAGGATAAGGGGTAAGCCATTTAGGACAGCGATGAGGAGGAATTTCTTCACCCAGAGAGTGGTGAACCTGTGGAATTCTGTACCACAGAAGGCAGTAGAGGCCAATTCATTAAATATATTCAAGAAGGAGTTGGATATATTTCTTAAGGCTAAAAGGATCAAGGGATATGGGGAGAAAGCAGGGACAGGGTACTGAGTTTGGATGATCAGCCATGATCGCATTGAATGGCGGAGCAGGCTCGAAGGGCCGAATGGCCTACTCCTGCTCCTATCTTCTATGTTTCACACCATCCAGGACAAAGCAGCCCGCTTGATTGGCACCCCATCCACCACCTTAAACATTCACTCCCTCCACCACTGGTGTACTGTGGCTGCAATGTGTACTATCTACAAAATGCACTGCAGCAACTCACCAAGGCTTCTTCTGCAGCACCTCCCAAACTTGCATCCTCTTCCACCTGGAAGGACAAGGGCAGCAGGCGCACAGGAACACCACTACCTCCAATTTCCCCTCCAAGTCACACACCATCCTGACTTAGAAGTATATCACTGATCCTTCATCGTCGCTGGGTCAAAATCCTGGACCTCCCTCCCTAACAACACTGTGGGAGCACCTTCACCACACGGACTGCAGCGGTTCAAGAGGGCGGCTCACCACCACCTGCTCAAGGGCAATTAGGGATGGGCAATAAATGCCGGCCTTGCCAGCGACGCCCACATCCCATAAACGAATAATTTTTTTTAAACAAATCCGTGCTGGTTTCCTTAATTAATCCACACTTGTCCAAGTGACTGTTAATTTTGTCCCGGATTATCGTTTCTAAAAGCTTCCCCACTACCAAGGTTAAACTGACTGGCCTGAAGTTGCTGGGTTTATCCTTGCACCCTTTTTTGAACAAGGGTGTAACGTTTGCAGTTCTCCAGTCCTCTGGCACCACCCCCATATCCACCCCATTTCTGTTGGAGTGATTCCTGTCGGTGTGAGTCCTGTGGGTGTGATTCTTTTTATTCTATGATGGGATGTGGGCATCGCTAGCATTTATTGCCCATCCCTAATTGCTCGTGAGAAGGTGGTGGCTTGCTAGGCCATTTCAGAGGGCAGTTAATAATCAACCACATTGCCGTGGGTCTGGAGTCACATATAGGCCAGACCAGGTAAGGACGGCAGATTTCTTCCCTTAAGGACATTAGTGAACCAGATGAGTTTTTACGACAATCCGATAGTTTCGTGGTCACCATTATTGATGGTAGCTTTTTATTCCAGAATTTAAATTCCCCAGCTCCCGTGGTGGGATTACTCGTCCAGTCACATAACCACTGTGCCACCATTAATGTTGGTGTGATTCCTGTTGGTCCTCTTTTGGTTAGAACCACTTAACTGTAAATTAAATAGAACTTAAAATAAAACTTATCAAATCAAATTAAAATTACATTGCCCTTGGTGATGATGCACTCCAGTCCCCGTGGCACCCACCGGTCTCGGAAGGCCTCAAGTGTGCCGGCGGACACCGCATGCTCCATCTCCAGGGCCACCCGGGCACGAACATAGCCGTGGAAGAGAGGCAGGCAATTGGGCCGGACGACCCTCTCGACCGCCCGCTGCCTGGACCTATTAATGGCCACTTTGGCCAGGCCCAGGAGCAGTCCTACGAGGAGGTCCTCTGACCTGCCCGCTCCCCTTCGCACCGGGTGACCAAAGATCAGGAGTGTGGGACTGAAATGCAGCCAAAAATCAAGGAGCAGCCCCTTTAAGTAATGGAACAGGGGCTGCAACCTCTCACATTGAATATACACATGGAACACAGATTCCTCTAGGCTGCAAAAACGGCAGGCGGCCTGGGAGTCAGTGAACCTACTTAACATGTTATTGCACGGGGCTGCTCCATGCAACACCCTCCAGGCCAAGTCCCCAATAGAAAGGGGGGGGGACTCCCGCATAGAGAGCCCTCCATTGGGGACCTCCGCCTCCGCTGGATGGCAAGATGGCATGCCAAGGCGTATCCGGTCGGCAGGCGAAGATGACAAAGTGGAGAGTGTGCAGGAGCAGCCCGTACAGGAAATGCCTCCACGCAGAACTAAAGGGCACGGAGGGCATTTATGATTCCTGTTGGTGTGATTCCTGCTCGTGTGTTTCCTGTTGGTGTGACTCTATTTATTTGTTGATGGGATGTGGGCGTCACTGGCAAGACCAGCATTTATTGTCCATCCCTAATTGCCCTCAAGAAGGTGCTGGTGAACCTCCTTAACAACTGAGTGGCTCGCTCGGCCATTTCAGAGGGCAGTTAAGAGTCAAGCACATTGCTGATGGTCTGGAGTCACATATCGGCCAGACGGGGTAAGGACGGCAGATTTCCTTCCCTAAAGGACATTAGCGAACCAGATGGGATTTTACGGCAATCTGATAGTTTCATCATTAATGATATTAGCTTTTTATTCCAGATTTGCTTAATTAACTGAATTTAAATTCACCAGTTGCTGTGATGGGATTTGAACTCATTTGTCCAAGTTTCTGCATTACTCGTCCAGTCACATAACCACTATACTACCGTTAAAGTTGGTGTTATTTCTGCTGGGCTGATCCCTGTTGGTGTTATTCATGCTGGGCTGATCCCTGTTGGTGTTATTCCTGCTGGGGTGATTCCTGTTGGTGTTATTCCTGCTGGGGTGATTCCTGTTGGTGTTATTTCTGCTGGGCTGATCCCTGTTGGTGTTATTCATGCTGGGGTGATCCCTGTTGGTGTTATTCCTGCTGGGGTGATTCCTGTTGGTGTTATTCCTGCTGGGCTGATCCCTGTTGGTGTTATTCCTGCTGGGGTGATTCCTGTTGGTGTTATTCCTGCTGGGGTGATCCCTGTTGGTGTTATTCCTGCTGGGGTGATCCCTGTTGGTGTTATTCCTGCTGGGGTGATTCCTGTTGGTGTTATTCCTGCTGGGGTGATTCCTGTTGGTGTTATTCCTGCTGGGCTGATTCCTGTTGGTGTTATTCCTGCTGGGGTGATTTCCCCCCCCCTCCTTGTTCTCTTTTCCGTGCCGCTGGAGATTGACAGAAGCCAGGACTCGCCTCTCTGTCTCTGCAGCGAATGACTTTCCCGACTGGGAGCGGGACCAAGCTCGGCAGCTGGGCTGGGGTGTGACCGGTGTCCGTGGGGAAACGGCGGGGACCGGATTGCAGAATCGACAGAAGCTGCATCGAGTCGGTTAAAGGGGATCGTGGAGCGGCGGCGCTGCCCGGCTCCGGTTAATGGGGATCGCACCGGCTTGTGAGGCTGAAGAGGCGGCTCGGAGGATGAGGCGCGCCCGGAGGCTGCTCCACCTGCTCCTTTTCTGTCCGCTGTCCCGGGGGCTGCAGGTACCGAGCGCGGCTCCGGCTCCGGCTCCGGGGGCGGGGGCGGGGGGTTCACACCCAGCTGGGCGGAGCGGCCTCTCCGGGACACAGCTGCAATATGGAATCGATCCGATGTTGTTTTCATCAGATGGAATCCCGGGACTATCAGGGAATGGGATTGTGTGAAAGTTAAAGCAGCCCCGGAGCCCGTTCCCCGCAGCCTCCCGGTGTGGGTGCTCGGCCCTGCCCGCCCGGGGACAGCGGGGCTGCGCTTTCCCAGACTCCGAGCGACCAGCAGCTGATTCATTGCTGGGCCCCTGAGGATTCATCACCGGAGCTGCAGGCCCCGAGTGCAGGGAATCCCACCCCTCTGTAAATGTGATCATCATCATTATATAAAACACTGTGACTAAAGATTATTCAGCCGTGGCTCAGTGGGAAGCACTCTCGCCTCGGGAGTGGGACCCAAACCTCCAATCTGAATTAGAGACTTGAGTCCAGTGCAGTACTGAGGGAGTGCTGCACTGTCGGAGAGACAGTACTGAGGGAGCGCTGCACTGTCGGAGAGACAGTACTGAGGGAGCGCCGTACTGTCGGAGGGGCAGTACTGAGGGAGTGCCGTACTGTCGGAGGGGCAGTACTGAGGGAGCGCCGTACTGTCGGAGGGGCAGTACTGAGGGAGCGCCGCACTGTCGGAGGGGCAGTACTGAGGGAGCGCCGCACTGTCGGAGGGGCAGTGCTGAGGGAGCGCCGCACTGTTGGAGGGGCAGTACTGAGGGAGCGCCGCACTGTCGGGAGGGGCAGTACTGAGGGAGCGCCGCACTGTCGGGAGGGGCAGTGCTGAGGGAGCGCCGCACTGTCGGAGGGGCAGTGCTGAGGGAGCGTTGCACTGTAGGAGGTGCCATCTTTGGATGAGACGTTAAACCAAGGCCTCGTCTGCCCTCTCGGGTGGATTAAAAGATCCCACAGTACTATTCGAAGAGCAGGGGAGTTCTCCTCAATGTATTGGCCAATATTTATCCCTCAATAAACAGATGATCCGGTCATTTATCTCATTGCTGTTCGTGGGCCTATGCTATGCACAAATTGGCTGCCACATTTCATACATTTCAACAGTGACTACACTTCAAAAAAACTTGATTGGCTGTAAAGTACTTTGGGACATTCTGAGGTTGTGAAAGTCGCTATTTAAATAGAGTCATAGAGATATACAGCACAGAAAGAGGCCCTTCGGCCCATCGTGTCTGCCCCGGGCATCAAGCCCTATCCTAATCCCATTTTCCAGCACTTGGTCCGTAGCCTTGTATGCTATGGCGTTTCAAGTGCTCATCTAAATGCTTCTTGAATGTTGTGAGGGTTCCTGCCTCTACCACCCTTTCAAGCAGTGAGTTCCAGATTCCAACCACTCTCTGGGTGAAAAAGTTTTTCCTCAAATCCCCTCTAAACCTCCTGCCCCTTACCTTAATCCTTGCCTCTCCAAGTGGAGACTAATTCTGTCTCTCAGAATTTTTTCCAATAATTTCCCTACCACTGATGTTAGGCTCACACGCCTGTAATTCCCTGGTTTATCCCTACTACCCTTCTTGAATAATGGTACTACGTTAGCTGTCCTCCAGTCCCCTGGCACCTCCCCTGTGGCCAGAGAGGTTCTGAAAATTTGTGTCAGAGCCCCTGCAATCTCCTCCCTTGCCTCACACAGCAGCCTGGGATACATCTTGTCTGGGCTTGGAGATTTATTGACTTTTAAGCCCGCTGAAACCACTAGTACCTCCTCCCTCTCAATGCTAATTTGTTCAAGTATATCACAATCCCCCTGCCTGATTTCTATGCCTACATTGTCCTTCTCCATTGTGAACATAGGTGCAAACTATTTATTTAAAACCTCACCTACATCTTCTGGCTCTACACACAGATTGCCACTTTGGTCCCTAATGGGCCCTACTCTTTCCCTGGTTATCCTCTTGCCCTTAAAAGTTAGTATCTCTTTTAAAAATAACATAAGCTTTACCAAAAACGTTTTATAAGTACTTTCACTTTCATCTTTCAAGGTATTAAAAGGTAGAAATGTTGCCCGGCAGCAGATTGAGAGAGGGACACAGACAGGGCCCCAAAGCCTGGGACTCGATTTAAAATGTTGCCCGGCAGCAGATTCACAGAGGGACACAGAGAGGCCCCAAAGCCTGGGACTCGATTTAAACCGCCCGGCCCAAAACAGCCCTGGCAAAGCCGGGCTCCCCCCAGCTAGTATACTTATAAAACACCTTGGGATTTTCCTTTATTTTGTCTGCCAGTGTTTATTCATGCCCCCTCTTCGCTCTCCTAATTTATTTTTTAAGTACTCCCCTGCACTTTCTATACTCCTCTAGGGCTTCCACTGTTTTTAGTCCTTTGTATCTGCCAAAAGCCTCCCTTTTTTCCCTAATCCATTCTTGCATATCCCTTGACATCCAGGGTTCCCTGGGCTTGTTGGTCCCACCCTTGACCTTTACGAGAACATGTTGGCGCTGTACTCTCTCTCTTTCCTTTCTGAATGACTCCCACTGCTCTGATGTGGATTTTCCTACAAGTAGCTGATCCCAGTAGACTTTGGCCAAATCCTGCCTTATCATATTAAAAATGGTCTTCCCCCAATTTAGAACCTTTATTTCCGGTCCATCTTTGTCCTTTTCCATGACTACCTTAAATCTCACAGAATTACGGTCACTGTCACCAAAATGCTCTCCTACTGACACTTCTACCACTTGCCCGGCTATATTCCCTAGAATTAGGTCCAGTACCGCCACCTCTGTTGTAGGACTTTCTACGTGCTGGCACAAAAAGCTCTCGTGGATGCACTTTAAGAATAATAAATGCAAGTCTTTTATTTTGTAGCAGATCTGTGGTATTGCAGGCAGGATGTTGGATCATGTGCTGTTTTATAAGAACAGGAGCACAATGCCACAATAACAGAAAGTACAATATAAATGGAAGTTGAAGAACCAGAGGTGATATGAGGAAACTTTTTTTTACGCAGCGAGTTATGATGATCTGGAATGCGCTGCCTGAAAGGGCGGTGGAAACAGATTCAATAATAACTTTAAAAATGCAACTGGATAAATCCCTGAAGGGGAAAAATGTGCAGGGCTTTGGGGAAAGAGCAGGGGAGTGGGACTAATTGGAGAGCTCTTTCAAAGAGCGGCACAGGCAAGATGGACTGAATGGCTTCTTTCTGTGATGTATCATTCTATGATTCTAAGTGCAAATTTGAAGCTATATCACACTTTTCAAGTCCCAAAGTGATTCACAGCCAACACTATAGTCACTATTGTAATGTGGTCAAACACAGTAGCCAATTTGAACACAGCCAAGACCCACAAAGAGCAATGAAATCAACAACCAGATAATACTCTACCAGATAATCCAGTCCTACTCGGGTCCCCTCCCTCACCTCTTTTTCTGGTATATTGATGACTGTATCGGTGCCGTTTCCTGCTCTCGCCCTGAACTAGAAAATTTCATTCACTTTGCTTCCAATTTCCAACCTTCCCCCACCTTCACATGGTCCATTTCTGACTCTTCCCTTCCCTTCCTCGACTTCTCTGTCTCCATTTCTGGGGATAGGCTATTGACAAACATCCACTATAAGCCCACTGACTCCCACAGCTACCTGGACTACACTTCCTCCCACCCCACTTCCTGTAAGGACACTCTTCCATTCTCCCAGTTCTCTGTCTCTGTCGCATCTGTTCTGACGATGCCACCTTCCACACTAGTGCTTCCAACATGTCTTCCTTTTTCCTCAACCGCGGATTCCCCTCTACCGTGGTTGACATGACCGTCGACTGTGTCCGTTCCATTTCCCGCACTTCTGCTCTCACCCCTTCCCCTCCCTCCCAGACCTAATCAGAGGCGGTATCAGCGGCGGCGGTACTTAAACCAGCGGGAGACCGAGCAGCGCGGACCTAATCGGAGGCGGTATCAGAGGCGGCGGTACTTAAACCAGCGGGAGACCAAGCAGCATGGACCTAATCAGAGGCGGTATCAGCGGTGGCGGTACTTAAACCAGCGGGAGACCGAGCAGCGCGGACCTAATCAGAGGCAGTATCAGCGGCGGCGGTACTTAAACCAGCGGGAGACCAAGCAGCGCGGACCTAATCAGAGGCGGTATCAGCGGCGGCGGTACTTAAACCAGCGGGAGACCGAGCAGCGCGGACCTAATCAGAGGCGGTATCAGCGGCGGCGGTACTTAAACCAGCGGGAGACCGAGCAGTGCGGACCTAATCAGAGGCGGTATCAGCGGTGGCGGTACTTAAACCAGCGGGAGACCGAGCAGCATGGACCTAATCAGAGGCAGTATCAGAGGCGGCGGTACTTAAACCAGCGGGAGACCAAGCAGCGCGGACCTAATCAGAGGCGGTATCAGCGGCGGCGGTACTTAAACCAGCGGGAGACCGAGCAGCGCGGACCTAATCGGAGGCGGTATCAGCGGCGGCGGTACTTAAACCAGCGGGAGACCGAGCAGCGCGGACCTAATCAGAGGCGGTATCAGCGGCGGCGGTACTTAAACCAGCGGGAGACCGAGCAGCGCGGACCTAATCGGAGGCGGTATCAGAGGCGGCGGTACTTAAACCAGCGGGAGACCAAGCAGCGCGGACCTAATCGGAGGCGGTATCAGCGGCGGCGGTACTTAAACCAGCGGGAGACCAAGCAGCGCGGACCTAATCAGAGGCAGTATCAGCGGCGGCGGTACTTAAACCAGCGGGAGACCAAGCAGCGCGGACCTAATCGGAGGCGGTATCAGCGGTGGCGGTACTTAAACCAGCGGGAGACCGAGCAGCGCGGACCTAATCAGAGGCAGTATCAGCGGCGGCGGTACTTAAACCAGCGGGAGACCAAGCAGCGCGGACCTAATCAGAGGCGGTATCAGCGGCGGCGGTACTTAAACCAGCGGGAGACCGAGCAGCGCGGACCTAATCAGAGGCGGTATCAGCGGCGGCGGTACTTAAACCAGCGGGAGACCGAGCAGCGCGGACCTAATCAGAGGCAGTATCAGCGGCGGCGGTACTTAAACCAGCGGGAGACCAAGCAGCGCGGACCTAATCGGAGGCAGTATCAGCGGCGGCGGTACTTAAACCAGCGGGAGACCGAGCAGCGCGGACCTAATCGGAGGCGGTATCAGAGGCGGCGGTACTTAAACCAGCGGGAGACCAAGCAGCGCGGACCTAATCGGAGGCGGTATCAGAGGCGGCGGTACTTAAACCAGCGGGAGACCGAGCAGCGCGGACCTAATCAGAGGCGGTATCAGAGGCGGCGGTACTTAAACCAGCGGGAGACCGAGCAGCATGGACCTAATCAGAGGCGGTATCAGAGGCGGCGGTACTTAAACCAGCGGGAGACCAAGCAGCGCGGACCTAATCGGAGGCGGTATCAGAGGCGGCGGTACTTAAACCAGCGGGAGACCAAGCAGCGCGGACCTAATCAGAGGCGGTATCAGCGGCGGCGGTACTTAAACCAGCGGGAGACCAAGCAGCGCGGACCTAATCGGAGGCAGTATCAGAGGCGGCGGTACTTAAACCAGCGGGAGACCAAGCAGCGCGGACCTAATCGGAGGCGGTATCAGAGGCGGCGGTACTTAAACCAGCGGGAGACCGAGCAGCGCGGACCTAATCAGAGGCGGTATCAGAGGCGGCGGTACTTAAACCAGCGGGAGACCGAGCAGCGCGGACCTAATCGGAGGCGGTATCAGAGGCGGCGGTACTTAAACCAGCGGGAGACCAAGCAGCGCGGACCTAATCGGAGGCGGTATCAGAGGCGGCGGTACTTAAACCAGCGGGAGACCAAGCAGCGCGGACCTAATCAGAGGCGGTATCAGCGGCGGCGGTACTTAAACCAGCGGGAGACCAAGCAGCGCGGACCTAATCGGAGGCAGTATCAGCGGCGGCGGTACTTAAACCAGCGGGAGACCGAGCAGCGCGGACCTAATCGGAGGCGGTATCAGCGGCGGCGGTACTTAAACCAGCGGGAGACCAAGCAGTGCGGACCTAATCAGAGGCGGTATCAGAGGCGGCGGTACTTAAACCAGCGGGAGACCGAGCAGCATGGACCTAATCAGAGGCGGTATCAGAGGCGGCGGTACTTAAACCAGCGGGAGACCAAGCAGCGCGGACCTAATCAGAGGCGGTATCAGAGGCGGCGGTACTTAAACCAGCGGGAGACCAAGCAGCGCGGACCTAATCGGAGGCGGTATCAGAGGCGGCGGTACTTAAACCAGCGGGAGACCGAGCAGCATGGACCTAATCAGAGGCGGTATCAGCGGCGGCGGTACTTAAACCAGCGGGAGACCAAGCAGCGCGGACCTAATCAGAGGCGGTATCAGCGGTGGCGGTACTTAAACCAGCGGGAGACCAAGCAGCGCGGACCTAATCAGAGGCGGTATCAGCGGTGGCGGTACTTAAACCAGCGGGAGACCAAGCAGCGCGGACCTAATCAGAGGCGGTATCAGCGGTGGCGGTACTTAAACCAGCGGGAGACCGAGCAGCGCGGACCTAATCGGAGGCGGTATCAGCGGCGGCGGTACTTAAACCAGTGGGAGACCGAGCAGCGCGGACCTAATCGGAGGCAGTATCAGCGGCGGCGGTACTTAAACCAGTGGGAGACCGAGCAGCGCGGACCTAATCGGAGGCAGTATCAGCGGCGGCGGTACTTAAACCAGCGGGAGACCAAGCAGCGCGGACCTAATCGGAGGCGGTATCAGCGGCGGCGGTACTTAAACCAGTGGGAGACCGAGCAGCGCGGACCTAATCAGAGGCAGTATCAGCGGCGGCGGTACTTAAACCAGTGGGAGACCGAGCAGCATGGACCTAATCAGAGGCAGTATCAGCGGCGGCGGTACTTAAACCAGCGGGAGACCGAGCAGCATGGACCTAATCGGAGGCGGTATCAGCGGCGGCGGTACTTAAACCAGTGGGAGACCGAGCAGCGCGGACCTAATCAGAGGCAGTATCAGCGGCGGCGGTACTTAAACCAGCGGGAGACCGAGCAGCATGGACCTAATCGGAGGCGGTATCAGAGGTGGCGGAACCTTCGACAATTTCCAAAAAAAACAAGGAGTGACATCACAGGACAGCAGGTAGGTGATTGGTTGGTGAGTATTAAGTGTTTTTTTTCTCTTTTCTCTCTAACCTAAGACAGTGGTTTAAACTCGGTGCGGGAAACTACAAAGTACTGTATTAAATTTATAGCTTAACTAGTTTAATTAATATAACTATAAATAATTGTTGAATAAAGACTTTAACTAATTAAATAAATAAAGTAAGGCTAGACTAAGATACGGCAGGGCAGGTTGTGTGTCTGGACTGCAGTATGTGGGAGTTTGTGGACAGCGAGACTGTCCCGAGTGTCAAAATCTCGACTCCGAGTAAGACTCTAAAACACAAGCAGTACCGTCAGATTGTTAGTTTATTTTACTTGCACAAGGAGAGCGTCCCGCTAAGTCAAAGGCTAGCAGAGACTCTCTGCAGAATTACAGATTAACAACATATTTATACAGTAAAGTAAACAGGTTATGGTTTCATCATGTGTCTTTCAAGTCAGACAAAGGGACAAAGAGTTCTTCAATCCTTAACTAAGTTTCTACATATTTCTAAAGTCTGGCGTAGAGAAAGACTATTGATAATACAATGGGTAGTTAGTTATTCCAGACTATTTAATTAAGACCATCAGTATTGTTTGGAATGTAGTTACTTCATACAATATGTTTCTTCTGTTATCTGGTGGCCAAGCCTCTGGCCAGGTGGCCTGCTTAAGGTTCCCTTTACTCATGTAAATGGTCTTTGTTTACAACGCAGATAAGCAACGGTTTACAGTGTTTAGTCAAGGTTAACAAGTTTAAGGAAGGAAACGAGGACATTTCTGCAGAGGTTTCTGGGAGGACCGGGACTCCATTTTGTTTGTCAAAAAGGGGCACATGTAACTATATTCAGTTTTAAAAGGTACATTTCCACATTCCCCCCTTTTGTCCTTCATAAGGACAACTTAATCCATTCCAATCCTGCTTAGTCTTTCTATTTCCATTTCCGCGCAGAATCCTTCAGTAGTTGTTGCTACCATAACCTTAGTAGTGGTTGCTGTTGGTAACACTGTTTTTCCCACTCTGACACAGCAGCACTTGATTGATACAAACAGAAGGTATAGGGAAAAGATTATCAGCAAAAATATGATCAGGCCCTGTACCAGGGATTTTCCCAGGGATCCTAGCCATCCGGATGCCCAACCCCACAAAGTGGTACCGCCTAGGCCAGTACTTTGTTTGTACTCTATTACCTTCTCTCTAATAAGTTCTGCCAGACTGCTGATCTTTTCTGAGTGATCCGGGATGTACGTGCAGCATTCCTCACCAATCAAAGCGCATGTCCCTCCTTCCTTGGCTAGGAGATAATCTAGGGCCATATGATTTTGGAGAGCCACTGTCCGACTGGCTACCATTTCGTCATTTACCCTTTCGAAGGTTTGTGAGGTTGTGTCGGCTACTGATTCTACTAATTTAGCCAGTTCCCGTATTTCCCACTCGTTTGACATTGTCCCATAGGGTGGTATCATTACCTTGAACATTCCATTCAACCATGTCAAATCCTGTTTAGGTCGATGGCTTTCATAGGCGTCCCTCAGGGTCTTTGTTGTTCTAATAAAGGGTATCACATATCCTAATTAACAGGATCCCGTCCATGATCGTGGTAACCAGGGGTGGTAGGCCTTATGACCACAGATAAAATAGGTTCCATTATAAGAAGTGAATTGCAACTTCTTCTTTGTCATCATAGGGTTGGAACCGGTCCAGGTACCCCCACTCGTCTTATTACGGACATTTGTCATGTTAAACTGACCCACATCGCGCCAGTTGTGGGGTCGAGTTATGGTAAAATTCTGGGCGCATTTGCTTTTACCCACGTTCTCGCCCCCTGCTATGTTCCTTACTAAACATATTTTACCCATTGAGGCCCCTATACCTGAGGTATTAGTAAGAACTAGGAATGGGGGCTGCCGAGTCCGATTATATTTGGGTTGGTACCACCCCTGGAAGGCAGTGAGATTATAAGCTGCTGATTCCCATTCCGGCCTCCAATCCTCTGTACTAGTAGTGCCTTTATAGGATGGGTGCCTTTTCTGGGAAGTATTACCGCGCGTATCGTTCTGACTGATTATCCACTCAGCCATGTCTGATTCGTTAAAGGGAATGGGTCTTAGAGGGATGCCTCCTTTCGAGTGAATGGGCACATGTGCACATACCCAACAGTTGGATAAATCTCTTTCTTGTGCATACTCATGACTCAGTGCCATGAATATGTAGTTCCCTTTGTTCTCGTGTCTGTACCTCTGGTGCTATCAGTAACACAAAGCATAATCCTGTTAAGCAAAGTACTGTCAGTCCCCACAGTCTGTGTAAATCTGTTTCTCTCCCTCTGGTTCCTTCTCCTTTTCCTCCGGATCGGGTGCTTTTTTTTTGCAATGGGACGCATGGATCCATGTTGGTCTTTCTTTTATCTTGATTGCAGTATTAGTTGTCAGCAAAACCTGGTATGGTCCTTCAAATCTGGGTTGTAGACCGCTTTTTCGTTTAAAAATCTTGATGTAAACGAATTCTCCGGGCTCCAGGTTATGGTACTTCCCTTCTGCTGGTTCGACTTGAGCTTCTTTTACCTGTGAATGAAAGCTGGAAATATATTTGGTTAGTGCAATACAATAATTCAACATATTTTCTTCCATTTTATGGATGTCCATTTGTTTTACAGTAAATGGTGCTGTAAAAGGTAGCCGTTGGGGACATCCCATAACTATCTCATGCGGTGACAGGCCTGTTGTTCTGTTAGTTGCAGATTGCATTACCATCAAGGCTAAAGGCAGCAGTTCTACCCATTTTAGTCCAGTGTCATTGCATAGTTTCGCCAGTTTGTTTTTAAGCATTCCATTATATCTCTCAACAAGTCCAGCTGATTGTGGATGATAACTGCAATGGAAATGTTGGTTAATCTGTAAGGCTTTACACATTTCTTTTATAACAGTTCCAGTAAAATGAGACCCATTATCACTTGAAAGTTTAACAGGAATTCCGAAGCGCGGCACGATTTCTTTCAACAAATATTTAGCAACAGTAGTGGCATCGGCCTTTTTACAAGGAAAAGCTTCAATCCATCTAGAAAACACATCTACAATAACTAATACATACTTAAATCCCATACACATAGGTAATTCAATAAAATCCATTTGTAAATGTACAAAAGGTCCCGTTGGGTTTGGGTGGGAGGCAGGTTTTACCTTTTCCGTCTTACCCGGATTCATTGTCTGACAGGTAACACAATTTCCGCAAATTTGTTTTGCAATTGCCGAAATACTTGGTGTATACCAAGTTGCCAAAATATAATCCGCCATCCCCCTTTTGCCCGCATGTGTGAATGTATGAACACATCGGGCAATCCATGGAAGTAAGGATTTGGGTGCCACCATGCGGCCGTCATGGTAAACCCATATTCCTTCTTGAGTTTTACAACATTGATCCCTTGCCCAGGTTAATACCTCATCCATACTGGCCTGTGTGTGCTTGGCATTTAATAATGGCAAGTTTTAACAATTGAATCCTTGGCCGAATTGATTTGAATTTTGATTTTGTGGTCCAAATGGATTTTGAACAGAAAATGTAGTTTGAGGTCCAGCATGTACCTGGGCTCGGGTCACATACGGATTGGGTTCTGGAGGTGGAGGAGGTGGCCCGTTACCAGCCTGTTGAGTCCAGTTATAATTTGGTTGCTGCTGTTTTGATGGGCAATTTGTAGCCCAGTGCCCAGTCTGGCCACCATTGTAACAGGCACCGGATTGTCCTCGTCCGACACCTCCACCGCCTCTACCCCTAAAATTTCCTCTTCCCCCACTCCCTCCTCTTCCCCTACCACGTTGTGGGTAATAGGTGGGTGTTGTTGGGGCTGGTGCCGTTGGAGCTGCTCGCTCCATGAACATGGTAACCTTGCTTTTAGTTTCTCTATTTCGATCTTGTATGTCTTTTAACATAGAATCAACCTTGGATAGCGTTTCCTGTCGCCATCCGAAACAAACTAATTTAAAGGGATCCCTGAGTTCAGGTCATAGTCCGTTTACAACGGCGCTGAACATGGGAGAATCTAATTCCTCTGTTTTCATGCCTGAACATTGGCTCAATTTCTCGCACCCTCTCAACGTAATCCTCAACATCCTCCTCCTTTCTTTGTGTGGTTTCCATAATTTTAGACCAATTTGTTTTCTTTGGGAACACCTTGTGTAAGGCTTCCCAGCACCTTCCCCAGAATTCGTCACTGGGTGGTCTGGTGCCGGGAGCGGCACCGACAGTTTCGCGATGTGTTTTAAAATCTTGGAATTTCGTCTCGAATTCGGCAAATTTGTTGTCTTTTAACCATGCTTTTAGCAGCATTTGGCCATCTAATATGCTGGGCTCATGGCACATGACGATTACTTTTAATTGGTCTATGGCCTTTTCAAGACTGGTTTTGGGGTCTGCCGTAGGGAGTCCAATTCTCATCATCTTTTTCCCGATCCTTAGGGGCATTTGGCGGGTGTCCTTTTGTTTCTTTAGCAACCATCATAAATGGGTTTTTAGCATGTCTAGGACAATTTACCTGCTCTGTTCGTTTATTTGCTTGCTTTTTCCCTTTAGTACACTGCTTGCTGACCTGTAGGCTTTTCTCATGTCGTTTTTCAGCTTCCCTTTTCCAATCCCCAAATGCCGACCAATTTACTTTCTTTTTACCACTTCTGCCTGGGTCTCTGTCTCTAAGACACTCCTCTAGACATGTTATTCTTTCTAAGTTAAAGGAACCATCAGGTGGAAATGGCCTGTTTCCATCCTTAATCCATTTTGTCCAATTTTGTAAGTGGTCAATTGAAGACTGACCACAATTCTGGAGCATAAAATAGGCTGGCGTGCCCTTTGGTGGTGTTTTACTTGCCCCGGCACCCATTCTGATTGATTGAGAGTTTTTACAGTTTCTGATCTCTCAATCCTTTTCGGTCAACTGAGTTCTCTACGCCCACTTCTACTGGCCATCACGTGGCCTAAAAAGGCTCTTAATTCGGGCTCAGTCTGGGTGTGTGAGATATATTGCTGAAAACAGATTGACGATCCCGATCACTTTTTACTCTCTACCAATTTAAGTGTTCCTAAGACACAACCTCCCCTGTTGAACCCCCTGTTATGTCTTTCCAAGAGCTCACAGACAATAGTAGCACAATAATACAAAGCTGAAATTTTTTTTTACAGTGATGACAAAAATTGCAAAAACCCAGAGGGTATACAGATCATAATTCTTATACTCTAACTAAACAAATAGTCAATTCTCAGTCTGCGTTGTACGCCCCTACAGACCAAGTCCTTAACAGTAAAACTTATTACTTTAAAATTCTGTCTTTCAAGGATAAGTCCTATCTTTCAAGGACGAGCGTCCCTTTTTACTTTTCCTCTATTTCAAGGATATTTCTCCCTTTCTTTCAAGGGTAATCGTTTCTTTCCTTCAAGAAACAGGGACCTCTACAGACGTCTCTTACCTTCCTTTCAACAATCTGCCCGGCCTGTTTTCAGGGTTCAGGTTTTTGAAATCTGTCTCCTTTTACTGTCAAGCTGAAAGAGGAAGTGATAACAAAAATTTCAACTCAACCCTGAAATGAGTCTTAACAGATCGCAGTACTCCCGCCGAGACAAACAGACTACACTACTGTACTGTCCAAGGAGGAACCCCTTTGGTGACTAAGCGCCACTGATAACTGGCCAGTTAGGGTCCGTTCTTAGAGAGTCATCGTGTTCTTGTCCGTTTACTCGCCGGTAGGTCGTAAGCAATCTCGGTGGGACCCCCTGTCGAAATCTCGACTCCGAGTAAGACTCTAAAACACAAGCAGTACCGTCAGATTGTTAGTTTATTTTACTTGCACAAGGAGAGCGTCCCGCTAAGTCAAAGGCTAGCAGAGACTCTCTGCAGAATTACAGATTAACAACATATTTATACAGTAAAGTAAACAGGTTATGGTTTCATCATGTGTCTTTCAAGTCAGACAAAGGGACAAAGAGTTCTTCAATCCTTAACTAAGTTTCTACATATTTCTAAAGTCTGGCGTAGAGAAAGACTATTGATAATACAATGGGTAGTTAGTTATTCCAGACTATTTAATTAAGACCATCAGTATTGTTTGGAATGTAGTTACTTCA
Organism: Somniosus microcephalus; assembly: GCF_052327205.1. Taxonomy (NCBI): domain Eukaryota; kingdom Metazoa; phylum Chordata; class Chondrichthyes; order Squaliformes; family Somniosidae; genus Somniosus; species Somniosus microcephalus. The sequence goes on from NW_028225493.1 coordinate 291,001, forward strand.
TACAATATGTTTCTTCTGTTATCTGGTGGCCAAGCCTCTGGCCAGGTGGCCTGCTTAAGGTTCCCTTTACTCATGTAAATGGTCTTTGTTTACAACGCAGATAAGCAACGGTTTACAGTGTTTAGTCAAGGTTAACAAGTTTAAGGAAGGAAACGAGGACATTTCTGCAGAGGTTTCTGGGAGGACCGGGACTCCATTTTGTTTGTCAAAAAGGGGCACATGTAACTATATTCAGTTTTAAAAGGTACATTTCCACACGAGCAAACACGTCTGCAGGAGATGTCTCTGTCTCGAATCTCTCCGGCTCAGAGTCATTGAGCTGGAGTGCGAGTTGGAGACACTCCGACACATAAGGGAGGGGGAGGAATTTCTGGACAGTTTTATCCAGAATGCAGTCACACCCCAGAGGAAAGCACAGGTTCAGGAAGGGGAGGGCGTGACTGTTAGGGAACCGAGTAGCGGGGATTTAGGAGAGGTTGAGAAGGAGGTCCCGCAGACACTGGTCCTGTCCAACAGGTACAAAATACTCGCTACCTGTGAGGACAAACAGAAAGACTGCAGGGAGGACAGCCACAATGCAGACCAAGGCAACATGGCTCAGAAGGCTGTCTAAGGGGTGGGGAGGGGGGGTGGGGGTGGGAAGAGCAGAATAGAAATGTGGTAGTGATGGGGGATTCTATAATTAGGGGGATAGGAAACGTCCTCTACAGCCAAGAACGAGAATCCCGAAGGGTGTGTTGCCTACCCAGTGCCAGGGTAAGGGATATCTCACGGTGGCTGGAGAGGAACTTGGAAAAGGAGGGGGTAAATCCAGTTGTCGTGGTCCATGTTGGAACAAACGACATAGATAGGAACAGGGAGGAGGTCCTGCTGAAAGAGCATCAGGAGTTAGGCTCTAAATTAAAAAGCAGGACCGCGAGGGTAATAATCTCTGGATTATTGCCCGAGCCACGTGCAAATTTGCTTAGAAGCAGATAGATCCGGAGAATTAACACGTGGCTAAAGGGCTGGTGTGGGAGAGAGGGGTTCCTTTTCATGGGACGCTGGCACCGGTTCTGGGACAGGAAGGAGCTGTACCGATGGGACGGGCTCCACCTGAACCGGGATGGGACCCGTGTCCTAGCGGAAAGGGTAAATAGGGAGGTGGCAAAGGCTTTAAACTAGTAAGATGGGGGGAGGGATCTACAAGAAACGTAACAGCCTAAATATAAACAAAACAGGAAAAGAGAGCATAGGAAAGAATAAAGTAAGGGAGGACATTGATGGCAAGGGAATAAAGAGAGTTATAGAATAGGAGTCTAAAAAGATGAAGTGAGAGGAAATCCTATTAAAAATGAGTTAAACTGTCTGTACAGCAATGCACACAGTGTCCGTAATAAAACAGGGGATCTGGAGGCAATTATGTGTTGCGAGGAACCAGACATAGTAGGGATTACTGAGACATGGCTACAGAAAAATCAGGACTGAGAATTAAACATTGCAGGGTATAACATATTTAGAAAAGATAGAGAGGGAAAAAGGGGAGGTGGAGTAGCTGTACTTATTAGGGATAACATAATGGCAGTAGAAAAAAGCGACGTAGCTATCAGCAAGACAAAAATAGAATCCATATGGATAGAGATAAAAGATAATAAAGGATCAATCACACTAATTGGTGCAGTCTACAGACCACCTAATAGTGGAAGGGAGGTGGAGGAAGAAATATGCAGACAAATTAGGGAAATGAGTAAAAAACATAGAATAATAATCATGGAGGATTTCAACTACCCTGATATTAATTGGACAGAAGAGGTAGGTAAAGGGGATAAAGGAATTGAGTTCCTACAATGTGTACAGGACTCCTTTCTAACCCAATATGCAAAAAGCCCAACAAGGGAGGATTCGCTATTGGATCCAGTAATGGGGAAGGAACCAGAGGAGAAAAGAGAAGTAAAAGTAGGGGAACATCTAGGCAATAGTGACCATAAAATAATACGCTTTAAGATGATAATTGAGAAGAACATAAGTATGATGAAAACCAGGGTACTAGATTGGAGAAAAGCTGATTTTGAGGGGCTGAGAATAGAACTTGGGAAAATAAAATGGGCAACAATATTGGCAAACAACGATGTAGAACAGCAATGGGAAACATTTAAAACGGGGTTCAACAGAGTGCAGGAAAAATATATTCTGCTAAAAGGAAAGAAACTACTGTAAATGCTAATGAGACTCCATGGATGAATAAAGCCATAAGGGAACAATTGAGGGTAAGGAAAGAGGCATACATTAAGTACATAGACAGCAGGGAAGTGCATGATAAAGGAGAATATGAAGAGATTAGGAGAGAAGTCAAAAAAAACAATTAGGAAGGCAAAAAGGAACTATGAAATTAAATTATCAAGGAACATAAAACAAAATAAAATATTTTACAGACACATCAATTTATAAAAAGGAAGGTTGGGATGGGAATAGGGCCATTAAGGGATAGACAGGATAATACCACAGGTAATGATAGAGAGATGGCAGAAATATTAAATAATTATTTTGCTTTAGTATTTACCAGGGAGATAGAACAGGTGGACATGACATTGGATGATGAGATTAGTAATGAGAGAAGTGCATTTAAAATAAAAAGAGGGGATCTCTATTAAATAAACTAATCAAACTCAGAGGATAAAACCCCTGGTCTGGATGGATTGCATAGAAACATAGAAGATAGGAGCAGGAGTAGGCCATTCAGCCCCTCGAGCCTGCTCCGCCATTCAATGCAATCATGGCTGATCATCCAAATTCAGTACCCGGTCCCTGATTTCTCCCCAAACCCCTTGATCCCTTTAGCCTTAAGAAATATATCCAACTCCTTCTTGAATATATTTAATGAATTGACCTCTACTGCCTTCTGTGGTAGAGAATTCCACAGGTTCACCACTCTGTGGGTGAAGAGATTCCTCCTAATTTCTGTCCTAAATGGCCTACCCCTTATCCTTAGACTGTGACCCCTGGTTCTGGACTCCCCGACCATCAGGAACATCCTTCCTGCATCTAGTCTGTCTAGTCCTGTTAGAATTTTATAAGTTTCAATGAGATCCCCTCTCATTCTTCTAAACTCCAGCGAGTACAAGCCCAATCGACCCAATCTCTCCTCATACGTCATTCCTGCCATCCCAGGTATCAGCCTGGTGAATCTTCGCTGAACTCCCTCCATGGCAAGAACATCCTTCCTCAGATAAGGCGACCAAAACTGCACACAATACTCAAGATGTGGTCTCACCAAGGCCCTGTACAACTGCAAGACATCCTTGTTCCTGTACTCAAACCCTCTCGCTACGAAGGCCAACATACCATTTGCCGCCTTAACTGCCTGCTGCACCTGCATGCTTACCTTCTGCGACTGGTGCACAAGGACACCCAGGTCTCGTTGCACTTCCCCTTCCCCAATCTATTGCCATTCAGATAATAATCTGCCTTCCTGTTTGCCATCAAAGTGGATAACCTCACATTTATCCACGTTATATTGCATCTGTCATGCATCTGCCCAATCACCCAACCTGTCCAAATCATCCTGGAGTTTCTCGGCATCCTCCTCACAGCACACACGCCCACCCAGCTTTGTGTTGTCGGCAAATTTGGAGATATTACATCTAGTTCCCTTGTCTAGATCATTAATATATATTGTGAATAGCTGGGGTCCAAGGACCGATCCCTGCGGTATCCCACTAGTCACTGCCTGCTACTTGGAAAAAGAACCGTTTATTCCAACTCTTTACTTTCTGTCTGCCAACCAGTTCTCTATCCAAGTCAATACCTTGGCCCCAATCCCATGTGCCTTAACTTTACACGCTAATCTCTTATGCGGGACCTTATCAACAGCCTTCTGAAAGTCCAAATACACCACATCCACTGGTTCTCCCTTATCTATTTTACCAGTTACATCCTCAAAAAATTCCATTAGATTAGTCAAGCACGATTTACCTTTTGTAAATCCATGTTAACTTTGTCCGATCCTGTCACTGTTTTCCAAGTGCTCTGCTATTACATCTTTTATAATGGACTCTAGCATTTTCTCCACCGATGTCAGGCTTACCAGTCTGTAATTCCCCGTTTTCTCTCTACCACCTTTTTTGAATAGTGGGGTACCCTCCAATCCATGGATACTGTTCCAGAGTCCATCGAATGTTGGAAGATGATCAGCAATGCATCTACTATTTCTAGGGCCACTTCCTTAAGTACCCTAGGATGTAGATTATCAGGCCCTGGGGATTTATCGCCCTACAGTCCCATCAATTTTCCTAACGCCATTTCCCTACAACTACTGATTTCTTTCAGTTCCTCCCTTTCATCAGACCCTATGTTTCCCGACATCTCTGGGAGGTTATTTGTGTCCTCCTTTGTGAAGACAGAACCAAAATATGTATTTAATTGGCCTGGCATTTCTTTGTTCCCCATTATAAATTCCCCTGATTCTGACTGCAAGGGACCTACGCTTGACTTCACCAATCTTTTTCTCTTCCCAAAGCAATAAAAGGTTTTACAGTCAGTTTTTATGTTCCCTGAAAGCTTACTCTCATATTCTATATTCCCGTTCTTAATTAATCCCTTTGTCCTCCTTTGTTGAATCCTAAACTGCTCCCAATCCTCAGGTTTACTGCTTTTTCTGGCCAATTTATATGTCCTCTCCTTGGATCTTATGCTATCCCTAATTTCCCTTGTTAGCCACGGTTGAGTCACCTTTTTTGTTTTATTTTTATGCCAAATTGGGATGAACAAATTCTGTAGTTCATCCATGCGGTCTTTGAATGTTTGCCATTGCCTATCCACCGTCAACCCTTTGAGTGACATTCCCCAATCAATCCTACCCAACTCGCGCCTCAGACCATCGTAGTTTCCTTTATTTAAATTCAGGACCCTAGTCTCTGAGTCAACTACTTCATTCTCCATCTTAATGAAGAATTCGATCATATTATGATCGCTCCGACCCAAAGGGCCTCATACAACAAGATTGCTTCCACGCATTTTCAAAGAATCTAGGGAAGAGATAGCAAAGGCACATATTTAATAATTCATTAGAAAAAGGTGTAGTGCCAGAGGACTGATGGATAGCTAACATAATACCTATATTTAAGAAGGGGGATAGAACATGTCCCGGGAATTATAGACCAGTCAGCTTAACATCGGTAGTAGGAAAAAATAATGGAATCTCTACTAAAGGAGAAAATAGAAGGACATCTAGAAACCAAAAATATTGTAATGAATAGTCAGCATACAATGTTGCGAAGAATAGTGGAAGGCCAGAGGATTGGGAAATTTTTTTAAACCAGCAAAGGACGGTGAATAAAATGATAGAGAGAAGATAGCTTATGAGAGTAAGCTAGCAAGAAATATAAAAACAGACAGTAAGAGCTTCTACAGGTATATAAAAAGGAAGAGAGTAGCTAAAGTAAACGTTGGTCCCCTAGAAGATGAGTCTGGGGAATTAATAATGGGAAACAGGAAAATGGCGGCGACTTTGAACAAATATTTTGTATCGGTCTTCACGGTAGAAGACACTAAAAGCATCCCAATAATGGATAATCAAGGGGCTATTGGGGTGTCGGGGGTGGGGGATTAAAACAATCACTAGAGACAAAGTACTAGGCAAACTACTGGGACTAAAGGTGGACAAGTCCCCATGACCTGGTGGCCTACATTCTAGGGTCTTAAAAGAGGTGGCTGCAGAGATAGTGGATGCATTGGTTGTAATCTACCAAAATTCCCTGGATTCTGGAGAGGTCCCAGTGGACTGGAAAACCGCAAATATAATGCCCCTATTTAAGAAAGGAGGGAGACAGAAAGCAGGCAACTATAGACCAGTTAGCCTAACATCTGTCATTGGGAAAATGCTGGAGTCCATCATAAAGGAAATGATAGCAGGACATTTAGAAAATCATAATATAGTCAAACAGAGTCAGCATGGTTTTATGAAAGGGAAATCATGTTTGACAAATTTGCTGGAGTTCTTTGAGGATGTAACGAGCAGGGTGGATAAAGGGGAACCAGCAGATGTCTTGTATTTGGATTTCCAGAAGGCATTCGATAAGGTGCCACATAAAAGGTTACTGCACAAGATAAGAGCTCACGGGGTTGGGGGTAATATATTAGCATGGATAGGGGATTGGCTAACTAACAGAAAACAGAGAGTTGGGATAAATGGGTCATTTTCAGGTTGGCAAACTAACTAGTGGGGTGCCACAGGGATCAATGTTGGGGCCTCAACTATTTACAATCTATATTAATGACTTGGATGAAGGGACCGAGTGTAATGTAGCCAAATCTGCTGATGATACAAAGATAGGTGGGAAAGCAAATTGTGTGGAGGACGCAAATAATCTCCAAAGGGATATAGACAGGCTAAGTGAGTGGGTAAAAAATCTGGCAGATGGAGTATAATGTGGGAAAATGCGAGGTTATCCACTTTGGTAGGAAAAATAAAAAAGCAAATTATTATTTAAATGGGGAGAGATTACAAAATGCTGAGGTACAGAGGAATCTGGGGGTCCTTGTGCATGAATCACAAAAAGTTAGCATGTAGGTACAGCAAGTAATTAGGAATACAAATGGAATGTTGGCCTTTATTGCAAAGGGAATGGAGTATAAAAGTAGGGAAGTCCTGTTACAACTGTACAGGGCGTTAGTGAGACCACACCTGGAGTACTGCGTACAGTTTTGGTCTCCTTATTTAAGGAAGGATATACTTGCATTGGAGGCAGTTCAGAGAAGGTTCATGAGGTTGATTCCTGGGATGAAGGGGTTGTCTTATGAAGAAAGGTTGAGCAGGTTGGGCCTATACTCATTGGAGTTTAGAAGAATGAGAGGGGATCTTATTGAAACATATAAGATTCTGAAGGGGCTTGACAGAGTAGATGCAGAGAGGATGTTTCCCCTCGTGGGGGAATCTAGAACTAGGGGGCATAATTTCAGAATAAGGGGGCACCCATTTAAAATAGAAATGAGGAGGAATTTCTTCTCTCTGAGGGTCGTGAATCTTTGGAATTCTCTTCCCCAGAGAGCTGTGGAGGCTGGGTCATTGAATATATTTATGGTGGAGATAGACAGATTTTTGAATGGTAAGGGAGTTGAGGCTCATGGGGAGCGGGCAGGGAAGTGGAATTCAGCCCAAGATCAGATCAGCCATGATAGGACAAGGAAAGAGGTTCTGCTGAGGGAGTATGAGCAGCTAGGGGCCAAATTAAAAAGCAGAACCACAAGGGTAATAATCTCTGGATTACTACCTGAGCCACAAGCAAATTTGGCTAGGGTAAATAAAATCAGAGAGTTAAATGCGTGGCTCAAAGACTGGTGTGGGAGAAATGGGTTTTGCTTCTTGGGACACTGGCATCAGTACTGGGACAAGAGAGAGCTGTTCCGTTGGGACAGACTTCACTTGGCCAGTGCTGGGACTAGAATCCTGGTGAATCGAATAACTAGGGCTGTAGAAAGGGCTTTAAACTAATTAGTGGGGGGGAGGTTTCAAGAGAGCGAAAAATAAAAATGTCAGTGGAGAAGGCAATAGAGCAAGGTAGCAGTGGGGGAATTAAAAACCAGAGCGTGTCAGGAAGGGACAGAATATATAAAGATAAAGGTAAAGTAGTAAAGGGGGTAAAAGCAGGAATAAATTGTCACAAAACATATTTAAAAGTTCTTTATCTGAATGCACGCAGCATTCGTAACAAAATAGACAAGTTGACGGTACAAATAACTACACATGGGTATGATCTGGTGGCCATTACAGAAACATGGCTGCAAGGTGACCATGACTGGGAACTAAACATCCAGGGGTATTTGACTATTAGGAAGGACAGACAGGAAGGAAAGGGAGGTGGGGTGGCTATGTTAATAAAGGATGGAATCACTGCAATAGTGAGAAATGATATTGGGTCAAAGGATCAGGATAGTGAAACAGTTTGGGTGGAGATAAGGACTAATAAGGGGAAAAAGTCACTAGTGGGCGTAGTCTATAGGCCTCCTAACAGTTGCAACTCTATTGGTCGGCGTATAAATCAGGAAATAGTTGGGGCTTGTAATAAGGGAACAGCTATAATCATGGGAGATTTTAACTTTCATATTGACTGGACAAATCAAATCAGGCAGGGCAGCCTTAAGGAAGAGTTCATAGAGTGCATTAGGGACGGGTTCCTTGAGCAGTATGTTACTGAACCAACCAGGGGGCAGGCAATCTTAGATCTGGTCCTGTGTAATGAGACAGGATTAATAAAAAAATGTCCTAGTAAAGGATCCCCTTGGAATGAGTGGAAACACTCTCTCTGTATCTACTCTATCAAAACCTTTATTGATTTTAAAGACCTCTGTTAGGTCACCCCTCAGCCTTCTCTTTTCAAGAGAAAAGAGACCCAGCCTGTTCATCCTTTCCTGATAGATGTACCCTTGTGGCGGAACCACTGAATGACTCTGGCTAACTGTATATAATTCTCTAACGATGTTCTAACACCAGCCTAAACCTGTACCATTGTGTTAGGCATTACTGTGTTTTGTATACAGAGTTTGCATGTACAGGGCGTGGCCCCTTTAAGAACGCGGGCAAACGCGATGACGTCACGTCGCAAACCACGGGACTGCTTAGGCAGTCCTCATGGCATCTCCGTTGAGTGAAGACCTGTTTGATTGTTCTCTTGTGTCGATCTCCGTTATTCGTAGGAATTCGTCAATTCCTACACCCTCGCATTTCTGCTATCAATCTTGTAAATCTTCTCTGCACCCTCTCCAGTGCCTCCACATCCCTTTTATAATATGGCAACCAGAATTGCACACAGTACTCCATGTGTGGTCTAACCAGGGCTCGATACAAGTTCAGCATAACTTCACTACTTTTCAATTCTATCCCTCTTCTAGACTCATCTTTTGTTTCTTTACTTGTCCCATTACCATCTCCTTTTGCCTTGTACAATCGTACCTTTTGTCATTTAATCACTCCTGCCTTCCACCCTATCACAGACCTTCCCTTTCGTTCTTTCCTCCCCTCCCCCTTTCCCTGCCCCTGCACTTGCTTAAAAATCTGTTACATCTCTAACTTTTTCTAGTTATGACAAAGGGTCAGCGACCTGAAACGTTAACTCTGTTTCTCTCTCCACAGATGCTGCCTGACCTGCTGAGTGTTTCCAGCATTTTCTGTTTTTATTTCAGATTTTAAGCATCTGCATATTTTGCATTTGTAATGCTGCAGTGATGTTGGTTGAAAGATAAATGTTGGCCAGGATACTAGGAGAACTGGAATGCACTGCCTGAAATGGTGGTGGAAGCAGATTCAATTGTAACTTTCAAAAGGGAATTGGATAAATTCTTAAGGAAACATTTACAGGGCAATGGGGAAAGAGCAGGGGAGTGGGACTACTTGGACTGCTCTACCACAGACACGATGGGCCGAATGGCCTACTTCTGTGCTATACGATTAGATGAACTCCCCTGCTCTTCTTCAAATAGTGCCGTTGGATCTTTTACCTCCAGTGGAGAGGGCAGACAGGGTCTCAGTTTAATGTGTCAGACAAAAGTCCTCCCTTGCCTGAAGTGACAGCCTGCATTGTGGGCTCAAGTCTCTGGAGTCGGGCTTAAACCCACGACCAAGCGGCAGAAGTACTCTGATTGTGACATAATTCTGCTAATGCCCCTTTAACCCACAAAAAGTCTTAATTGCTGTTAAGTAAATAGTGAGTTCAGAGTTTCATTCTGTGGTGAGAAAGGTTTGCAGATTCGAAGATTCTTGTAAATTTCAGGCTCCAGCTCAGAAGAACAGGGATGAGATGCTTTACTACAGTATGAATGTCTGGATTTCACCGGTCCGATAGCCTCACTTGCCCCACGTGCCAACACAGAGTGTATGGGCCAAGCCCCAGTTCAAAACCAGGCTAAAGGTCATGGGCAGTGACCCCAGACTGCTTTTACTTCTCTCATTTTACCTCCTCTTGTCTCCACAGAATCACTTCTGCCTTTTAACCATCTCCCATTCTCCATCTCCTGGGGTCTGACTGGCTTTCCCCTTCTCCCGATCTGTTATTTTTAATGAGCTTATCTGTAACATTTTCATGTGAAATTTTCACCTGCAGCAGCCCCGTCTCCCTTGATTATCCATTACCATTTTGAAATTGGCAACACCGTCATCTTCCAGTGTCTCCCTTGTTGGTGATTCCTCATGTTCACCATTGCCCGCCTCGTATCTCTGGATTTACTCCAGGCTGCGGCAGTGGAGACACCGTCTGTGGAATGAGCTTTTGTGCATCATATTCGTGACTAAAACTATTTGTGTATTTTTGGTAGAAGCGACTCCCTGGTGTTAAAGTGAAGTACCTGTTCTTGGTGTGGTTAGGAATCCTGGTAGGCAGCTGGGTGCTTTACATGCATTACTCGTCCTACTCCGAACTGTGCCGAGGTCACATCTGCCAGATGATAATAGTAAGTACTAAGAGTTTGAACATTAAGCCTTTTTCAATTAGTACGACTTCTGAGACTGAGGAATTAGCTCAGTGGCCATTGTTGAGTCATTAAACAGATCATTTAATTTAAAAATAAATCAATATGTTAGTGAAACATTGGAAGCAAAATTGTTCTTAAAGTGGCCAGGATTCCTGCTCCTGATTGATATCCAGTATCCTCTTGTGTAAAATGTGATGTGCCACAGTCTGCTTCAGGACCACAGAATATCTGTAATTTAACATCACAAGTAAAATGAGTCCTGAAAAAGCGTTACTAGAATTCTTTAATTTCACATAACTTACTCCGGGCCTGAGCTTCCCTCTCAGCCTCTAATCTCAGAAATAGGACTGATTCACCGATAAACTGCAGGGGAACGGGTAATAATATCAACCTCATTAGAAGGGAAACAGACAGGGTTTTAGGCCCTGAGCCCTGTCATTGTTCAGTTTAAGTTGTGAAAGGAATGTATCATTCCCTTTGTGTAATGTGTCAAGAATCTGGAATATTATTTTTGTTGATCTAGGCAACATTTATTTAACAGACTGTAACCTGCAGAGTTTAATTTTTTTTTCAGTGTGATCACTACAAGAAAGGAATTATTTCTGGCTCTGCATGCAAGGACCTGTGTGAGGAAAACACACTGCTGTTCCAACAATGTCTGTCGTCAAACCCCGTGCATCAGGTATTGCATTTGTTGCCGAGACCAAGATCGGTGCTTGTACAGTGGCTCCCACATCACAGTTTACAGCTGTTGCAGCCCAGGGACAATGAGGCACATGTTTAGGTACAGACACAATAAGTGGACAGCACACAGGCCATTACCAACATTTACCAAAGTTCCAATTCAGCTTAAAGTTGTGGAGTATAAAAGATGAATTTAAGCCATTCTCCATGGCGGCTCAGAACTTGGGCTTACTGCGATCAAGGTTAGAGATGTGAGGCTGCCCCACCCCCAAAACTGTCATAGGGTGAAAATGGGCACCCAAATTTCTGGGCCATGAATTCCACTTTAGACAAAAGGCGAACACACAGTTAAATACAACTTCTTCGCGCAGAGGGTGGTGAACGTGTGAATCAGCGAAGTTGGGAAAGCCGAGGAAATTATACATCGCAAGAGGATGTTGTTGCATTTTTGGCAATAAGGAATTTTGGAGGGTGTGAGATAATATGAGGTATAGATTCTGTAATCTTTGGCATCAATCCGATGGGTGGTGGCGTTACAATTTGGATGCACAAAGTCAGTTTCCAAAGGCAGGCAATGTTACTGGGCTAGTAATCCAGAGGCCTGGACTAATGATCCAGAGACATGAGTTCAAAATCCCACCACGGCAGCTGGGGAATTAAAATTCAGTTAATTAAATTAATCTGGAATAAAAAATCTAGTATCAGTAATGGTGACCATGAAACTATTGGATTGTCGTAAAAACCCATCTGGTTCACTAATGTCCTTTAGGAAGGAAATCTGCCGTCCTTACCTGGTCTGGCCTGTATGTGACTCCAGACCCACAGCAATGTGGTTGGCTCTTAACTGCCACTCAGTTGTAACAAACCGCTACGAAACACAATAATAAGAATAAAACCAGACGGACCACTCGGCATCAACCTCGGCACCGGCTACAGACACGGCAACAGCACACCCATCCCAGTCGACCCTCACCAACATCTAGGGACTTGTGCCAAAATTTAAGAGCTGTCCCACAACAGCCTGACACAGTCATACTCAGAATCATACCTTTCAGCCAATGTCCCAGACTCCTACATCACCATCCCTGGGTATGTCCAGGGGTGACGGCACAGTGGTATACAGTTGGGAAGGAGTGGCTCTGGGAGTCCTCAACATTGACTCTGGACCCCATGAAGTCTCATGGCTTCAGGTCAAACATGCTGATTACCACCTCAGCTGATGAATCATGTTGAACACCACTTGGAAGAAGCATTGAGGGTAGCAAGGGCATAGAATGTACTCTGGGTGGGGGACTTCAATGTCCATCACCAAGAGTGGCTCGGTAGCACCATTACTGACCAAGCTGGTCGAGTCCTGAAGGATATAGCTACCAGTCTGGGCCTGCGACAGGTGGTGAGAGAAACAACACGAGGGAAAAACCTACTTGACCTCGTCCTCACCAATCTACCTCTTGCAGATGCATCTGTCCATGACCGTATTGGTAGCAGTGACCACCACACAGTCATTATGGAGACGAAGTCCCGTCTTCACACTGAGGACCCCCTCCATCGTGTTGTGTGGCACTACCACCGTGCTAAATGGGATTGATTCAGAACAGATCTGGCGGCTCAAAACTGGGCATCCATGAGGCGCTGTGGGCCATCAGCAGCAGCAGAATAGTATTCCACCACAATCTGTAACCTCATGGCCCGGCATATCCCTCACTCTACCATTACCATCAAGCCAGGGGACCAACCCTGGTTCAATAAGGAGTGGAGAAGAGCATGATAGCAAAATACTGCAGATGTTGGAAATCCGAAATAACAACAGAAAATGCTGGAAAAACTCAGCAGGTCAGGCAACATCCGTGGAGAGAAATTTGAGTTGACGTTTCGGGTCGAACCCTTCTTCAAAACTGGAAAGAAAAGAAACTAGATCGAAGGCAGGGCTGCGATCGGACAAAAGAATAAAAGAAACGAAAGAAGTAAAAGAGATTGGGAGACCAAACGCAGATTGGGTGACCGCTTTGTGGAACACCTCCATTCAGTCCGTAAGGGTGACCCCGAGCTTCCGGTTGCCTGTCATTTTAATTCACCGCTCCATTCCCACTCGGACCTCACCGTCCTTGGCCTCTTGTATTGTTCCACGGAAGCTCAACGTAAACTCGAGGAACAGCACCTCGTCTTCCGATTAGGCACTCTGCAGCCTTCCGGACTCAATATCGAGTTCAACAATTTCAGATCATAACCTTGGCCCCTATTTCATTTTTTCTTGTAATTTTTCCACTCCTTTCCCCCCCCCCCCCCCCCTTCCTTTTGTTTCTCTCTCACACCTGGCAGCTATCTCTTGCCCAGCCAGTACACTTTACACCTAATCTCAGCCTATTACCATCTCGTCTAGCTTCTAATCTCTTTTACTTCTTTTGTTTCTTTTATTCTTTTGTCCGATTGCAGCCCTGCCTTTGATCTAGTTTCTTTTCTTTCCAGTTTTGAAGAAGGGTTCGACCCGAAACGTCAACTCAAATTTCTCTCCACGGATGTTGCCTGACCTGCTGAGTTTTTCCAGCATTTTCTGTTGTTATTGTGGAGAAGAGCATGCCAGGAGCAGCACCAGGTGTACCTAAAAATGAGGTGCAACACAGGACTACATGCATGCTAAAAAGCGGAAGCAGCATGCTATAGACAGGGCTAAGTGATCCCAAAATCAACCGATCAGATCAAAGCTCTGCAGTCCTGCCACATCCAGTCATGAATGGTGGTGGACTACTAAACAACTAATGGGAGGAGGAGGCTCCATGAATATCCCCATCCTCAATGATGGTGGAGCCCAGCACCATCTTCAGCCAAAAGTGCCGAGTGGATGATCCATATCAGCCTCCTCCTGAGGTCCACACCATCACAGAAGCCAGTCTTCAGCCAATTCGATTCACTCCACGTGATATCAAGAAACAGCTGAGCGCACTGGATACAACAAAGGCTATGGGCCCCGACAACATCCCGGCTGTCGTGCTACAGAATTGTGCTCCAGAACTAGCCACGCCTCTAGCCAAGATGTTCCAGTACAGCTACAACACTGGCATCTATCCGACAACGTGGAAAACTGCCCAGGTATGTCCTGTCCATAAAAGCAGGACAAATCCAATCCGGCCAATTACTGCCCCATCAGTCTACTCTCAATCATCAGCAAAGTGATGGAAGGTGTCATCGACAGTGCTATCAAGCGGCACTTACTCACCAATAACCTGCTCACTGATGCCCGGTTTGGGTTCCGCCAAGACCACTTGGCTCCCGACCTCATTTACAGCCTTGGTCCAATCATGGACAAAGGAGCTGAATTCCAGAGGTGAGGCAAGAGTGTCTGCCCTTGACATCAAGGCGGCATTTGTCCGAGTGTGGCATCAAGGAGTCCTAGTAAAACTCAAGTCAGTGGGGAATTGGGGGGAAATCTCTCCACTAGCTGGAGTCAAAGCTAGCACAAAGGAAGATGGTTGTGGTGGTTGAAGGTCAATCATCACAGCCCCAGGACATTGCTGCAGGAGTTCCTCAGGACAGTGTCCTCGGCCCAACCATCTTCAGCTGCTTCATCAATGACCTTCCCTCCAACATAAGGTCAGAAATGGGGATGTTCGCTGATGACTGTACAGTGTTCGGTGCCATTCACAACTCCTCAGATAATGAAGCAGTCCATGCTCGCATGCAACGAGACCTGGACGACGTTCAGGCTTTGGCTGATAAGTGGCAGGTAACATTCGCGCCATACAAGTGCCAGGCAATGACTATCTCCAACAAGCGAGTGTCTAACCACCACCCCTTGACATTACCATCACTGAATTCCCCCACTATCAACATCCTGGGGGTTACCATTGACCAGAAACTTAACTGGACCAGCCATATAAATACTGTGGCAACAAGAGCAGGTCAGAGGCTAGGTATTCTGCGAGGAGTGTCTCACCTCCTGACTCCCCAAAGCCTTTCAACCATCTACAAGGCACAAGTAAGGAGAATAGATAAGGGGGAACCAGTGGATGTGGTGTATTTGGATTTTCAGAAGGCATTCGATAAGGTGCCACACAAGAGGTTATTAAACAAAATTAGGGCTCATGGAATTGGCGGTTCTATACTAGCATGGATTGAGGATTGGTTAACGGACAGAAAACAGAGAGTAGGAATAAACGGATCATTTTCGGGTTGGCAGGCTGTAACCAGTGGGGTACCGCAAGGGTCAGTGCTTGGGCCTCAACTAATCACAATCTATATCAATGATTTGGATGAGGGGACCAAATGTAAGATATCCAAGTTTGCTGATGATACAAAGCTAGGTGGGAATTAAGTTGTGAGGAGAATGCAAAGAGGCTTCAAGGGGATATAGACAGGCTAAGTGAGTGGGCAAGAACATGGCAAATGAAATATAATGTGGAGAAATGTGAAGTTATCCACTATGGTAGGAAAAATAGAAAAGTAAGAGTATTTTTTAAATGGTGAGAGATTGGGAAATGTTGGTGTTCAGAGGGACCTGGGTGTCCTTGTACAAGAATCATAGAAACATAGAAGATAGGAGCAGGAGTAGGCCATTCGGCCCCTCTAGTCTGTTTTGCCATTTAATGAGATCATGGCTGATCATCCAAATTCAGTACCCTGTCCCTGCTTTCTCCCCATATCCCTTGATCCCTTTAGCCTTAAGAAATATATCTTAACTCCTTCTTGAATATATTTAATAAGCTGGCCTCAACTGCCTTGTGTGGTAGAGAATTCCACAGGTTCACCACTCTCTGGGTGAAGAAATTCCTCCTCATCTCTGTCCTAAATGGTTTACCCCTTATCCTTAGACTGTGACCCCTGGTTTTGGACTCCCCCGCCATCAGGAACATCCTTCCTGCATCTAGTCTGTCTAGTCCTGTTAGAATTTTATAAGTTTCAATGAGATCCCCTCTCATTCTTCTAAACTCCAGCGAGTATAAGCCTAATCGACCCAATCTCTCATTATACGTCATTTCTGCCATCCCAGGTATCAGTCTGGTGAATCTTCGCTGTACTCCCTCCATGGCAAGAACATCCTTCCTCAGATAAGGCAAACATCCTTCCTCAGATAAAGCGAATCACTGAAAGTAAACATGTAGGTACAGCAAGCAATTAGGAAAGCAAATGGTATAAGAAATAGGAGCAGGAATAGGCCACTTGACTCCTCAAATCTGCTCCGCCATTCAGTAAGATCATGGCTGATCTCGGGCTCAAAGCCACTTCTCTGCCCGCTCCCCATAACCCTTCACTCCCTTATCTTGCAAAAATCTGTCTATCTCCACCTTAAATGTATTTAATGACTCAGCCTCCACGGCTCTCTGGGGCAGAGAATTCCACAGATTTACGACCCTCTGAGAGAAGAAATTCCTCCTCATCTCAGTTCTAAAAAGTCGACCCTTTATTCTGAAACTATGCTCCCGAGTTCTAGATCTCCCCACGAGGGGAAACATCCTCTCTGCATCTACCTTGTCGAGCCCCCTCAGTATCTTGACAAAGGGTTTTCACCCGAAATGTTGACTCTATTTTCTCTCCACGGATGTTGCCTGGCCTGCTGAGTTTTTCCAGCATTTTCTGTTATTTCGGATTTCCAGCATCTGCAGTATTTTGCTATCGTCCCCTCAGTAACATATGTTTCAATAAGATCACCTCTTATTCTTCTAAATTCCAATGATTATAGGCCCAACATGCTCAACCTTTCTTCATAAGTCAACCCCCTCATCTCTGGGATTAACCTAGTGTATCGTCTCTGAACTGCCTCCAATGCAAGTATATCCTTCCTTAAATAAGGAGACCAAAACTGTAGAAACATAGAAGATAGGAGCAGGAGTCGGCCATTCGGCCCCTCGCGCCTGCTCCGCCATTCAATGAGATCATGGCTGATCATCCAAACTCAGTACCCTGCCCCTGCCTTCTCTCCATATCCCTTGATCCCTTTAGCCTTAAGAAATATATCTAACTCCTTCTTGAATATATTTAATGACTTGGCCTCAACTGCCTTCTGTGGTAGAGAATTCCACAGGTTCACCACTCTCTGGGTGAAGAAATTCCTCCTCATCTCTGTCCGAAATGGCTTACCCCTTATCCTTAGACTGTGACCCCTGATTCTGGACTCCCCGGCCATCAGAAACATCCTTCCTGCATCAAGTCTGTCTAGTCCTGTTAGAATTTTATGCTTCAATGAGATCCCCTCTCATTCTTCTAAACTCCAGCGAGTATAAGCACAATCGACCCAATCTCTCCTCATACGTCATTCCTGCCATCCCAGGTATCAGTCTGGTGAATCTTCGCTGCACTCCCTCCATGGCAAGAACATCCTTCCTCAGATAAGGCAACCAAAACTGCACACAATACTCAAGGTGCGGTCTCACCAAGGCCCTGTACAACTGCAGCAAGACATCCTTGTTCCTGTACTCGAACCCTCTTACTACGAAGGCCAACATAACATTTGCCTTCTTAACCGCCTGCTGCACCTGCATGCTTACCTTCAGCGACTGGTGCACCAGGACACCCAGGTCTCGTTGCACTTCCCCTTCGCCCAATCTATTGCCATTCAGATAATAATCTGCCTTCCTGTTTTTGCCACCAAAGTGGATAGCCTCGCATTTATCCACATTATACTGCATCTGCCCAATCACCCAACCTGTCCAAATCATCCTGGAGTTTCTCGGCATCCTCCTCACAGCACACACGCCCACCCAGCTTTGTGTCGTCTGCAAACTTGGAGATATTACATCTAGTTCCCTCGTCTAGATCATTAATATATATTGTGAATAGCTGCGGTACCCCACTAGTCACTGCCCGCCACTCGGAAAAAGACCCGTTTATTCCAACTCTGCTTCCTGTCTGCCAACCAGTTCTCTATCCAAGTCAGTACCTTGCCCCCAATCCCATGTGCAGTACTCCAGGCGTGGTCTCACCAATACCCTGTACAGTTGTAGCAGGACTTCCCTGCTTTTATACTCCAACCCCCTTGCAATAAAGGCCAACGTTCCATTTGCCTTTTTGATTACTTGCTGTACCTGCATGCTAACTTTTTGTGTTTCATGCGTAAGGGCCCCCAGATCCCTCTGAACTGTAGCATTTTGTATTCTCTCTCTATTTAAATAATAATTTGCTTTTTTATTTTTCCTGCCAAAGTGGATAACTTCGCACTTTCTCACATTATACACCATCTGCCAAATGTTTGCCCACTCACTTAGCCTGTCTATATCCCTTTGCAGATTCTTTGAGTCCTCTGCACAACTTGCTTTCCCGCCCATCTTTGTATCATCCGCAAACTTGGCTACATTACACTCTGTCCCTTCATCCAAGTCATTAATGTAGATTGTAAATAGTTGAGGCCCCAGCACCGATCCCTGTGGCACCCCACTAGTTACCATTTGCCAACCAGAAAATGACTCATTTATCCCGACTCTCTGCTTTCTGTTAGTTAGCCAATTCTCTATCCATGCTAATATATTACCCACAACTCCATGAGCTCTTATCTTATGCAGTAACCTTTTATGTGGCACCTTATCGAATGCCTTCTGGAAATCCAAATACACCACATCCACTGGCTCACCCTTGTCCACCCTGCTCATTACATCCTCAGAGAACTCCAGCAAATTTGTTAAACATGATTTCCCTTTCATAAAACCATGCTGACTCTGCTTGACTGCATTATGATTTTCCAAATGCCCGGCTACTGCTTCCTTAAAGAAGGACTCCAGCATTTTCCCAATGACAGATGTTAGGCTAACTGGTCTATAGTTTCCTGCTTTCTGTCTCCCTCCTTTCTTAAATAGGGGCGTTACATTTGCGGTTTTCCAATCCGCTGGGACCTCTCCAGAGTCCAGGGAATTTTGGTATATTGCAACGAATGCATCCACTATCTCTGCAGCCACTTCTTTTAAGACCCTGGGATGCAGGCCATCTGGTCCAGGGGACTTGTTGTCTTTTATTCCCATAATTTTACCAAGTACTTTTTCCCTAGTGATAGTGATTGTCTTTAGTTCCCCCCTCCCTGTGGCCCCTTGATTATCCATTATTGGGATGTTGTTAGTGTCTTCTACCGTGAAGACAGATACAAAATATTTCTTCAGAGTCTCTGCCATTTCCCCGTTCCCCATTATTAATTCCCCAGTCTCATCCTCTAAGGGACCAACGTTTACTTTAGCTACTCTCTTCCTTTTTATATACCTGTAGTCTTACTATCTGTTTTAATATTTCTTGCCAGTTTACTCTCTAATTCATCTTCTCTCTCTCTTTATAATTTTTTTAGTCATCCTTTGCTGGTTTTTAAAAATTTCCCAATCCTCTGGCCTCCCACCAATCTTGGCAACATTGTATGCCTTCGTTTTCAATTTGATACCATCCTTTACTTCCTTAGTTAGCCACGAATGGTGCTCCCTTCTCGTAAAATCTTTCTTTCTCACTGGAATATATTTTTGTTGAGAGTTATGAAACATCTTCTTAAATGTCTGCCACTGCATTTCAACTGTCTTACCCTTTATTTTTCCAGTCCACTTTAGCCAGTTCTGCCCTCATGCCATTGTCAGGACACTGGTTTGAGATACAACTTTCTCACCCTCCAATTGAATTTGAAATTCAACCATGCTATGATCACTCTTTCCTAGAGGATCCTTTACTATGAAATCATTTATTAATTCTGTCTCATTACACAGTACCAGATCCAAGATAGCCTGCTCCCTGGTTGGTTCCATTACATACTGTTCCAGGAAACCATCCCGGATACACTATGAACTCCTCCTCAAGGCTATCATGGCCAATTTGATTTGTCCAATCAATATGGAGATTAAAATCACCCATGATTATTACTGTATCTTTTTTACAGGCCTCCATTATTTGTTGATTTATACTCTGTCCAACAGTATTGCTACTGTTCGGGGGCCTGTAGACCACGCCCACCAGAGACTTTTTCCCCTTATTATTTTTTATCTCCACCCAAACCGATTCAATATCTTGATCTTCTGAGCCAATATCACTTCTCACCGCTGCACTCATCCCATCCTTTACCAACAAAGCCTCCCCACCTCCCTTTCCTTTCTGTCTATCCTTCCGAATTGTCAAATACCCTGGAATATTCAGTTCCCAGCCCTGGTCACCTTGCAACCACGTCTCTGTAATGGCGATCAGATCATACCCATTTGTATCTATTTGTGCCGTCAACTCATCTATCTTGTTACGAATGCTACGTGCAATCAGATATAGAGCTTTTAACTACGTCTTTTTACCATTTCTCCTTGTTTTGGCCCTTTTTCTGTTGCACTCTTATTTTTAAACATTCTGTCCCTTCCTGTCACACTCTGATTATT
Organism: Somniosus microcephalus; assembly: GCF_052327205.1. Lineage (NCBI taxonomy): Eukaryota > Metazoa > Chordata > Chondrichthyes > Squaliformes > Somniosidae > Somniosus > Somniosus microcephalus. The sequence goes on from NW_028225493.1 coordinate 311,436, forward strand.
ATTTCTCCCATCTCTATCCTGCTCCATTGTTTTCTAATTTCTCATTGACTTTTTAAATTCCCACTCACCTGGACCCTCCCCCGCCCCCCCCCCCCCACTATTTAGTTTAAAGCCCTCTTTGTTGGTCTTTATTACAAGAGGATTTGGGTATAAGAGTAAAGACATCTTACTGCAATTATATAGGGCCCTGGTGAGACCACACCTGGAGTATTGTGGACAGTTTTGGTCTCCTTACCTAAGAAAGGATATACTTGCCATAGAGGGAGTGCAACGAAGGTTCACCAGGCTGGTTCCTGGGATGGGGGGATTGTCCTCTGAGGAGAGATTGTGTAGACTAGGCCTATAGTCTCTAGAGTTTAGAAGAATGAGAGGTGATCTAATTGAAACATAAAAAATTATTACAGGACTTGACAGGGTAGATGCAGGGAGGATGTTTCCCCTGGCTGGGGAGTCTAGAACCAGGGGTCACAGACTCAGAATAAGGGGTCGGCCATTTAGGACTGAGATGAGGAGAAACTTCTTCACTCAGAGGGTGGTGAATCTTTGGAATTCTCTACCCCAGGGGGCTGTGGAGGCTCCGTCATTGAGTATATTCAAGACAGAGATCGATAGATTTTTGAATATTAAGGGAATCAAGGGATATGGGGATAGTGCAGGAAAGTGGAGATGAGATAGAAGATCAGACATGATCTTATTGAATGGCAGAGCAGGCTCGAAGGGCCAAATGGCCGACTCCTGCTCCTAGTTCTTAAGTTATTATGTTCTTATCTGCGCTCCTCTAATTCTGGTCTCTTGTGCATCCTTGATTTTAATCGCTCAACCATTGGTGGCCGTGCCTTCAACTGCCTGGGCCCTAAGCTCTGGAATTCCCTCCCTAAACCTCTCCGCCTCTCTATCTCTCTTTCCTCCTTTAAGACGCTCCTTAAAACCTACCTCTTTGACCAAGCTTTTGGTCATCTGCCCTAATATCTCCTTATGTGGTTCAGTGTCAAATATTATTTTATAACCCTCCTGTGAAGCGCCTTAGGACTTTTACTACTTTAAAGGCGCTATATAAATGCATGTTGTTTTGGATGAGCTTGTTTACAACAGGTGGGAGGTTGGCCAAGAGAGCATTGGAATAGTCGAGTCTAGATGAATGATTAAGATGAAAGAACTTGCATTTATACACCAGCTTATATCCTTAGGATGTGTCAAAGCACTTCACAACCAATTAATTATTTTGAAGTTCAGTCGATGTTGTTATGTAGGCAAACACAGCAGCCAGTTTCTGCAATGCAGTGTCCTATAAACAGCTACGGCGATGAATAATCTGTGTTTAATGGTGTTAGTTGAAGGACTCGTTGAAGTCAGGACACTAAGAGTTATCTACACTCGTCTGTAACTAGTGCCATGGGACCAGTCACATCCACCACAACAGGTAAACATAGGGGTTCAGATCATTGTCTCGTTAAAAAATGTCACTTCTGACAAATGCAGCTTAGATTCTGAGCTCAAATTCTAGAGTCGAGTTTGAACCCATGATCTTCTGACTCAGGCAAGAGTGCTACCAACTGCGCGAGGGGTTTGGGAGAGTGATGCATGAGGTTGCGTCACCTAATGTGTTGGGTGAGTATGAATGGATCTGATGGTCATTTCCAGGGATTTTTGTAAGTAGGTATGTATGTATACCATTAATTGTGTACACATTTCAGAAAATAACATTTTGGGATCCAGTATCTGAGCAATTTGAGACATGACGTGTGGTGAATGCAGCGTGCTCGGGAGGAACAGGTGACTTTGGACCTATGGTTCCCAAAGCTCTCCAATAATGGGGTTTTCCTCACGTCATGTCTGGGTCTGTTGTGGACTCATTGCTAGGATTAGTCAACAACTCCATTATCGTTGTATCATGTGACTACCAGGATGATGGAAGGCGAACTAGATGGACCTTGGTCTTTTTTCATCTAGCAATTCCTCTGATAACAGGAGCTGGCATTGAGAAACCCACACTGATCCAATAGACAGTACCAAACCCTACATACACTAAAAGACTATTATAATGAGCAAATACGAAGACACGAGCTAGAGAGAGGTGTGGTGGGGTGGGTAAGCACATTGGCCAGCTGTAGGTCATTGCGTAACATTGTCATGTTTTATCCCCACAGGTTTATGAAGGAGTCTGGAGGGATAAGGAAGTCATTATCAAGTGTGGGATAGAAGAAGCCTTCAGAGCAGATCTAAGTCCTGAGACACTACCTCGGAGGGACCTGATGCTGTTTGACAAACCAACCAGAGGGACCTCGATGGACGAATTCAAGGAGATGCTGCTGACATTCCTGAAGGTTAGTTGAATATAACTTCCTCCCAAGTGGCTCTGACTCTGGAACTCTAACAGGACAGATTGTTCTCTGCTGCTGTCTGTCTGACTCACAGTTACTGGGCATCTTAATTATCTGGTCAGACCAATGTCTGACATGTGCAGAAGCCCATCACTGTGCCTAACAATCTCCAAACCTGGCTCCTGAGAAATCCACATGGGCAAACTTTCTCTTCATCAGATATAGGATGCACATTGCCACCCCCCATGTCCAGGTTGCTAGGTGCAGGTTGGCAAGAGCCAGATCTTAGGGAGCCCCAGGATTGTGCAGGAGTACGATTGGACTTTAACCACCTAAAACCAGACTGTCTACCATTATAAAGGACGGATAAGCTTCCTGCTGTGTATCCAACGTGTTAGAGCATTGGCTTTGTTGAGAGGAGTGGAAAAACGGTGGCATAGTGGTTAGCACTGTTGCCTCACAGCGCCAGGGACCCGGGTTCAAATCCGGCCTCGGGTGACTGTCTGTGTGGAGTTTGCACATTCTCCCCGTGTTTGCGTGGGTTTCCTCCGGGTGCTCCGGTTTCCTCCCACAGTCCAAAGATGTGCGGGTTAGGTTGATTGGCCATGATAAAAAAATTGGCCCTTAGTGTTAGGGGGGATTAAATACGCGGGGTTACGGGGATAGGGCTTGGGTGGGATGGATGTCGGTGTAATGACCGGGTGCTAGGGTTTGGATGATCAGCCATGATCTCGTTGAATGGCGGAGCAGGCTCGAAGGGCCGAATGGCCTACTCCTGCTCCTATCTTCTATGTTTCTATGTAATTTCCAGCTCTATCTTGCCCCATCACTGGGCCAGGTTGTCTGATTAACTATGAAGTGCCTGGATTACTGAGCCACCAAAGCACTGGCATCTGCCACAGAGGGTTGACTTGGTTCCAGGCGAATCTAACTTAAGCCCAGAGAGATCTTGCTTCCCTCCACTCGAGGACATTAGATCATTGTTACATGTGTGTTGGAGTCCTCGTTAGGTGCACGGAGTTCCTCAGAAGTGTGGTTCACAACTCATCCTAAAATGAATGGAAGGAGCTTTAGCCACCCTCCCGAATATAGCACAGGCACATACCAGACCCCGTTAAATGGGGCGGTTCAGGAACAGTCGCTCGCCTCTCTGGAACCCAACTACGGTCGGTACCCAACCCTGGATATTAGAGCCAGAGTACTCGCATTCCACCTCCAGGTAATGCTGTCCACAAGGTGTCATCCCACTCCCCCTCAACCAGGACCCCCTGAACCACCAGCTCCCCCGAGCTCCCCCCGAACCCCCCTGAATCTGATCCCAGTGGGGATTGTGGTTTTGCTTTGCTCTTAATTGCAGACTGGCCGGCGAGACCAGGGGCTGATTGGCCGGCGAGGCCAGGGGCTGATTGGCCGGCGAGACCAGTCCAGATTCATGCACCAAGGTTCTAATTTCTGCTACAGAAGTTCATTCAATGTTCATTATTTTCCATTAAGGTTCTGAAATCTTCTCCAATTAATGAGCTCCTATAACCTTCAAAAAGTTGTATTGATCGAGAGGTTTTATAGAAATTTAAAATTCAGTTTAAGGCTGTAAGTGTCAGAATCATAGAACGATGCAGCACAGAAAGAGGCCATTCGGCCCATCGTGCCTGTGCCGGCTCTTTGAACGAGCTCTCCAATTAGTCCCACTCCCTTGCTCTTTCCCCAGAGCCCTGCAAATTTTTACCCTTCAAGTATTTCTCCAATTCCCTTTTGAAAGTTATTATTGAATCTGCTTCCACCGCCCTTTCAGGCAGCGCATTCCAGATCACAAAAAAAAAATCCTCATGTCGTCTCTGGTTCTTTTGCCAATTATCTTAATTCTGTGTCCTCTGGTTACCGACCCTTCTGTCACTGGAAACAGTTTCTCTTTATTTACTCAAAACCCATCAAGATTTTGAAAACCTCTATTAAATCTCCCCTAACCTTCTCTGCTCTAAGGAGAACAACCCCAGCTTCTCCAGTCTCTCCACGTAACTGAAGTCTTTCATCCCTGGAACCATTCCAGTAAATCTCCTCTGCACCCTCTCCAGGGTCTTGACATCCTTCCTAAAGTGCGGTGCCCAGAATTGGGCACAATACTCCAGCTGGGGCCTAACCAGTGTTTTATAAAAGTTAAGCATAACTTCCTTGCTTTTGTACTCTATACCTCTATTAATAAAGCCAAGGATCCCACAGCCTTCTTAACTTGTCATGCCACCTTCAAAGACTTGTGTATGTACACCCCCAGGTCGCTCTGTTCCTGCAACCACTTTAAAATTGTACCATTTAGTTACATTGCCTCTCCTCATTCTTCCTACCAAAATGAATCACTTCACACTTCTCTGCATTAAATTTAATCTGCCATGTGTCTGCCCATTTCACCAGTCTGTCTCCATCCTCCTGAAGTCTGTCACTGTCCTCTTCACTGTTTACTACATTTCCAAGTTTCGTGTTATCTGCAAACTTTGAAATATTCCCTGTATACCCAAGTCCAGGTCAATAATAAATATCAAAAAGAGTAGTGGTGCTAATACTGACCCCAGCTGGACATCACTGTATACTTCCCTCCAGTCTGTAAAACAACCGTCTACCACTACTCTCTCTTTCAGTCCCTTAGCAAAATTTCATATCCATGCTGCCACTATCCCTTTAATCCCATGCACTTTAATTTTGCTAACTAGTCTATTATATGGTACTTTGAAAAATGCCTTTTGAAAGTCCATATACATAATGTCAACTGCACACCCTCATCAACCCTCTCTGCTCCTTCAAAGAATTCAATCTGTTGAGATGCAACTCGTCTACCTTAAACAGGTCCCTCTTGCCCCAGAACTGGTCCCAATGCCCAAGGAATCTGCACCATTTCTCCAGCCACACATTAACCTGTTTTATCCTACTATTCCTATACTCACTAGCGCGTGGCACTGGGAGTAATCCAGAGATTACCACCTTTGAGGTCCTGCTTTTTTAACTTCCTCCCCAGCTCCTGAAACCTCTGACTGCAGGACCTCAATCCCTTTCCTTCCTATGTCATTGTTTACTGCATGGACCATGACTTCTGGCTATTCCCCTTTCCCGCTGAAAAAGTTTTGCACCCTCTTGGGAATGTCCTTTACCCTAGCACCAGGGAGACAACACACCATGTGGGCCTCACATTGGTGGTTGCAGAAACGCCTGTCTATCGACACCCCTATGACCACCGCATTTCTACACTTTGCTGTGCCCCACCCCCCTACCCTGTGCAGTCATTTGCCCCACAGTGCTGTGGATGTGCTCTAGGCTGCGCTCCCCAGAGATGTCATAACCCTCACTGGTATTCAGCACTGAAAACTGGGTTAAGAGTACCACACGCCCGGAGGATTCCTGCACTGCCTGCCTCTTCCTACCCTGCTGATGGTCACCCACTTACTATTCTCCTGAACTCTCTGTAGCTGCAGGGTGACTACTTCCTGGAACGTGCACTCCAGGAAATTCTCAACCTCCCGTATGCCCTGCAGTGACTCCAGCCGCTCCTCAAGCTCAGAAACCCTGAGCTAGAGTTTGAGCAACTGGAGGCACTTCCTGCACACGTGCTGATCCAGGACACATGAAGCGTCCTGGAGTTCCCACATGGCACAGGGATTGCAGGCAATGGGTCTCAGCTGTTCCATCATTTTGCTTAAAAGTCTATCTACTTATGTTATATATGTTTTTAGTTTAGTATCCCCTTACTCCTATTTATTATTTGTGTAGACCAGATTTTTATTTAATGCAATTTGGATCCCGTTAATCTTGGTAGCCTCTACTTAGTTAATTTTAATTTTATCCCCTTAGATCTAATTACTGATTTATTTATACATTTACTGTTGCCCCTTGGTTTAAATTAGTTTGCACCTCCTTCGCCCTCTGCTCCGAATTCTCCTACTCACCAAATTCCTGTTGCCACTCATTTAGCAGATTCACCCAGCTCTGTGCGTTAGCAGATATTTCTCTAATATATACCTTTTAGAAACACACTAATTCCAACTGGTCGGTCAACTGCCAGCCACAATAACTAACACCTAGTCAAGCACCCACTTACAGCTGGTTAACTGTTAACTGCCACTGACTTGCAGTTTTAAAATCAAGTTTTAAAGTAAGAAAACTGGGTTAAATTTCAGTTTGATAACAACACACAATCTTTACTACTCGCCCACTCCTTACCAGTGAATTCCCACTCTCACCAAATTCCCGTTGCCACTCCGTTTAGCAGATTCCCCAAACTCTGTGCTCACAGTTCTGCCATTGTGACCCTGGGACTATATTTAGGATTCCAGCATTGCCGTCACTCACAATGCTCTCTCTTTTTTCAGTCTAGTCTTGGAGATCAGCAATCACTTGGGAACCTTGTCAACAGAATAATCAACATGGCAGATATCAACCAGGACAAGAAGGTCTCCTTAGCAGAAGCAAAGTCTATCTGGGCCTTGCTTCAGCTCAATGAGTTTTTATTGATTGTTTCTCTGCACGAGAAGGAACACACCGCCCAGTTACTGGGCTACTGTGGAGACCTGTACATCACTGAGAAGATCCCCTACCACTCACTTTACAGCGTCAAGGTGCCACGCTTCCTTCAAGCAGTTTTGCCCACAATGGTGCACAAGAGCCTGAACCGATGGTTTGCTCCTGCATGGCCACGGCGAGCAGAAATTACCATTGGTCTCTTGGAATTCGTGGAGGAGATTTTTCACGGTACTTACGGCAGTTTTTACATCTGCGACACAGACCCGAGTAACATCGGCTACAATGAGAAATATGATTTTAAAATGGTTAACTTAAGGAAGGTGGTGACAGAAATGACTCTTAAAGGATTCTATAAAGGGCGTCATTGTGAACACAACACAGACTGCACACATGGGAAAGATTGCACAGCAACCTGTGACAAACTAGTGAAGCAATGCAATACTGAACTGATACAACCAAATCTGGCCAAGATTTGTGGATTGTTACGGGAGTATCTGCTGTATGGGGCACCCACCGATTTCAGAGATGAATTACAAAAACACCTGCAGACCTGCATGACACTGAATGGGTTGGCGAGCCAGATGGAGGTACATCATTCACTGCTGTTAAACAACATCAAAGCCCTACTTTGGAAAAAGATCTCTAACACCAAATATTCATAAAGGGTCAGAGATTCTCTAAACACAATCGTGTTGCATCTGGAGGTTCTTGTCTAATGTAATTTATGAATTAGTATCATCTGTGTCAACAACCTCAAGTAAAGTTCTAGGCAAGTAGCTGCAGGTACTCGTCGGTCAATTTAAAATGACCTTTAGGTACCTTGTCAAACCATAAGCCTAATATAGTACAAAGGTTGCAGACATTATTAAAGATTAAATATAGCAATCATATAACGAGAAACATTCCTCTTCATTTGCGTGTCAGTTTTTGCTGGGTATTAGAGAACAGTCCTTACTGTGTTGCAGTCTCAACCATCGAACAGAATCTTGTCCACTGCATGAGATCCAGTCACTCCTTCCCCCTCCTGTCACTCCTTCCCCCAACTTCTCCTACACCCCCAATCTCTCCTTTGGTTTTGATCTTCCAGAATTCCCTAGATTCAAGAACGGTCCCTGCGGATTGGAAGGTAGCAAACATAACCCCGCTAGAGTGAGAACAGATAACTACAGGCTAGTTAGCCTGACATCAGTAGTAGGGAAAATGGCAGAATCTATTATTAAGCACGTGGTAGCAGGACACTTAGAAAATCATAATATGATTGGGCAGAGTCAAAACGGATTTATGAAAGGGAAAGTGTGTTTGACAAATCTAAGAGTTTTTTGAGGTTGTAACCAATGTTCCCTCTAATTTTTTGGGGCCCACGTGGCCCCTTTAACGGGCTGCACAGGACATTCAAAATTCCACGCATGCACAGTTTTTCTATTTAAAAGCTGGCTCACCAGCTGCGCGGGACCTCCAGAGCGCTGTGCAGCTTAAACAGAACCTTGGTTATAACTAGCAGGGTAGATAAGGGGGAACCAACAGATGTAGTGAATTTGGATTTTCAGAAAGCATTTGTTAAGGAGCCACATAAGAGGTTATTACACAAAATTAAGACTCACGAGATTGGGGGTAAGCAATTAGCTTGGATTGAGGATTGGTTAACGGAGAGAAAACAGAAAGTAGGAATAAACACGTCATTTTCCTGGACTAATGATCCAGAGACATGAGTTCAAATCCCACCACGGCAGCTGGGGAATTTAAATTCAGTTAAATAAATCTGGAATAAAAAGCTAGTATCAGTAATGGTGACCATGAATCTACCAGATTATCATAAAAACCCATCTAGTTCACTAATGTGCTTTAAGGAAGGAAATCTGCCGTCCTTACCCAGTCTGGCCTGTATGTGACTCCAGACCCACAGCAATGTGATTGACTCTTAACTGCCCTCTGAAATGGCCTAGCAAGTCACTACAGAAAGCAATAAGAAGAATAAAACTGGATGGACCACCCGGCATCGACCTCGGCACCGACTTCGGACATGACAACAGCACACCCAGCCGAGTCAACCCTGCAAAGTCCTCCTCACCAACATCTGGGGACTTGTGCCAAAATTGGGAGAGCTGTCCCACAGACTAGTCAAGCAACAGCCTGACATCGTCATACTCACAGAATCATACCTTTCAGCCAATGTCCCGAACTCCTCCATCACCATCCCTGGGTATGTCCTGTCCCACCGGCAGGGCAGGCCCACCAGGGGTGGCGGCACAGTGGTATACAGTTGGGAGGAAGTGGTCCTGGGAGTCCGCAACATTGACTCCAGACCCCATGAAGTCTCATGGTTTCAGGTCAAGCATAGGCAAGGAAACCTGCTGATTACCACCTACCGCCCTCAGCTGATGAATCAGTACTCCTCCATGTTGAACACCACTTGAAAGAAGCACTGAGGTTAGCAAGGGCACAGAATGTACTCTGGGTGGGGGACTTCAATGTCCATCATCAAGACTGGCTCGGCAGCACCACTACTGATCGAGCTGGCCGAGTCCTGAAGGACATATCTGCCAGTCTGCGGCAGGTGGTGAGAGAACCAACACAAGGGAAAAACCTACTTGACCTCGCCCTCACCAATCTACCTGTCGCAGATGCATCTGTCAATGACAGCACTGGTAGCAGTGACCACCGCACAGTCCTTGTGGAGACGAAGACCCGTCTTCACAGTGAGGACACCCTCCATCGTGTTGTGTGGCACTACCACCGTGCTACATGTGATAGATTCAGAACAGATCAAGCAGCTCAAAACTGGGCAACCATGAGGCACTGTGGGCCATCAGCAGCAGCAGAATTGTATTCCACCACAATCTGTAACCTCATGGGCCGGCATATCCCTCACTCTACCATTACCATCAAGCCAGGGGACCAACCCTGGTTCAATAAGGAGTGTAAAAGAGCAGCAGGCGGCGTACCTAAAACACGGTGCACACCTGGGGAAGCTGCAACACAGGACTACATGCATACTAAAAAGCAGAAGCAGCATGCTATAGACAGAGCTAAGCGATCCCACAATCAATGGATCAGATCAAAACTCTGCAGTCCTTCCACATCCAGTCGTGAATGGTGGTGGACCATTAAACAGCTAACGGGAGGAGGAGGCTCCATGAATATCCCCATCCTCAATGATGGCAGAGCCCAGCACGCGAGTGCAAAAGACAAGGCTGAAGTGTTTGTAACCATCTTCAGCCAGAAGTGCCGAGTGGATGATCCATATCGGCCTCCTCCTGATGTCCCCACCATCTCAGAAGCCAGTCTGCAGCCAATTCAATTCACTCCACGTGATATAAAAACGACTGAGCGCACTGGCTATGGGCCCCAACAACATCCCGGCTGTCATGCTGAAGACTTGTGCTCCAGAACTAGCCGCGTCTCTAGCCAAGCTGTTCCAGTACAGCGACCACACTGGCATCTACCTGACAATGTGGAAAACTGCTCAGGTATGTCCTGTCCACAAAAAGTAGGACAAATTCAATCCGGCCAGTTACCACCCCATCAGTCTACTCTCAATCATCAGCAAAGTGATGGAGGGTGTTGTCGATAGTGCTATCAAGCGGCACTTACCAATAACCTGCTCACCGATTCCCAGTTTGGGCTCCGCCAGGACCACTCGGCTCCAGACCTCATTACAGCCTTGGTCCAAACAGGGACAAAAGAGCTGAATTCCAGAGGTGAGGTGCCCTTGACATCAAGGCAGCATTTGACCGAGAGTGGCATCAAGGAGCCCTAATAAAACTGAAGTCAATGGGAATCGGGGCAAACTCTCCACTGGCTGGAGTCATACCTAGCACAAAGGAAGATGGTTGTGGTAGTTGGAGGTTAATTATCTCAGCCCCAGGACATCGCTGCAAGAGTTCCTCAGGGCAGTGTCCTAGGCCCAAACATCTTCAGCTGCTTCATCAATGACCTTCCCTCCAACATAAGGTCAGAAATGGGGATGTTCGCTGATGATTGCATAGTGTTCAGTTCCATTCGCAGCTCCCCAGATAATGAAGCAGTCCATGCTAGATGTAGAACTAGATGTAATATCTCCAAGTTTGCAGACGACACAAAGCTGGGTGGGCGTGTGTGCTGTGAGGAGGATGCCGAGAAACTCCAGGATGATTTGGACAGGTTGGGGGATTGGGCAGAAGCATAGCAGATGCAATATAATGTGGATAAATGCGAGGTTATCTACTTTGGTGTCAAAAACAGGAAGGCAGATTATTATCTGAATGGCAATAGATTGTGAGAAGGGGAAGTGCAACGAGACCTGGGCGTCCTTGTGCACCAGTCGCTGAAGGTAAGCATGCAGGTGCAGCAGGCGGTTAAGAAGGCAAATGTTATGTTGGCCTTCGTAGCAAGAGGGTTTGAGTACAGGAACAAGGATGTCTTGCTGCAGTTGTACAGGGCCTTGGTGAGACCACATCTTGAGTATTGTGTGCAGTTTTGGTCGCCTTATCTGAAGAAGGATGTTCTTGCCATGGAAGGAGTGCAGCGAAGATTCACCAGGCTGATACCTGGGATGGCAGGAATGACGTATGAGGAGAGAGTGGGTCGATTGGGCTTGTACTCGCTGGAGTTTAGAAGAATGAGAGGGGATCTCATTGAAACTTATAAAATTCTAACAGGACTAGACAGACTAGATGCAGGAAGGATGTTCCCGATGGTCGGGGAGTCCAGAACCAGGGGTCACAGTCTAAGGATAAGGGGTAAGCCAATTAGGACAGAGATGAGGAGGAATTTCTTCACCCAGAGAGTGGTGAACCTGTGGAATTCTCTACCAAAGTAGGCAGTAGAGGCCAATTCATTAAATATATTCAAGAAGGAGTTAGCTATACTTCTTAAGGCTAAAGGGATCAAGGGATATGGGGAGAAGGCAGGAACAGGGTACTGAATTTGGATGATCAGCCATGATCTCATTGAATGGCGGAGCAGGTACAAGGGACCGAATGGCCTACTCTTGCTCCTATCTTCTATGTTTCTATGCCCACATGCAGCAAGACCTGGACAACATTCAGGCTTGGGCTGATATGTGGCAAATAACATTCGCCCCATGACATTCAAAAGCATTACCATCGCCGAATCCCCCACCATCAATAGCCTGGGAATCACCATTGACCAGACACTTAACTGGACCAGCCACATAAATACTGTGGCTACAAGAGCAGGTCAGAGGGTAGGTATTCTGTGGCGAGTGTCTCACCACCTGACTCCCCAAAGCCTTTCCACCACCTACAAGGCACAAGTCAGGAGTGTGATGGAATACTCTCCACTTGCCTGGATGAGTGCAGCTCCAACAACACTCAAGAAGCTTGACACCATCCAGAGCAAAGCAGCCCACTTGATCTGCACCCCATCCACCATCTTAAACATTCACTACCTCCACCACTGGCGCACCGTGACTGCAGTGTGTACCATCTACAAGATGCACTGCAGCAACTCGCCAAGGCTTCTTCGACAGCACCTCCCAAACCCGTGACCTCTACCACGTAGAAGGACAAGGGCAGCAGGTGCATGGGAACACCATCACCTCCAAGTTCCCCTCCAAGTTACACACCATCCTGACTTGGAAATATATAGCCTTTCCTTAATCAGCGCTGGGTCAAAATCCTGGAACTCCCTCCCGAACAGCACTGTGGGAGTACCTTCACCACAGGGACTGCAGCGGTTCAAGAAGGCAGCTCACCACCACCTGCTCAAGGGCAATTAGGGATGGGCAGTAAATGCTGGCCTTGCCAGCGACACCCATATCCTGGGAACAAATTTTTTTTTAAATTCGGGTTGGTAGGCTGCAACTAGTGGGGTACCGCAAGGATTGGTGCTTGGGCCTCAGCTATTTGCAATCTATATCAATAACTTAGATGAGGGGACCGAGTGTAATGTATCCAAGTTTGCTGATGATACAAAGCTAGGTTGGAAAGTAAGTTGTGAGGAGGATGCAAAGAAGCTGCAAAGGGATATAGATAGGTTAAGTGAGTGGGCAAGAACATGGCAGGTGGAATATAATGTCGAGAAATGTGAAGTTAGCCACTTTGGTAGGAAAAATAGAAAAGCATAATATTTTTTTAAACGGTGAGACTGGGAAATGTTGGTATTCAGAGGGACCTGGGTGTCCTTGTACACGAATCACAGAAAGTTAACATGCAGGTACAGCAAGCAATTAGGAAAGCAAATGGTATGTTAACCTTTATTACAAGAGGATTGGAGTATAAGAGTAAAGATATCTTGCTGCAATTATATAGCGCCCTGGTGAGACCACACCTGGAGTATTGTGGACAGTTTTGGTCTCCTTACCTAAGGAAGGATATACTTGCCATAGAGGGAGTGCAACGAAGGTTCACCAGACGGGTTCCTGGGATGGGGATTTTCCTATGAAGAGAGATTGAGTAGACTGGGCCTGTATTCTCTAGAATTTAGAAGAATGAAAGGTGATCTCATTGAAACATATAAAATTCTTAAGGGGCTTAACAGGGTAGAAGCAGGGAGGATGTTTCCCCTGTCTGGGGAGTCTAGAACCAGGGGTCACAGTCTCAGAATAAGGGGTTGGCCATTTAGGACTGAGTTGAGGAGAAATTTCTTCAGAGGGTGGTGAACCTTTGGAATTCTCTGCCCCAGAGGGCTGTGGAGGCTCAGTCATTGAGTATATTCAAGACAGAGATCGATAGATTTTTGGATATTAAGGGAATCAAGAGATATGGGGATAGTGCAGGAAGATGGAGTTGAGGTAGAAGATCAGCCAGGATCTTATTGAATGGTGGAGCAGACTCAAAGGGCCAAATGACCTACTCCTGCTCCTATTTCTTATGTTCTTAACTTACACCCCCCAACCTCACTCACGCCCCCTCACCTCTCCTACACTGTCTCTCTCTGTCTCTCTCAACCCTCAATCACGTCTTTCAGCTCTCTCCTGATTCCATCTTTAGCTGCCTCTATAATCTCCCTGGCCAGTCTGTTCTAAACCTTTACCACTAACTGAAGTAGTTTAATTGAAACTGTTCACATTCAATGTTCGGTCATGTTTTGATTCCAATGTTTGTGGGAGTTTCAAATAGCTCATTATTTCTCAGTTTATCTGTACCCTTTAGAATCTTGAATACAGAACTAAAAAGGTACTGGGGAAATGTGGACACTGTAGAAACAGTTCCTGTTATATCCAACAACTTGCATTTATAATACCTTTAACATAGAAAACTATCTTCAGATGTGTAATGAAAAATAACTATGATTGATGGGAACCAAAGGAAACAGCAGAGTAAGTGATACAACTGTCAGACTGCACAATCCTGAGATATTCCAGACATCATCTTTCTCCTCTTATCATCATCACTTATTCCAAAGTCCCAATTCTTTTCAGGAAATCACTTTTTAAAGATCAGATCATTTTCATTTTGTTGCAATCTGCTGTCCGGGAGTTAGTCACCTCAGTTTATGCACTAACAAATGTTAACATCACTCAGACACTGAGCCAAGCTCAGCAACAACCCGAGAGACGGTAACTTCATTTCCGATTTTAAAAAATTAATTTCAGATATTTCCACAAAGAAAGAAGTCATCGGCTGCAGTATTTTAATTTTTAGCTGAAAATGACAGCAGGGATTCTCGGTAAAGGAAGTAGCGGCAAGAAGCATCATATTGGTCCTGTCCGCTCTAGCCGGCGGGGGAGTGAGTCCTCATTCTTCAGACTGTTTCTGAGAGTGGCGAGAATGCGCGATCTAGTCAGTCCCACTCCCCGACTCTTTCCCCAGATCCCTGCAATTTTTCTCCTTCAAATATTTATCCAATTCCCTTTTGAAGGCTCCTATTGAATCTGTATCCACCACTATTGAATCTGTATCCACCACTATTGAATCTGTATCCACCCCCCTATCAGGTAGTGCATTCCAAATCCACTCATTGCGTAAAAAAGTTTTTACTCATGTCGCCTCTGGTTCTTTTGTCAATAAATAATAATAATAATAATCAACTTTTATTGTCATTGTTAGTGCACAAGTGCAGTACAACGAAATGTAGGCTTGCGGCTCCTGAGAGTGTACGTTTAGATTAAGACATTTAAACATTCAACATACATTTGGCTTGTAATACATTAACATAAACATAACCATAATAAAGTGCATTGGCAGATGTGCAGGCTTTAGAGTTTATTTGTGGAGTTCAGTAGGATGACAGCCCTGGGAAAGAAGCTGTTCCTAAATCTGGTCGTTCGGGTGCGAATGCATCTGTAGCGTCTCCCAGAGGGTAGGAGGGCGAACAGACTGTGGCTGGGGTGGGTAGGGTCTTTGATGATGGTCCGTGACCTCCGTAAACAGCGTTTCTGGTATATGTGCTCTATGGTCGGTAGCCGGGTGCCGGTAATGCGTTGGGCAGTTTTGACTACCCGCTGCAGGGCTTTCCGGTCATAGTAGCTACAGTTGCCGTACCATACCGTGATACAGTTCGTCAGGATGCTCTCTATTGTGCAGCGGTAAAAGTTAGAGAGGATCAGAGGTGACAGGTTACATCCCTTCAGCCTCCTTAGGAAATATAGGCGCTGCTGGGCCTTCTTCACCAGAGAGGAGGTATTGAGGGACCAGGAGAGGTCTTCCGTGATGTGGACTCCGAGGAACTTAAAGCTGTCCACCCTTTCCACCACAGCCCCATTGATGTGGATGGGGGTGTGACTTCCGCCTTTAGACTTCCTGAAGTCCACAATGATTTCTTTGGTTTTCTTGATGTTAAGGGCCAGGTTGTTGTCGGCGCACCACTTCACGAGATGCTGGACCTCCTCCCTGTAGGCTGACTCATCGTTGTTGGTGATCTGGCCTAATGGATATTAGGCCAGATCATAGATGCATTTAAGGGGAAGCTGGATAAACACTTGAGGGAGAAAGGAATAGAAGGCTATGCTGATAGGGTGAGATGAAGAGGGGAGGGAGGAGGCTCGTGTGGAGCAGAAACACTGCATGGACCAGTTGGGCTAAATGGCCTGTTTCTGTGCTGTAAAACTTATGTAATATTGTCCCAGATGGAACACTTTCTGCTGATTAAGGTGCCCAGTCCCAACTCCAAAGACTAAAGTCTCCCCTTTTAAGCTGGGCTTCAAAGGTGATTTATTGAGATTCTGTTTTACAGAACAAGACTCTGTCCTTATAATCAGAGCTCAGGGTAGATTGTCTGACACAGCACGGGGAAATATCATTCTAGTTTAAAACATCTCTGGGGCCAGTTGTCCATCTGTGGATAAACTCCCCACAGAAGCTGGAGTTCAGTGAGATAGTCTGTGAGTGACCACACATTAATAGCCATTAAACAAAGATTTATATACTAGCCGATCCCCTGTGGCATTGCTCATTGAGTCAGAAGATACTGTTAATACACTGCTTGCAGAAAACAATGTGACAGAAAGTGCTACAAGAAACGTGACAAGGGCACACTATGTACAAGATGTAGATCATAGAATCCTACCTGCTCTTTGAAAGAGCTATCCAATAGAAAGACAAGATCTATATAAATTTAAAAAGTAACAGGATGATGCTCCAGTATCAGCCACTAGCGCCAAGCTCGCCTGTCAGCGGCCCTCAGATCAGGTGAATAAACCACTTTACACATGTATGATCCCAGCAGACCGTGGCCTGACCAGCCCAGCCCAGCCCTTCCCAGAATTGTTAAATATGCAGTTTTGTTGGAATATAAATGTTCTTTCTGGTGCCCTTGTTATGTTCCTGGTTTGCCTCAACGCCCACAGGTTTTTCACGTTTCCATTAGTTTGAATGTGTGTTACAATAAAGTGTGTTTACAGAAATGGAGCAGTGTGTGAGTTTGATGTAAAAGCTGCCGTTACATTATTCCAGTTAACTACCCTCCCTACACATCACTGCCATATTTAACTGGGTGATGGGACGCGTGCAATTGGTGAGCTGGCAGTATCTAGTAATCAAGGCATCACTCGTCCCTGCTCCTGTATCAGCCGATATTGCCACACTCGGCTGCCAGAAGCCTTCAGATCAGGTGGTCCTGAAGACAAACACAACCCTCCCACTGCTCCTGGTGATATAACAGGTCGACATCAGGTGTGGGCCCTTCACCACAATCCAGAACTTCATAACCCAGCGTTCCTTTTTACAGATTTACCTACTGCAAATTTTCAGCATTTTCTGTTTCAAATTTTCAGCATTTAGTTTTCCCTTTTTCTGGTGCTCTAAGGCAGCACCAGTTGCAGAGCTGTCCTCGGACAGACTTATCTTCAGTGCTACATGAAAACCCACGACTCTCTCAGCAGACAGGGTTGGCAATGGGCAGATTTTGCCCTTCAGTCTCAAACACCCTCCCACAACAGTTCCATACAGACTGCCTAGAAACTATTGATAAATTCCACACAGGACACTGGGCAGTGCAAACTTCTAGTTCAGAATCTGCACTACCCAAACTGTGGGAGGTGTCTGGGTGGCTCATCACTGGCTCTAACCGCATCAACATACATTTACTGTTCACTTACCCATCTGAACACGCTGTTTTAACACACTTATCGACCAGCTCACACCCCCTCTCCTGAAGGTGCGGACTCTCACTGGGCTACGGTTCCAGTTATCTTCCAGTACCAAACCCCACTGCCCAGACAGGGAGTGGCAGCAGTAAACATTCAGATCCCAGCAATGCCCAGTCCTGTTACAGACACTCATCTTCTCGGAGTCACTGGATAATCCGGAGCAGGAACCTGAGCTGATTTATCCCTCTCTAACACAGGGGTGCGGAGTGTGTCTGCCTCAGTGACATTAATCACTGAACTCAGCCCTCAGGAGCAAACTGGGGCTCTCCAAAACCTCGCACTCAAACCTGAGATTTATAGTTACAAGTTAGATACCAAAGCCAGGGACTCGTGTCAAAATACAGTTTAAAAGCAGCGGGATGCATCTTGTGGGAGGCTGAAGGTGTTGCACTAAAATAATCTCTTACTATTCTCTTTGGATCTTGAAATGTTTCTCTTTTCACAGCCAATGTGGCAGAGATAGTGCAAGAACATCCTGCAGCCTGGCGCCAAACAGCACTCTCAGCGATAGTGAACAGTATAACTGAGTTCAGCGATAGTGAACAGTACTGAAACAGCCTGCTCACTTCTGGGCAGTTCCTTCAGGCTGCAAGTCACTGAAGTCAAATCAACAGGAGCCAACACCGAACCCCACAAAACCCCAAAACCCACAGCAAAACCCCACAGTGAAACCCCCGAACCCCACAAACCCACAGCGAAACCCCAAAACTCACAGCGAAACCCCGAACCCCACAGCAAAACCCCGACTCATTCAGTAATATTTATTGGTTCAATCACAAGAAACCACTAATAATTTTGTGCAATTTACAAACGATTTGAGAAATAACATTGTCCAGCTGTAGATGGGAGCAACGCATCTAAAAATCGTGGCACTCACTAAACACCGATACTAAAGCAAGTTAACTTCTCGGCACCGTATCTCAGCTACCACTGTGGTTGGTAAAAAGCAAAATACGGCCGATACTGGAATCAGAAATAAAAACAGAACATGCTGCAAACACTCAGCAGGTCAGACAGTGTCTGCACTGTTCGCAGGGCAGTACTGAGGGAGCGCTGCACTGTTGGCAGGGCAGTACTGAGGGAGCGCTGCACTGTTGAGCGGGCAGTACTGAGGGAGCGCAGCACTGTCAGAGCAGCAGTAATGAGGGAGAGCTGCACTGTCGGAGGGGCAGTACTGAGGGAGCGCTGCACTGTCAGAGGGGCAGCACTGAGGGAGCGTTGCACTGTCGTAGGGGCAGTGCTGAGGGAGAGCTGCACTGTCGGAGGGGCAGTACTGAGGGAGCGCTGCACTGTCGGAGGGGCAGTAATGAGGGAGCGTTGCACTGTCGTAGGGGCAGTGCTGAGGGAGAGCTGCACTGTCGGAGGGGCAGTACTGAGGGAGCGCTGCACTGTCGGAGGGGCAGTAATGAGGGAATGCTGCACTGTCGGAGGGTCAGTACTGAGGGAGCGCTGCACTGTCAGTAGGGCAGTACTGAGGGAGCGCTGCACCATCGGCAGGTTAGTACTGAGGGAGTGCTGCACTGTCGGAGGGGCAGTACTGAGGGAGCACTGCAATGTCGTAGGTGCAGTACTGAGGGAGCGCTATACTGTCGGCAGGGCAGTACTGAGGGAGCACTGCACTGTCGGGGCAGTACTGAGGGAGCGCTGCACTGTCGGAGGGGCAGTACTGAGGGAGCGCTGCACCAGCGGCAGGTTAGTACTGAGGGAGCGCTGCACTGTCGGAGGGGCAATACTGAGGGAGTGCTGCACTGTCGGAAGGGCAGTACTGAGGGAGCGCTGCAATGTCGTAGGTGCAGTACTGAGGGAGCGCTATACTGTCGGCAGGGCAGTACTGAGGGAGTGCTGCACTGTCGGAGGGGCCGTCTTTTGAAAGAGACATTAAGCCGAGGCCTCATCTGCTCTCTCATGTAGATGTAAAAGATTCCAGAGCCAATAGTTATCCCTCAACCAACATCACGAAAAACAGATTATCAGGTAATTTATCTCATTGCTGTTTGTGGGAGCTTGCTGTGCATAAATTGGCTGCCACGTTTCTTTCATTACAACAGTGACTACACTTCAAAAATACTTCATTGGCTGTGAAGCACTTTGGGATGTCCTGAGGTTGTGAAAGGCTCCACCCCTGTGGCCAGAGAGGTTCTGAAAATTTGTGTCAGAGCCCCTGCAATCTCCTCCCTTGCCTCACGCAGCAGCCTGGGATACATCTCATCTGGGCCAGGAGATTTATCCACTTTTAAGCCTGCTAAAACCGCTAGTACCTCCTCCCTCTCAATATTAATTTGTTCAAGTATATCACAGTCCCCCTACCTGATTTCTATGCCTACATCGTCCTTCTCCATAGTGAACACAGATGCAAAATAGTCATTTAAAACCTCACCCACATCTTTCGGCTCTACACAGATTGCCTCTTTGGTCCCTAATGGGCCCTACTCTTTCCCTGGTTATCCTCTTGCCCTTAATATACTTATAAAGCACCTTGGGATTTTCCTTTATTTTGCCCGCCAGTGTTTTTTCATGTCCCCTCTTCGCTCTCCTAATTTCTTTTTTAAGTACCCCCCTGCACTTTCTATACTCCTCTAGGGCTTCTACTGTTTTTAGTCCTTTGTATCTGCCAAAAGCCTCCCTTTTTTCCCTAATCCATTCTTGTATATCCCTTGACATCCAGGGTTCCCTGGGCTTGTTGGTCCCACCCTTGACCTTTACGGGAACATATTTCCTTTCTGAAAGACTCCCACTGCTCTGATGTGGATTTTCCTACAAGTAGCTGATCCCAGTCTACTTTGGCCAAATCCTGCCGTATCATATTAAAATCAGCCTTCCCCCAATTTAGAACCTTTATTTCCTGTACATCTTTGTCCTTTTCCATGACTACCTTAAATCTCACCGAATTATGGTCACTGTCACCAAAATGCTCTCCTACTGACACTTCTACCACTTGCCCGGCTACATTCCCTAGAATTAGGTCCAGTACCGCCCCCTCTCTTGCAGGACTTTCTACATGCTGGCTCAAAAAGCTCTCCTGGATGCACTTTAAGAATTCCTCACCCTCTAAGCCGTTCACACTCTGACTATCCCAGTTAATATTGGGGAAATTGAAATCTCCTACTATTATTACCCTATTATTTCTACACTTCTCTGAGTTTTGCCTACATATCTGTTCCTCTATCTCCCCCTGACTGTTTGGGGGCCTATAGTACACTCCCAGCAAAGTGCTTGCCCCATTTTTGTTTTTAAGTTCTACCCATATGGCCTCATTAGAGGAACCTGCTAAGATATCATCCCTCCTTACAGCAGTAATTGACTCCTTGATTAATATTGCAACACTCCCTCCTCTTTTACACCCCCCTCTGTCTCGCCTGAAGATTCTATACCCCAGAATATTGAGCTGCCAGTCCTGCCCCTCCCTCAGCCATGTCTCTGTGATAGCAACAATATCATACTCCCATGTGTTCATCAACACCTTCAATTCATCTGCCTTACTCGCAAGACTCCTTGCATTAAAATAAATGCCATCCAGCCTTGCCATACTCCCTTGTGCCGTTACATATTTGCTCTGCCTTCCAGACTGACTTGTTTTTTCCTCTATATTTGGCTGTGCATCACCCCCTACTATAGCTCCACTCCGTATCCCATCCCCCTGCCAAGTTAGTTTAAACCCCCCCCCAACAGCACTAGCAAACCTCCCCGCAAGGATGTTGGTCCCACTACGGTTCAGGTGCAACCCGTCCGACTTGTACAGGTCCCACCTTCCCCAGAAGCAGACCCAGTGATCCAGGAAAATAAAGCCCTCCCTCCTGCACCAACTCTTTAGCCACGCATTCATCTGCTCTATCCTCCTATTCCTATACTCACTAGCATGTGGCACCGGGAGTAATCCAGAGATTACAACCTTTGAGGTCCTGCTTTTTAATCTGCTACCTAGCTCCCTAAATTCTTGTTGCAGGACCTCATCCCTCTTTCTACCCATGTCGTTGGTACCAATGTGAACTACGACCTCTGACTGTTTGCCCTCCCCCTTCAGAATGCCCTGCAGCAGTTCAGTGACATCCTTGTCCCTGGCACCAGGGAGGCAACATACCATCCTGGAGTCACGTCTGCGGCCACAGAAACGTCTATCTGTTCCCCTTACGATAGAATCCCCTATCACTATTGCTCTCCCACTCTTTTTCCTCCCCTCCTGTGCAGCTGAGTCACTCGTAGTGCCACGGACTTGGCTCTTGCTGCATTCCCCCGAGAAACCATCTCCCCCAGCAGTATCCACAACGGAAAATCTGTTGGAGAGTGAGATGGACCCAGGGGACTCCTGCACTACCTTTCTAGTTCTTTTACTCTGTCTGGCAGTCACCCATTTCCTGTCTGCCTGTGCACTCTTCACCTGTGGTGTGACCACCTCGTTAAACGTGCTATCCACGAAGATCTCAGCTTCACGGATGCTCCACAGTGTCTCCAGCTGCAGCTCCAGCTCCGAAACACAGATTTTGAGTAGCTGCAGCTGGAGACACTTCCTGCACGTGTTTGCCCTGGACACCGAAAGTGTCCCTGACTTCCCACATAGCACAGGAGGAGCACTCCACAGTGCCAAGCTGCCCTGCCATATCCTACCCTTAATTTACACCCTTTACTTCCTACAAATTAAAGAATATTAAATACACTAGGGACCTTACTTCCCTTTAAACACTTACTCTAAACTAGAGACCTTACTTTCACTTTAACGACTGGACTGTAGAAATACTCACCAGGTCCTACTTACAAATCAGCTCCTTCCCTGGTTGTGACGTCACTTCAGCGGTTTCGCATTTGTTGTTGTCTGACTGCTCCCGCTCTCGGACTCTTTCCTTGGTGTAAAGTAAAAACCAATTCCTACAGGGTGAAAAGTTAGGAAAAACAAAGGCGAAGCAAGGGAGCTCCTCTTTCCACTCCCCACCAGACCCCCTGACTCACCCAACTCGCAGCACTCTGTGTAAACCGCACTCAGTGTAAAATCGCACTTCAAAGCCTGTTTTTATAGGCCCTGAAACAAAGGAGACTTGCTGAGCCCAGCTACAGGAGAACCAGTTTAATCTAGTTTCCCTAATTAACTGCCTTCAGCTGCTCTGAATTGTAGGCCTTGTATATTCCTTTTATAACCCTGCTTAAAGCTGGGAAATTTAGATTTTAAACAGTAAACAGTAACAGTAAATGTAAAAAAAACAAGTTTGATTTCAGCAAATAGTTAAGACTCCCTGACTCACCCAACTCTGTTTAAACTGCACTCAGTGCAAAATCGCACTTCAAAACCTATCAATATCCCTTTATAATTTTATGCTTTCCTCTGCACTGCCTACAATGGAGCAAGTGGAGCAAGTGTCAGTAGGTGAACATTTAGGGAACAGTGATCATAGTATCATAAGGTTTAGATTAGCTATGGAAAAGGACAAGGAGCAATCTAGAGTAAAAATACTTAACTGGAGGAAGGTCAATTTCAGTGGGATGAGAACGGATATGGCCTGGGTAAATTGGAATCAAAGATTGGCAGACAAAACTGTAGTGGAACAATGGGCTGCCTTTGAGGAGGAAATAGTTCGGGTACAGTCAAGGTACATTCCCGCTGGGGGAAAAGGCAGGGCAACTAAAGTCAGGGCTCCCTGGAAGACAAAACAGATAGAGTAAGATGAAGCAGAAAAAGGGGGCAAATGACAGATGTCAGGTCGAGAATACATCTGAGAATCAGGCTAAATATAGAAAGTTCAGAGGAGAAGTGAAAAACAAAATAAGAGGGGCAAAGAGAGGGTATGAGGATAGAATGGCAGCTAACATAAAAGGTCTTCTATAGGCATATAAATAGCAAAAGGGAAGTAAGAGGGGTGGGGCTGATTAGGGACCAAAAAGGAGACCTATGCATGGAGGCAGAGGGTATGGCTGAGGTACTAAATGAGTACTTTGCATCTGTCTTTACCAAGGAAGAAGATGCTGTCATAGACATAGTGAAGGAGGAGGTAGAGGAGATACTGGATGGGTTAAACATTAATAAACATAAGAACAACATAAGAAATAGGAGCAGGAGT
Organism: Somniosus microcephalus; assembly: GCF_052327205.1. Classification (NCBI taxonomy): domain Eukaryota; kingdom Metazoa; phylum Chordata; class Chondrichthyes; order Squaliformes; family Somniosidae; genus Somniosus; species Somniosus microcephalus. The sequence goes on from NW_028225493.1 coordinate 334,835, forward strand.
AGGCCATTTGGCCCTTCGAGCCTGCTCCACCATTCAGTAAGATCATGGCTGATCTACTAACTCATCTCCACTTTCCTGCACTATCCCCATGTCCCTTGATTCCCTAAATATTCAAAAATCTATCAATCTCTGTCTTGAATATACACAATGACTGAGCCTCCACAGCCCTCTGGGGTAGAGAATTCCAAAGAATCACCACCCTCTGAGTGAAGAAATGTCTCCTCATCTCAGTCCTAAATGTCCGACCCCTTATTCTGAGACTGTGACCCCTCGTTCTAGACTCCCCAGCTAGGGGAAACATCCTCCCTGCATCTACCCTGTCAAGTCCTGTAAGAATTTTGCGTTTCAATGAGATCACCTCTCATTCTTCTAAACTCTAGAGAATATAGGTCTAGTCTACTCAATCTTTCTCAGGACAATCCCCCCATCCCAGGAACCAGTCTGGTGAACCTTCGTTGCACTCCGTCTATGACAAGTAGATCCTTCCTTAGGTAAGGAGACCAAAACTGTCCACAATACTCCAGGTGTGGTCTCACCAGGGCCCTGTATAATTGCAGTAAGACGTCTTTACTCTTATACTCAAATCCTCTTATAATAAAGGCCAACATACCATTTGCTTTCCTAGTTGCTTGCTAACTTTCAGTGATTCTCTATTTTTCCTACCAAAGTGGATAACTTCACATTTCTCCACATTATATTCCATTTGCCATGTTCTTGCCCATTCACTTAGCCTGTCTATATCCCCTTGAAGCCTCCTTGCATCCTCCTCACAACTTACATTCCCACCCAGCTTTGTATCATCAGCAAACTTGGATATATTTCATTTGGTCCCCTCATCCAAATCATTGATGTAGATTGTGAATAGCTGAGGCCCAAGCACTGATCCCTGCGGTACCCCACTAGTTACAGTCTGCCAACCCGAAAATGACCCGTTTATTCCTACTCTCTGTTTTCTGTCCGTTAACCAATCCTCAATCTATGCTAGTATATTACCCCCAATCCCATGAGCCTTAATTTTGTTTAATAACCTCTTGTGTGGCACCTTATTGAATGCCTTCTGAAAATCCAAATACACCACATCCACTGGTCCCCCCTTATCGATTCTGCTAGTTACCACCTCAAAAAACAAACAGAATTGTCAAACACGATTTCCCTTTCATAAATCCGTGTTGACTCTGCCCAATCCTATTTTTATTTTCTAAGTGCCCTGTTACCACGTCCTTAATAACAGATTCTAGCATTTTCCATACTACTGATGTCAGGCGAACTGGTCTGTAGTTCCCCGTTTTATCTCTCCCTCCTTTCTTAAATAGTGGGGTTACATTTGCCACCTTCTATTCCATGGGAACCGTTCTAGAATCTATGGAATTTTGGAAAATGACAACCAATGCATCCACGATCTCTACAGCCACCTCTTTCAAAATCCTAGGATGCAGGCCACCAGGTCCAGGAGATTTATCGACTTTTAGTCCCATTAATTTCTCCAATACTATTTCCAGGAAGTTTTTTGCGTCTTCTTCCGTGAAGACAGACACAAAGGGGGCGATTTCCCAGCCCCGAGGAGGTGGGTTTGGAGGCGGGACAGTTGGCAAAATCGCAAAAGGTGAGCGCGGGTTCGGAACCTGCCTCTAAGCAATTTTGACGGAGGCGGGTTTCATGAGTGCGATTCGGTCCCTCCATCAGTCGGGAGAGGCAGTTAAGACCCTTAAATAGTTGTTATGGGCCTCTATAATTCTATTTTGACAGGCCCTTGTTTTTTTGCCACATTTTGTGCGTTTTGCACAACCCTCCTAAACCACGCCAACTGATCCTGGCGGGTTGACAAGTGGGTGGCCTCCTCACAGCTGCAGCTCCACCATTAAAACAGAGCTTTCATCAGGGAGCAGTTGCAGGTGGCAGAACTTTTGTTCCACAGGTCTTTCAGCACTTTCAGCAGGCCTACAGAAGTCGGAGGTGCTGCAGCTTCCCCAATGGAGGTATCTGCCAGCAGCATGGGAACCATTTATTTCCTTTCATCATGGACCTCAGATTCGGATGAGGAGCAGCCACGGCAGCAGCAGAACCAGGTAGCTCAGCAGCTACAGCAGCAGGAGCGCCAACCTCCTGTTACATAGGGCAGAAGGCGCCAACGCATGGAAGCACATCGCCGCAGGAGATACCCCCCTCTCAGGGTTTACAGAGGATGAACTACCTCAACATGAGTGAGCAGCAGTGCCAAAGGAGGCTGAGAGTTTCACGAGAGGTTGTCGGAGACATAGGGGGAGAAATTGGGTGAGTAGCGCCACCTGTTAGCGCCTAAAGAGGCAGTCAGTGGCTGTAGCGCCGCTGGCTGCGTCTCCCGCGATATTCAGTAGGGGCGCTAATGGTGGCGTTAGGCATTTGCGCTGCGCCGCCACCAATGACGTCATCGGTGTGCGCAGCGCCCCATTCGTGCCCCGTTCACGATATTTGGTAGCGAACGCCGCAGTTGCGCCGCTCACTACCCGCGCCCGGTTCACGGGGCCTTACTGTGCCGGCAGCGGCGCAAGTTAAGGTGGAGGTGCGGGGCGGCCGCCTGCCAGCACCTCCGTCCCCAGCCTCCTAACCCCCCCCCCCCCTGCCCCCCCGCAGCATTGCCGGCTGTTTCCCGAGAGCCCGGCACTTCTCCTTGGTGCCGGGCTCATTTGCCGGCACTCGCGAGCGGGGATCGCGCTGTTGCAGGCACCTCCCCCTGAACAGTGGGAGGAAGGCCTGCAGTACCGCAGCGTGCCGTGCCGCAGCGTGGCGCTGCGGAAATCAGTTTCAGCACCCTAAGAGGGATGCGGAGCGCCTCGAGCCTCGCCCCGTGTCCCTCGAGCGGCACTGAAACTGAATTTCTGGCGATCGGTATCACTCCGATCGCTGCGCTAAATCCTGCGCTCAGGCGACTTTTGCGCCCCAACCCAATTTCTAGACCCTAGAGTCATAGAGCTATACAGCACAGAAAGAGGCCCTTCGGCCCATCGTGTCCGCACTGGCCATCAAGCCCTGTCTATTCTAATCCCATTTTCCAGCACTTGGTCCGTAGCCTTGTATGCTATGGTGTTTCAAGTGCTCATCTAAATGCTTCTTGAATGTTGTGAGGGTTCCTGCCTCTACCACCCTTTCAGACAGTGAGTTCCAGATTCCAAACACCCTCCGAGTGAAAAAGTTTTTCCTCAAATCCCCTCTAAACCTCCTGCCCCTTACCTTGAAACTATGCCCCCTGGTTATTGACCCCTCTACTAAGGGGAAAAGTTCCTTTCTATCTACCCTATCTATGCCCCTCATAATTTTGTACACCTCAATCAGGTCCCCCCTCAGCCTTCTCTGCTCTAAGGAAAACAACCCTAGCCTGTCTAGTCTCTCTTCATAGCTGAAGCGCTCCAGCCCAGGTAACATCCTGGTGAATCTCCTCTGCACCCTCTCCAATGCAATCACATCCCTCCTATAGTGTGGCGACCAGAACTACACACAGTATTCCAGCTGTGGCCTAACTAGCGTTTTGTACAGCTCCATCATAACCTCCCTGCTCTTATATTCTATGCCTCGGCTAATGAAGGCAAGTATCCCAAATGCCTTTTTAACCACTTTATCTACCTGTCCTGCTGCCTTCAGGGATCTATGTACATGCACACCAAGGTCCCTCTGATCCTCTGTCCTTCCTAGGATCCTACCATTCATTGTGTATTCCCTTGCCTTGTTAGTCCTCCCAAAATGCATCACCTCACACTTTTCAGGGTTAAATTCCATTTGCCACTGTTCTGCCCATCTAACCATCCCATCGATATCGTCCTGTAGCCTGAGGCTTCCCTCCTCACTATTTACCACTCCACCAATTTTCATGTCATCTGCAAACTTACTGATCATACCTCCTACATTGATATCTAAATCATTAATGTCCACTACAAACAGCAAGGGACCCAGCACTGATCCCTGCGGTACACCACTGGACACAGGCTTCCAGTCACAAAAACAACCTTCGACCATCACCCTCTGCCTCCTGCCACTAAGCCAATTTTGGATCCAATGTGCCAAATTGCCCTGGATCCCATGGGCTCTTACCTTAATGACCAGTCTCCCATGTGGGACTTTGTCAAAAGCCTTACTGAAGTCCATGTAGACTACATCAACTGCACTACCCACATCCACACATCTAGTCACCCCCTCAAAAAATTCAATCAAATTGGTCAGACATGATCTCCCCCTGACAAAGCCATGCTGACTATCCCTGATTAATCCCTGCCTCTCCAAGTGGAGACTAATTCTGTCCCTCAGAATTTTTCCAATAATTTCCCTACCACTGATGTTAGGCTCACTGGCCTGTAATTCCCTGGTTTATCCCTTCTTGAATAATGGTACTACGTTAGCTGTCCTCCAGTCCTCTGGCACCTCCCCTGTGGCCAGAGAGGTTCTGAAAATTTGTGTCAGAGCCCCTGCAATCTCCTCCCTTACCTCACCCAGCAGCCTGGGATACATCCCATCAGGGCCTGGAGATTTATCCACTTTTAAGCCCGCTAAAACCGCTAGTACCTCCTCCCTCTCAATACTAATTTGTTCAAGTATATCACAATCCCCCTGCCTGATTTCTATGCCTATATCACCCTTCTCCATAGTGAACATCTGCGTACTGCTGCACCAACACCTGGAGCCTAGAGGAGCGGGTGGACACTCTTTACCATAGAAACATAGAAGATAGGAGCAGGAGTAGGACATTCGGCCCCTCGAGCCTGCTCTGCCATTTAATGAGGTCATGGCTGATGATCCAAATTCAGTACCCTGTCCCTGCTTTCTCCCCATATCCCTTGATCCCTTTAGCCTTAAGAAATATATCTAACTCCTTCTTGAAAATCTTTAATGAATTGGCCTCAACTGCCTTTTGTGGTAGAGAATTCCACAGGTTCACCACTCTCTGGGTGAAGAAATTTCTCCTTATCTCAGCCCTAAATAGCTTACCCCTTATCCTTAGACTGTGACCCCTGGTTCTGGACTCCCCTGCCATCAGGAACAGCCTTCCTGCATCTAGTCTGTCCAGTCCTGTTAGAATTTTATAAGTTTCAATGAGATCCCCTCTCATTCTTCTAAACTCTAGCGAATATAAGCCTGATCGACCCAATCTCTCTTCATACATCATTCCTGCCATCCCAGGTATCAGTCTGGTGAATCTTCGCTGCACTCTTTCCATGGCAAGAACGTCCTTCCTCAGATAAGGTCATGGTCAAAGTCACCACCGCACTCAACTTTTTTGCCTCAGGCTCCTTTCAGGGGGTCATCAGCAGACGTCAGCGGCATCTCTCAGTCGGCCGCCCACAGTTGCATCACGCAGGTTACCGATGCCCTTTTCGCAAAGGCGCACAATTACATCCACTTCTCAAGGGATCAAGCAAGTATAACCGCACGTCCAGTTGGCTTTGCAAATATGTCAGGCTTGCCAATGGTGCAGGGCATCATAGGCTGCACACATGTGGCCCTTAGGGCACCCCATCACAACCCAACTAGCTTGGTCAACCGCAAGGGCTTCCACTCCCTCAACGTACAGCTGGTGTGTCACCACAAGAAGGAGATTTTACATGTTTTCGCCAAGTTCTGTGGTAGTTGACATGACTCGTTCATCCTGCAGAACTCTAGTGTTCCTCCGCTCTTCAATCCGCCATACCAACTTAACGGATGGCTCCTTGGTGACAAGGGATACCCCCTGAAGTGGCTAATGACGCCGATCAGGAGGCCAGTTAATGAGGCTGAGGAGCGCTACAACACCAGCCACATTTCGACCAAGTCCATCATCGAACAAACCATTGGCTTGCTGAAGATGCGATTCCGATGCCTTGACAGATGAGGTGGAACCCTGCAGTATTCAGCAGCAGGGTCTCCAGAATGGTCGTGGTCTGCTGTGCTATGCACAGCATTGCGGCTTGCGGCTTGCAGCTTCCTGATGAGCAAGTGGCTCAGTTCATAGCCCTCCTCAGATGAGGAGGAGGACCAAGCGGCGGCGTATCTACCAGCAGCAGCAGCACGGGAGCACATGGCTGCACGTGATGCAAGGGATGCACTCATCCTGGCCAGATTTGCATAGGTTGCCCATTGTGGCACATGTGCTTGGTTCCTTCTTAACACATGATAGACAATGGACATGACTCTCTGGCCTCCTTTCACTCTGACCACCAACCTGACCATGCAAGTGTCGCGGAGCCCACAATGTGGAGCTGCCTAAGCCAAAATAACATATGTCATCACGCCAACAGTTTGCCATCACCTAATTTTAATACATTCACACACGGATGGCATTTCATCAATAAACAGAAACAATCGCCCAATCTGCACACAGATCTGGAGGTTATATCCCTTGCCAGCTGGACCCACACAGCCTTGGTTTCTTTGGCAGGCCTCTTCCTCCCAGATGAGGGGAAGAGCACCTCCCTGCTATCTCTTGCCCCTTCAACCAGCATACCCAGCACCTCATCCGAGAACCTTGTGGAGGTCCTTGTCTTGGAGCTGGCCATTCTTCAAGGAGATAAACGTTTGGAGGTGGTGCAGCATCGACCAAAAACTACTGGAATGAGCCAAGGCAGCAAGCAGCCCTTAAATGAAGCTGGATAAGTTACGTCAGCAGAGGCGAGTTTCAGTCCCAAAAGACTAATTGGCCCAGGGGAACCCACACCTCTGAAATTAACTGGCCAATTAGGGGAAAAATCACAAATTTCTCCCACCCAACAGTGGTGGGGGTTTGGAACCCACCCAAACTGAAACCCGCCGCCAATGGGAAAATTGTCCCCAAGGTATTTGTTTATGCGTTTTTGCTCCACTCGAGCCTCCTCCCGTCTTTCATCATCTAACACTATCAGCATAACCCTCTATTCCCTTCTCCCTCATATTGCTTGTCTAGCCTCCCCTTAGATGCATCTATATTTTTCACTTCAACCACTCCCTGTGGCACCAAGTTTCACATTCTCGCCACTCTTTGGGTAAAGAAGTTTCTTCTGAATTCTCTATTGGATTTCTTTAACTTCTCGTTTGCCACGGTTGGACCACTTTTCCTGTGGGGATTTTCTGCCTCACAAGGAATGTATATTTGTTGTAAATTATGTATTAATTCTTTAAATAAAGACGAGGTACTAGAAAGGCTGGCTGTACTTAAAGTAGCTAAGTCACCAGGACCGGATGGGATGCATCCTAGAACGCTGAGGGAAGTGAAGGAAGAAATCGCGAAGGTACTGGCCATAATCTTCCAATCCTCCTTAGAAAAAGAGGTGGTGCCAGAGGACTGGAGAATTGCAAATGTTACACCCTTGTTCAAAAAAAGGTGTAAAGATAAACCCAGCAACTAAGGCTAGTAAGTTTAACCTCAGTAGTGGGCAGGCTTTTAGAAACAATAATCAGCAACAAAATTAACAGTCACTTGGACAAGTGTGGATAATTAAGGAAAGTCAGAACGGATTTGTTAAAGGCAAATCGTGTTTAACCAACTTGATCGAGCTTTTGATGAGGTAACAGAGAGGGTTGATGAGGGCAATGCGGTTGATGTGGTGTACATGGATTTCCAAAAGACGCTCGACAAAGTGCCACATAATAGGCTTGCCAGCAAAGTTCAAGCCCATGGAATAAAAGGGGCAGTGGCAGCATGGATACAAAATTGGCTAAGTGACAGGAATCAGAGAGTAGTGGTGAACGGTTGTTTTTCGGACTGGAGGAAGGTATACAGTGGTGTTCCCCTGGGGTCGGTTCTAGGACCACTGCTTTTCTTGATATATATTAATGACTTGGACTTGGGTGTACAGGGCACAATTTCAAAATTTGCAGATGACACAAAACTTGGAAGTATAGTGAACAGTGGGGAGGATAGTGATATACTTCAGGAGGACACAGACAGGCTGGTGGAATGGGTGGACACGTGGCAGATGAAATTTAACGCAGAAAAATGCGGTGATACATTTTGGTAGAAAGAATGATGAGGGTGTGGCGGAACCACCAGATTACGGACAATTGTATATAATTCCTTTTACAGCAATGTAGTACAGCTGGGGGCTGCATCTTTAATGTATCTGTTAACTGTACTAGGGCTTCTTTCCTGTACTCCGCGTGATGACGTCATGCCGTCCGTCACGTGATCTCTCAACGGCAGGAAGAATGTGATGACGTCATGACATCAGAGCTCGGAACCTTCCAGCAGTAGAGCTCGGAACCTGCTAGCAGTTGAGCTCTGAACCTTCTAGCAGTTCCCAGAGAGGCTTTCAAGCAGACCAGACCTATTTGCATTGTATCCTACAGTTTCCTGTACAGCTTCATTTGTTCATTAAATTTTATTGTTTTTGATTTTCTGAGTCGATCTCAATTCTTCGGTTAGGAGCCCCAGTTCCTACAAGGGGACATATAAACTAAAGGGTACGATCCTAAAGGGGGTGCATGAACAGAGAGACCTAGGGGTATATGTGCACAAATCTTTGAAGGTAGCAGGGTAGCTTGAGAAAGCAGTTAAAAAAGCTTACAGGATCCTGGGCTTCATAAATAGAGGCATAGAGTACAAGCGCGTGGAAATTATGATGAACCTGTATAAAACACTGGTTCGGCCTCAACTGGAGTATTGTGTCCAATTCTGGGCACCGCACTTTAGGAAGGATGTGAAGGCCTTAGAGAGGGTGCAGAAAAGATTTACGAGAATTATTCCAGGCATGAGGGGCTTCAGTTACGTGGATAGACTGGAGAAGCTGGGGTTGTTCTCCTTAGAGCAGAGAAGGTTGAGAGGAGATTTGATAGAGGTGTTCAAAATTATGAGGGGTCTGGACAGAGTAGACAGAGAAACTGTTCCCATTGGCGGAAGGGTCAAGAACCAGAGGACACAGATTTAAGCTGATTGGCAAAAGAACCAAAGGCGACATAAGAAAAAACTTTTTTACGCAGCGAGTGGTTAGGATCTGGAATTCACTGCCTGAAAGGGTGGTGGAGGCAGATTCAATCACGGCTTTCAAAAGGGAATTGGATAAGTACCTGAAAGAAAAAAAATTGCAGGGCTACGGGGAAAGGGCAGGGGAGTGGGACTAGCTGAAGTGCTCTTGTAGTGAGCCGGCACGGGCCCCCTTATCTTTGGCCCAGAAATTCGGGTCGGGGGCTACCCGCGGGTGCAAGCCCCCGACCTGCACTTACCTTGTGCGCCGGCCGTTGAGCTGTGGGCCCCTGTGGAATTCCGATCCGGGGCCTGGTCCAGCTGCCGGCGCGCAGTGCTTGCGTATCCCAGGGGCGCAGTTAGTTCGATGCATCCCCTGGGATCACGTGGGCCATGGGGAGCCAATCGGAGCAGGGAATGCTTCATTCATAAGTTTGACAGGAAGAGCTGTCAAGGCTTATAAATACTACGGCCCCAAAACAGCACTAAATCTTCAAATACATTTTTTTTAAAACATCACATTTTTTAAATAAACTATAAATTACATGAAATAACTATTTTAAACAATAACTTAAATTTTTGAAAAAAATAATTTTATTTTCTAACGGGGCTAAAAATAAACTTACCTTGCTTTAAAGTATTTAAAAATAATAAACCTTTTAATTTTAATTAATTCACTACTTACCTTGTAAAAAGCAGGCCTTGCGACTGCTTTTTACATGTCTAACTTCTGCAGACTTACCCTTCCGGGAAAACCTGCAAAAAAAACCTAAGTTCGATGCGCACGCGCAGCCTCTCCCGCGCACGCGTTCGACCTCTGAACCCCTGCTTTCAGGGGAACGGAAGCGCCGGTTTCCCGCGCATGCGCAGTGCATGCAGGAAACCGGCACTTCCATTGGGCCTATGGGTGAGTACCCCGTGCGTACTCACCCGTGGAGACCCAAATTTCTGGGCCTTTGTGTCATCGGCAAATTTGTATATATGACTTTCTATGCCATCATCTAAGTCATTAATAAATACTGTGAATAGTTGAGGCCCCCAACACTTGCGGGACACCGCTAGTCACATCCTGCCAATTTGAGTACCTGCCCATTATCCCCACTCTCTGTCTCCTGCGGCTCAGCCAATTTCCTAACCAGGTCAATAATTTGCCCTCAACTCCATGGGCTTCTTCCTTAGTTAACAGTCTCTTATGTGGGACTTTACCAAATGCCTTCTGGAAGTCCATATAAATAACATCCATAGACATTCCCCTGTCCACTGCTTTAGTCACCTCTTCAAAAATTTCAATCAGGTTTGTCAGGCATGACCTACCTTTCACAAAACCATGCTGGCTCTCTCTGATCAACTGAAAATGTTCGAGGTGTTCAGTCACCCTATCCTTAATTATAGGCTCTAGCAATTTCCCGACAACAGATGTTAGACTAACTGGTCTATAATGTCCTGGTTTCCCTCTCTCTGCTCTAAGGAGAACAACCCCAGCTTCTCCAGTCTATCCACGTAACTGAAGTCCCTCATGCCTGGAATCATTCTTGTAAATCTTTTCTGCACCCTCTCTAATGCCTTCACATCCTTCCTAAAGTGCGGTGCCCAGAATTGGACACAATACTCCAGCTGAGGCCAAACCAGTGTTTTATACAGGTTCATCATAGAGTGACATATGTAATTTTCCAATCTAAAGGGATGGTTCCTGAATCTGGAGAACTTTGGAAGATTATAGTTAGGGCATCTGCAATGTGCTCACCGACTTCCTTTAAAACCCTGGGATGGAAACCATCTGGTCCTGGGGATTTGTCACTCTTTAGTGCCATTATTTTCTTCATTACTGTTATTTTACTTACGTTAATTTTATTGAGTCCCTGTCCCCGATTCAATATTCGTTTCCTTGGGATTTCCGGCATGCTATCCTCCTACTGTAAATACTGACGCAAAGTAATTATTCAACATGTCCACCATTTCCTCATCATTGACAATATCACCACTTTCAGTTTTTCAGGGGCCAACATTGCTCCTGACCACCCTCTTTTTCCAAATGTAATTGTAAAATTTCTTTGTACTGATTTTGATATCCCTTACAAATTTCTTTTCATACTCCCTTTTTGTAGCTCTTACTATCTGTTTTGTGACCCTTAGCTATTCTTTGTATCTTTCCCATTCGCCAGGATCTGTGCTATTTTTGGTATTATGCTGTCCCTTACCTCTTTAGTCCAGGGCTGGTTTTTACCTCTTTAGTTGTCCAGGGCTGGTTTTTACCTCTTTAGTTGTCCAGGGCTGGTTTTTACCTCTTTAGTCCAGGGCTGGGGGGGTTTGGCAAGTAGGGCTCTTGCCCCTCAGAGGTATAAACTGGTTCTGTATCACATTAAATTCTTTTTTAAACATCTCCCACTGTCGTTTTACACATTAACAGATTTGCCTAATAGATACTCTTCACAGATGCTGCCTGACCTGCTGAGTATCTCCAGCATTTTCTGTTTTTATTTCAGATTTCCAGCATCTGCAGTATTTTCTTTTTGTAACAGATTTGCCCAGTTTACTGTGGACAGTCTCTGTCTCATCACATTGAAGTCGGCCTTACCTAAATCGAGAATCTTAGTAGCTGTTTCACGTTCCTCCCTTTCAAACGCTACGTTGAACACGATCATAATATGATCGCTGTTGGCTAAATGTTCACGCAGTAAGGCTGTTAACTAAATCTGGTTCATTACTCATTACTAAATCTAACATGGCATTCCCCTCTAGGACATATTGTTGTAGAAAACTATCCCAGACACTCAAGAGATTCACTACCTTCCTGACAGGTGCTAGTCTGCTTATCCCAATCTATGTGAAAGTTAAAATCCCCCATTAAAACCACTCTACAAAGCACTGGGGTTCATTTCCAGAAGGATAGGATTGAAAAGCAGAGCCGTTATGTTAAACTGAGTGAATTCCCAAGTTGCAAGATATCAGATATTCCTTGTTAATGGCAGTAGCCTCACACTTTGAGCCGAAGTGGCTGAGTTTTCGCCGGGCCCTGTAATATGTGATGCTTCATTGGCAGAATGACATTGGGCTCAGGCTGAGGATCAGACAATGAAAGGGACACGTGAAGAAGTTTTTTCAGAGGGTTATTAAGAGATGGAATGCGACTGAGGTGGAGACTAACCCCAAAATTGCGTGGCTGTTCTGGTGGACCCCGAACGTCTATCCGACAGGGTCCCCAAAAACAATCTGGCCCCAACCAGCTGCCAATGTTGATTGGGGGGGGCAGAGGCTTCACCCAGACCCACAAGGCCATCAGTGTACATAACATCAGAATTAGGAGTAGGAGTAGGCCATTTGGCACCTCGAGCCTGCTCCGCCATTCAATAAGATCATGGCTGATCTTCGACCTCAACTCCACTTTCCTGCCTGATCTCCATATCCCTTGACTCCCCTAGAGTCCAAAAATCTATCGGTCTCAGCCTTGAATACACGCAATGATTCAGCATCCACAGCTCTCTGGGGTAGAGAATTCCCAAGATTCACAACCCTCTGAGTGAAAAGGGGGGGCACAGAGATTCCTGTTCTGGGAGAACAGTGAGTGGGTTAGTGGCAGGTTCCGCAGTGGGCGCCATGCCAACCTAACTGCTGAGAGAGACAGAAAAAGACACAAAATAGATTGGTTACATCGAACGTACAGCACAGAAACAGGCCACTCGGCCCAACGGGTCCAGGCTGGTGTTTGTGCTCCACTCGAGCCTCCTCCCTCCCTCTCACCTCATCAGCATATCCTTCGATTCCCTTCTCCCTCGTGTGTTTATCCAGCTTCCCCTTAAATGCATCGACGCTATTCGCCTCGACCACTCCCTGTGGGGGCGAGTTCCACATTCTCACCACTCTCTGGAGAAAGAAGTTTCTCCTGAATTCCCGATTGGATTTATTAGTGACTATCTTATATTTTTATGACTCCTAGTTTTGGACTCCCCCACAAGCGGAAACATTTTCTCTATGTCGACCCAATCAAAATCCTTTCCCATGCAGGAATTCGCGCCATTTCCCCCCCACTCCTTCCAACCCTCCTCCCTCCCAGTGAGAAGCAGCATTCAAAAGACATGGATTGCTCACTGCAGACTAATGTAAGGTACTTTTTTATTTTTTACTATGGAGACAATCGCCTGTGTTACAGGTTTCTGTACCTGACGGCACCAATACTTGTGTATATCGAGCGCTTCATTTGGTCAATTCTTTTTGGATTCCATGCAGAAGGTCCATTTGACGCCTCTTGTCTTTTGCCCGGAGAATGGTCATTTTAAAAAGTTTACAATAGAGTTTAACTGCCGAAGAAGAGTCATCATTTCCTGGAACGGGGTAAGTGATGAGACTAGGATTACAGTTACTGTCCACTATCCCTACTGTCGGAATATTCATCTTGGTAGCATCTCGCACGGCGATGTGCTGCTCAAAGACATTGTTCAAGGTGCTGAGAAAGACAATGAGATCAGGCAGACGGACACCCGTGTCATACTGGACATGTGCATTGGTCAGCAGCCCACCTTGCCAGTATCTGGTGTGTGCGTACTCCCCGCTCTCCTTCGCAGTTTTCTCTATCAGGTGAGCAAATCGACGGGTGCGACTCACAAACAGAATGATCCCTTTCCGATACGCACAATGGGCAGTGAAGTTCAACGCCTGCTGAAGGTGAACAACAGACTGATCCAAGTCGATGATGTCCTGCTGCAGTCGGCAGCCAAAGAGATACGGTTCCATCAGCCTGACGGGAGCAGAAATATTTCCCATTATACTCATTCCTTTTACAGACACACCTCACGGAGCAACTTCCCTCCAAATGAGTTCTGACCGGAAACTGTCGAAGCCCAGGCGGTGCAACTCTGCAGACACCAAATTCTGCATGTCACAAGTTTCAAACCATTGGAAACCAACAAGGCACCAAACTGTTTAAAACGTGCCCCACAATCAGACCTTTTACATTGTTCAATGTCTCAGTGAGGTCCTGACCAGACAAAACACTGCCCATCTACAACCAGTGTATCTCATTCCTCTCTCTGGCTCTCTTGGAGCCAGGTAACATTTAGAGATCAAAGGGCAGCCAGCTGTTCCCAGACATCTGCCAATTCCGCTCCAGGAGATGCTCATCAGCAAGGGAAAACTAGCTGTCGCATTTCCCTCCTCCAAAGCACCCGCTCCCAGTTATTCAAAAACTATTCCTAGTCAGCACAACTGCTGCAACATTGCTGCATTACAGCAGCGAGGGCAGGGCCACAGCCCAGTGACCGAGGCCAGAATGACAACCCAGAACCCAGAGACCGAGGCCAGGGCCACAGCCCAGTGTAGGGAAGCTTCTGTTTAAGTTCACTCATCTAGAAGCTCGGGTTGTGCACCATCGAGTGTTGCAATCTGCAAGATAAATAACTCTGAAAATGCAAAACAAAATTAGCTGGCTGGAAAAACACAGCATCCCATGGATTCCATATTAAGCACCAAGAATTAGGTGTGGGGTCCTAGGAATTTGGGAAATCCCTCAGTCTCTCGCTGAACAACTTCCTGCATCTTTGGGACAATGGCGCAGAAATTCGGCTCTCCCCGGGTGAGTACACACGGGGTACTCACCCGTAGGCCGAATGGAATTGCCGGTTTCCTGCATGCACTGCGCATGCGCGGGAAACCGGCACTTCTGATCCTCTGAACGAAGAGGTTCGGAGGTCGAACACGCGCGCAGGGGAGGCTGTGCGTGCGCTTTGAACTTAGGTGTTTTTTACAGGTTTTCCCGGGCGTAAGGCCTGCTTTTTGCAAGGTAAGTGGTCAATTACCTCCACGGTAGCACGGTGGCATAGTGGTTAGCACTGTTGCCTCACAGCGCCAGGGACCCGGGTTCAAATCCGGCCTCGGGTGACTGTCTGTGTGGAGTTTGCACATTCTCCCCGTGTTTGCGTGGGTTTTCTCCGGGTGCTCCGGTTTCCTCCCACAGTCCAAAGATGTGCGGGTTAGGTTGATTGGCCATGATAAAAATTGACCCTTAGTGTTAGGGGGGATTAAATACGTGGGGTTACGGGGATAGGGCTTGGGTGGGATGGCTGTCGGTGTAGGGACCGGGTGCTAGGGTTTGGATGATCAGCCATGATCTCGTTGAATGGCGGAGCAGGCTCGAATGGCCTACTCCTGCTACTATCTTCTATGTTTCTATGTTAATTAATTAAAATTAAAACATTTTTTCCACAGGTTTATTATTTTTAAATACTTTAAAGCAAGGTAAGTTTATTTTTAGCCCTGTTATAAAATTATTTTTTTCAAAAATTTAAATTATTGTTTAAAATAGTTATTTAATGTAATTTATAGTTTATTTTAAAAGTGTGATTTAAAAAAAAAATTATTTGAAGGTTTACTGCTATTTTGGGCCCGTAGTATTTATAAGTTTTGACAGGTCTACCTGTCAATCTTATGAATGGGCTTTTCCCTCCTCTGATTGGCTGCCCATGGTTCACGTGATCCCAGGGGACGCATCGCACTAACTACGCCCCTGGGACACGCAAGCACAGCGCGCCGGCAGCTGGGCCTGGCCCCGGAGCGGAATTCCACGAGGCCCTACAGCTCAACTGCCGGCGCGCAAGGTAAGTGCAGGTCGGGGGCTTACACCCGCGGGAAGCCCCCAACCCGAATTTCTGGGCCAATGTGTTCTCGTGTATCTCCTACATCCCTTGGCCCCACCATTGGCCGCTGCAATTCAGCTCCCTTGGCCCCATGCTCTGGAGTACTCTCCCTAAAGCCCTCCCGTCTCCATCATCCTCCTCTGAAACCTTTCTTAAAACCCATCTCTTTGATGATGCTTTTGATCGCCCCCTCCTCCAATCTCTGATGTGCCTCAGCAGCCACTTTCCAACTGGAAATGCCACCTTCATCCAGCTGGCTAGATTTCCCTGGTCAGATTTTATCTCAAGGAGGCTGGAATTCAAAGGGCTACGTTACAGTCCTATAGAGCTCTGGATAGACTGCATCTGGAGCGACTGCGTTCAGTTCTAGGCACCACAGCTCTGGAAGGATATATTGGCCTTGGAGGGGGTGCAGCCGAAATTCACCAGAATGATACCGGGGCTAAAAGGTTTTTTTTAAAATTCGTTACTGGGATGTGGGCGTCACTGGCAAGGCCAGCATTTATTGCCCATCCCCAATTGCCCTCGAGAAGGTGGTGGTGAGCCGCCTTCTTGAACCGCTGCAGTCCGTGTGGTGAAGGTGCTCCCACAGTGTTGTTAGGGAGGGAGTTCCAGGATTTTGACCCAGCGACAATGAAGGAACAGCGACATATTTCTAACTCAGGATGGTGTGTAACTTGGAGGGGAACTTGGAGGTGATGGTGTTCCCATGCACCTGCTGCCCTTGTCCTTCTACGTGGTAGAGGTCACGGGTTTGGGAGGTGCTGTCGAAGAAGCCTTGGCGAGTTGCTGCAGTGCATCTTGTAGATGGTACACACTGCAGCCACGGTGCGCCGGTGGTGGAGGGAGTGAATGTTTAAGGTGGTGGATGGGGTGCCAATCAAGCGGGCTGCTTTGTCCTGGATGGTGTCGAGCTTCTTGAGTGTTGCTGGAGCGGCACTCATCCAGGCAAGTGGAGAGTATTCCATCACACTCCTGACTTGTGCCTTGTAGATGGTGGAAAGGTTTTGGGGTGTCAGGAGGTGAGACACTCGCCGCAGAATACTCAGCCTCTGACCTGCTCTTGTTACCACAGTATTTATGTGGTTGGTCCAGTTAATTGTCTGGTCGATGGTGACCCCCAGGATGTTGATGGTGGGGGATTCGGCGATGGTGATGCCGTTGAACGTCAAGGGGCGGTGGTTAGACTCTCACTTGTTGGAAATGGTCAGTGCCTGGCACTTGTGTGGCGCAAATGTTACTTGCCACTTATCAGCCCAAGCCTGAATGTTGTCCAGGTCTTGCTGCATGGACTGCTTCATTATCTGAGGAGTTGCGAATGGAACTGAACACTGTGCAATCATCAGCGAACATCCCCACTTCTGACTTTATGATGGAGGGAAGGTCATTGATGAAGCAGCTGAAGATGGTTGGGCCGAGGACACTGCCCTGAGGAACTCCTGCAGCGATGTCCTGGGGCTGAGATGATTGACCTCCAACAACCACAACCATCTTCCTTTGTGCTAGGTATAGCTCCAGCCAGTGGAGTGTTTTCCCCGATTCCCATTGACTTCAATTTTACTCGGGCTTCTTGATGCCACACTCGGTCAAATGCTGCCTTGATGTCAAGGGCAGGTCACTCACCTCACCTCTGGAATTCAGCTCTTTTGTCCATGTTTGGACCAAGGCTGTAATGAGGTCTGGAGCCGAGTGGTCCTGGCAGAACCCAAACTGAGTTAAATTATGAGGCCAGGTTGCATAGACTAGGCTTGTATTCCCTCAAATTTAGAAGATTAAGGGGTGATCTAATCGAGTTGTTTAAGATGGAGATAAGATACAGATCAGCCATGATCCAAGTGAATAGCGGAACAGGCTCGAGGGGCTGAATGGCCTCCTCCTGTAACTGTATAATTGGCTCCATTGAACCGTCTTGGGACATTTTTTTAATATTGTGTTTTTTATATATGCATTTTTGAGGTTGTAATCTGATATCGTGACAGTGAGTCACTCACCTCCCTCCCCAAAAAAACTCACTCCGGCCTCCCTCCCCCCCCTCCCCCTCACTCCGGCCTCCCTCCCCCCTCCCTCCGGCCTCCCTCCCCCCACAACTACAGCACCTCCTGATTGAGTAGCTCTGAAGGTTTCCCCAGTATGAGCCAGTGGGTCGATAGTAATGAACCCCTACCTGTGCCGACAGCCCCTCTTGTGACCATAATGCACCCTGGCATCGAAGAGGTCTTTGAGAGTGAAGAGTTCACTGACGTGGAAGAAGTCTGGATGTTTCAGGGGGTCAGTCAATAGTCCGTCGTTCACTAGAACAGTGACACAGCGAACGGTTAACTCTCACAATTTACCACACCCGCGGATCACCTCCTCACACCCGCGGATCAGACTTTACATTGAGCCGACAGCACGTGGGTCCTGTACACTTTCTGACATCCCTCTCCACCTTCTCTTCCAGAATGATCATCACTCTGGACAAGGTCCTTGTCAACCATGGCCTTATTGTGGGCAATTGCATCGACATCCAGGCTTTGACTGAAACTGGGCTGGCGGGCAGTGACACCGTAGTCCCGAGTGAAACCTCCCCGTCTAGCAATACTTCCCACCACCTGCCCACCCAGACTCTGCCACAGTGGCAGTGTGGCCCTTAGCACCAAATCTCACCCTGATCTGTCCCTCTCTCCCTTAAAGCCATTGTTGTCTAACCCATAATCCGGCCCCCACCAAGTTTCACCCAGAGATAACCTCCCTCCCTCCGCCTCTGCACTGCGCGACTCCTAACGCTCTGTGATTTCAACCTCCATCTCTGCTCACCTTGCCCACTTTCTGAGTTCACAGCCCTCCTGTCCTCCCTCCATATAAACTGCCTCGTATCGCTCTCCACCCACATCCCCCTCCCAATCCCACTTCTTTCTGTCTCCGCCCTGGAAAAAAATCCTCCCCCAAGTCACTTACAACTGCACTTTCAAATTCCCAACTGTCCAGCCTCTGGCCCTCCATTCACCACGACATTTCAGCAGCTACCGATCTGCTCAGCCACACCCTCACCACCACCTTTGATGTCCTTGTCCTTATTAAAATCATTAATCTCTCTCAACCTGGTGGTTCCCCCAGTACAACCCTCATCTCCGCTCCCTTCAGCAGACTTGAGTGTTTATGTCGCACGACTGGTTTAGCCATTCATCACCAGATCTGATGGGACCACGTCAAGCACCATCGGGCCTAACTCACCTCGATTACAATCACCCACAACTTGAGGATTACCCTGGAGAGCAAAGTTAAACCCCGGCTTCCATTTTCTACTAACAAACATCACCTTAAAACCCCTCTTCCCTGCCTCCTTCACTCTCATCTCCAACAAGTGCGAGGAGCTCATGGGCTTAGTGACAATCCGTTCAGCTGCCTCTGCCACTTCCCTCCCTTCCACCAGCCGACTGGGCCAAATTTCCCCAAGCCCTAAGGTTCCCCTATGCCCGAGCCGACAGTGTAGCGCTCCCTCAGTACTGCCCCTCCGACAGTACAGCGCTCCCTCAGCACTGCCCCTCCGACAGTACAGCGCTCCCTCATTACTGCCCCTCCGACAGTGCGGCGCTCCCTCAGTACTGCCCCTCCGACAGTGCGGCACTCCCTCATTACTGCCCCTCCGACAGTGCAGCGTGCCCTCTGTACTGCCCCTCCGACAGTACAGCACTCCCTCAGTACTGCCCCTCCGACAGTGCAGCGCTCCCTCAGTACTGCCCCTCCGACAATGCGGCGCTCCCTCAGTACTGCCCCTCCGACAGTGCAGCGTTCCCTCAGTACTGCCCCTCCGACAGTGCAAAGCTCCCTCAGTACTGCCCCTCCGACAGTACAGTGCTCCCTCAGTACTGCCCCTCCGACAGTGCGGCGCTCCCTCAGTACTGTCCCTCCGACAGTGCGGCGCTCCCTCAGTACTGCCCCTCCGACAGTGCGGCGCTCCCTCAGTACTGCCCCTCCAACAGTACAGCGCTCCCTCAGTACTGCCCCTCCGACAGTGCGGCGCTCCCTCAGTACTGTCCCTCCGACAGTGCGGCGCTCCCTCAGTACTGCCCCTCCGACAGTGTGGCGCTCCCTCAGTACTGCCCCTCCGACAGTGCGGCACTCCCTCAGTACTGCCCCTCCGACAGTACAGCGCTCCCTCAGTACTGCCCCTCCAACAGTGCAGCGCTCCCTCAGTACTGCCCCTCCAACAGTACAGCGCTCTCTCAGTACTGCCCCTCTGACAGTGTCCGCCTGGATTATGGGCTCAAGTAAGGCTTAAACCCATGACCTCCCCTCAGAGGGGAGAGTGCGACTACTGAGCCATGGCTGACACCTGGGGTTTTGGGATTACATTCCACGAATCTGGGGTCCTTAACTCCAGATGGAAACACTCAATGTTCCGCAGTGATTAGCTCATCACTGACCTGCTTGCGATGGCTCCAGTAAGGCTGGGAGAGGCCCCGCAGCATGTCCCAACAGTTGGCCTTTCAGGTGGTGGCTGGGAACTGGCACAGATGGGCAGGAGCGGGTGGCTAAGCAGACCAATCTCGGCAGCACTGGGGGAAAGAGAGAGAGAACAGGGTTAGATATACATACAAATTACAACACAGAAACAGGCCATTCGGCCCATCCAGTCCATGTTGGCATTTGCCCTTCACACGAGTAAACAGTCCCAATTACATTTACCCACCCAGTTCCCACATTCTTTAAACAACTTGTATTTAAATTGCATCTTTAATGCACTAAAACGTCCCAAGGCGCTTCATCGGAGCGTTACTGAACAAAATTTGACACCGAGCCACATAAGGAGATATTAGGACAGGAGACCCGTCAACAGGCTCAGTGAGTGGGCGAGAACATGGCAGATGGATTATAATGTGGATAAATGTGAAGTTATCCACATTGGTAGAAAAAACAGAAAGGCAGAGTATTTCCTAAATGGTGAAAGATTGGGGAATGCAGATGCTCGAAGGGACCTGGGTGTCCTTGTACATGAGCCACTGAAAGTGAATGTGCAGGTGCAGCAAGCCATTAGGAAGGCAAATGGTATGCTGGCCTTCATTACAAGAGGATTTGAGTACAGGAGTAAAGAAGTCTTACTCCAATTATATAGGGCCTTGGTGAGACCACACCTGGAGTACTGTGTACAATTTTGGTCTCCTTACCCAAGGAAGGATATACTTGCCATAGAGGGAGTGCAACGAAGGTTCACGAGATTGATTCCTGGGATGGCGGGACTGTCGTATGAGAAGACATTGAGTAAACTAGGCCTGTATTCTCTTGAATTCAGAAGAATGAGAGGGGATCTCATTGAAGCATACAAAATTATTACAGGGCTTGATAGGGTGGATGCTGGGAGAATGTTTCCCTTGGCTGGGGAGTCTAGAACCAGGGGCCACAGCCTCAGGATAAAGGGTAGGCCATTCAGGACTGAGATGAAAAGAAATTTCTTCACACAGAGGGTGGTGAATCTTTGGAATTCTCTACCACAGAGGGCTGTGGAGGCTCAGTCATTGGGTATATTCAAAACAGAAGTCGATAGATTTCTGACTAGTAAGGGCATCAAGGGATATGGCGATAGGGCCAGTGAATGGAGTTGAGGCAGAAGATCAGCTATGATCTCATTGAATGGCGGAGCAGGCTCGAAGGGCCTCATTGAATGGCGGACCAGGCTTGAAGGGATTCTATTGTAAGGGGAATAGATAGGCGTTTCTGCGGCCGCAAACGAGACTCCAGGATGGTGTGTTGCCTCCCTGGTGTAAGGGTCAAGGATGTCTCAGAGCGGCTGCAGAACATTTTGGAAGGGGAGGGTAAACAGCCAGTTGTCGTGGTGCTTATAGGTACCAACGATATAGGTTAAAAAATGGGATGAGGTCCTAAAAGCTGAATATAGGGAGTTAGGAGGTAAATTAAAAAATAGGACCTCAAAGGTAGTAATCTCAGGATTGCTACCAGTGCCACGTGCTAATCAGAGTAGAAATAGAAGGATATTTCAGATGAATACGTGGCTAGAGGAATGGTGCAAGGGGGAAGGATTCAAATTCCTGGGACATTGGAACCGGTTCTGGGGGAGGTGGGACCAGTACAAACTGGACGGTTTGCACCTGGGCAGGACCGGGACTGATGTCCTAGGGGGGAGTGTTTGCTAGTGCTCTGAGGGAGGGTTTAAACTAAAATGGCAGGGGGTTGGGAACCTGAGCAGGGAGACAGAGGAAAGGGAAACAAGGATAGAAGCAAAAGACAGGAAGGAGAAAAACAAAGGTGGCAGTAAGAGAAATCAAGGGTTTAAATCAAACATGGCCACAGTAAATAATAATTCTAAAAGATCTAAGAGCGTTAAAAAAACAAGCCTGAAGGGTAGGGGCGCCAAAGTCGGCGGAGCGCAGGGTTTAGCGCAGCGATCGGAGTGATATCGATCGCCAGATATTCAGTTTCATTGCCCCTCGAGGGACACGGGGCGCGGCTCGAGGCGCTCCGCATCCCTCTTAGGGCGCTGAAACTGATTATCGCAGCGCAACGTGCCGCAGCGCCACACGCTGCGGCACGGCACGCTGCAGTACTGCAGGCCTTCCTCCCACTGTTAAGGGGGAGGTGCCTGCAACAGCGCGATCCCCGCTCGTGAGTGCCGGCAAATGAGCCCGGCACCAAGGAGAAGTGCCGGGCACTCGGGAAACAGCCGGCAATGCCACGGGGACGGAGGTGCTGGCAGGCGGCCGCCCCGCACCTCCACCTTAACTTGCGCCGCTGCCGGCACAGTAAGGCCCCGTGAACCAGGCGCGGGTAGTGAGCGGCGCAACTGCAGCGTTCGCTACCAAATATCGCGAACGGGGCACGAATGGGGCGCTGCGCACACCGATGACATCATCGGTGGCGGCGCAGCGCAAATGCCTAACGCCACCATTAACGCCCCTACTGAATATCGCCGGAGACGCAGCCAGTGGCACTACAGCCACTGACTGCCTCTTTAGGCGCTAACAGGTGGCGCTACTCACCCAATTTCTCCCCCTTTGTGTCTTAATGCGAGGAGCATTCGTAATAAGGTGGATGAACTAGCTGCACAAATAGAGGTAAACGAATATGATCTGATTGGGATTACAGAAACATGGCTCCAGGGTGGCCAAGGCTGGGAACTCAACATCCAGGGGTATTCAATATTCAGGAAAGATAGGCAAAAAGGAAAAGGAGGTGGGGTAGCATTGCTGGTTAAAGAGCAGATTAACACAATTGTAATGAAGGATATTAGCTTTGATGATGTGGAATCTGTATGGGTAGAACTGAGAAATACCAAGGGGCAGAAAACATTAGTGGGAGTGGTATATAGACCGCCAAACAGTAATGCAGAGGTTGGGGATGGCATTAAAAGGGAAATTATAGAAGCGTGCAATAAGGGCACAGCAGTTATCATGGGTGACTTTAATCTACATATAGATTGGGCTAACCAAATTAGTAACAATACTGTGGAGGAGGAATTCCTGGACTGTATACGGGATGGTTTCCTGGACCAATATGTCGAGGAAGCAACTGGAGATCAGGCCATCTTAGACTGGGTATTATGTGATGAGAAAGGATTAATTAGCAATCTTGTTGTGCGAGGCCCCTTGGGTCGGAGCGATCATAATATGAGAGAATTCTTCATTAAGATGGAGAGTGAAGTAGTTGACTCAGAGACTAGGGTCCTGAATTTAAATAAAGGAAACTACGATGGTATGAGGCGCGAGTTGATAGGATTGATTGGGGAATGTTAACTCAAAAGGTTGACGGTGGATAGGCAATGACAAACATTTAAAGATCGCATGGATGAACTGCAGAATTCGTTCACTCCTGTTTGGCATAAAAATAAAACAAAAAAGGTGGCTCAACCGTGGCTAACAAGGGAAATTAGGGATAGCATAAGATCCAAGGAGAGGACATATAAATTGGCCAGAAAAAGCAGCAAACCTGAGGATTGGGAGCAGTTTAGGATTCAGCAAAGGAGGACAAAGGGATTAATTAAGAGGGGGAAAATAGAGTATGAGAGTAAGCTTGCAGGGAACATAAAAACTGACTGTGAAAGCTTCTATAGATATGTAAAGAGAAAAAGATTGGTGAAGTCAAGCGTAGGTCCCTTGCAGTCAGAATCAGGGGAATTTATAATGGGGAACAAAGAAATGGCAGACCAATTAAATACATACTTTGGTTCTGTCTTCACAAAGGAGGACACAAATAACCTCCCAGAGACGTCGGGGAACATAGGGTCTAATGAGAGGGAGGAACTGAATGAAATCAGTATTTGTAGGGAAATGGCGTTAGTGATATTGATGGGATTGAAGGCTGATAAATCCCCAGGGCCTGATAATCTACATCCTAGGGTACTTAAGGAAGTGGCCCTAGAAATAGTAGATGCATTGCTGGTCATCTTCCAAAATTCTATAGACTCTGGAACAGTACCCATGGATTGGAGGGTAGCTAATGTTACCCGACTATTCAAAAAAGGTGGTAGAGAAAAAGCAGGAGATTATAGACCGGTAAGCCTGACATCGGTAGTGGGGAAAATGCTAGAGTCTATTATAAAAGATGTAATAGCAGAGCAATTGGAAAACAGTGACAGGATTGGACAAAGTCAACATGGATTTACAAAAGGTAAATCGTGCTCGACTAATCTACTGGAATTTTTTGAGGATATAACTGGTAAAATAGATAAGGGAGAACCGGTGGATGTGGTGTATTTGGACTTTCAGAAGGCTTTCGATAAGGTCCCGCATAAGAGATTAGTGTGCAAAATTAAGGCACATGGGATTGGGGGCAAGGTATTGACTTGGATAGATAACTGGTTGGCGGATAGAAAGCAAAGAGTTGGAATAAACGGGTCGTTTTCCGAGTGGCGGGCAGTGACTAGTGGGGTCCCGCAAGGATCGTTCCTAGGACCCCAGCTGTTCACAATATATATTAATGATCTGGACGAGGGAATTGGATGTAATATCTCCAAATTTGCAGACGACACAAAGCTGGGTGGGAGGGTATGCTGTGAGGAGGATGTCGTGAAACTCCAGTACGATTTGCACTATAATGTGGATAAATGTGAGGTTATCCACTTTGGTGGCAAAAACAGGAAGGCAGCTTATTATTTGAATGGCAATAGATTGGGAGAAGGGGAAGTGCAGAGAGACCTGGGTGTTCTTGTGCACCAGTCGCTGAAGGTAAGCATGCAGGTGCAGCAGGCAGTTAAGAAGGCAAATGGTATGTTGGCCTTCATAGCGAGAGGGTTCGAGTACAGGAACAAGGATGTCTTGCTACGGTTGTACAGGGCCTTGGTGAGACCACACCTTGAGTATTGTGTGCAGTTTTGGTCGCCTTATCTGAGGAAGGACGTTCTTGCCATGGAAGGAGTGCAGCGAAGATTCACCAGGCTGATACCTGGGATGGCAGGAATGACGTATGAGGAGAGATTGTGTTGATTGGGCTTATACTCACTGGAGTTTAGAAAATTGAGAGGGGGTCTCATCGAAACGTATAAAATTCTGTCAGGCCTGGACAGACTAGATGCAGGAAGGATGTTTCCGATGGCCGGGAAGTCCAGAACCAGGGGTCATAGTCTAAGGATAAGGGGTAAGCCATTTAGGACTGAAATGAGGAGGAATTTCTTCACCCAGAGAGTGGTGAATCTGTGGAATTCTCTGCCACAGAGGGCGGTGGAGGCCAGTTCATTAAATATATTCAAGAAGGAGTTGGATATATTTCTTAAGGGTAAAGCGATCAAGGGATAGGGAGAGAAGGCAGGGACAGGGTACTGAATTTGGATGATCAGCCATGATCTCATTGAATGGCGGAGCAGGCTCGAGGGGCCGAATGGCCTACTCCTGCTCCTATCTTCTATGTTTCTAATACATTGGGAGAAGGAGAAGTGCAACGAGACCTGGGTGTCCTTGTGCACCAGTCGCTGAAGGTAAGCATGCAGCTGCAGCAGGCGGTTAAGGCGGCAAATGATATGTTGGCCTTCGTAGCGAGAGGGTTCGAGTACAGGAGCAAGGATGTCTTGCTGCAGTTGTACAGGGCCTTGGTGAGACCACACCTCGAGTATTGTGTGCAGTTTTGGTCACGTATCCTGAGGAAGGATGTTCATGGAGGGAGTGCAGCGAAGATTCACCAGACTGATACCTGGGATGGCAGGAATGACGTATGAGGAGAGATTGGGTCGATTGGGCTTATACTCGCTGGAGTTTAGAAGAATGAGAGGGGATCTCATTGAAACTTATAAAATTCTAACAGGACTAGACAGACTAGATGCAGGAAGGATGTTCCCGACGGTCGGGGAGTCCAGAACCAGGGGTCACAGTCTAAGGATAAGGGGTAAGCCATTTCGGACAGACATGAGGAGGAATTTCTTCACCCAGAGAGTGGTGAACCTGTGGAATTCTCTACCTCAGAAGGCAGTGGAGGCCAATTCGTTAAATATATTCAAGGAGTCAGATATATTTCTTAAGGCTAAAGGGATCAAGGGATATGGAGAGAAAGCAGGGACAGGGTACTGAATTTGGATGATCAGCGATGATCTCATTGAATAAGAAGATAAGAAATAGGAGGAGTAGGCCAATCGGCCCCTCGAGCCTGCTCCGCCATTCAATAAGATCATGGCTGATCTGATCCTAACCGCCAATCCACTATCACAGAACCATCTCCTGAATCTAACAGAATTAGACACACGAAATAGGAGCAGGATCAGGCTACACGGCCCCTGGGCCCGCTCCGCTACCCACAGGGCCATGGCCGATCCGAACCTAGACTCATGTCCAAATTCCTGCCCGCTCCCCGTAACCTTTAATTCCCTTTACTTCTAGGAAACTGTCTATTTCTGTTTTAAATTTATGTAATGATGTAGCTTCTACAGCTTTTTGGGGCAGCATATTCCATGGACCTACCACCCTCTGAGCGAAGTAGTTCCTCCTCATCTCAGTTTTGAAAGAGCAGCCCCTTATTCTAAGACTATGCCCCCTAGTTCTAGTTTCACCCATCATCGGGAACATCTTCCCCGCTTCCACCCGATCCAACCCCTTCACAATCTTATATGTTTCAATAAGATCGCCTCTCATTCTTCTGATCTCCAATGAGTAGAGTCCCAATCTACTCAACCTCTCCTCATATGTCCATCCCCTCATCCCCGGGATTAACCGAGTGAACCTTCTTTGCACTGACTCGAGAGCAAGTATGTCCTTCCTTAAGTATGGACACCAAAACTGTATGCAGTATTCCAGGTGCGGTCTCACCAATACCTTGTACAACTGAAGCAATACCTCCCTATTTTTATATTCTATCCCCCTAGCAATGAAAGCCAACATTCCATTGGCCTTCTTAATCACTTGCTGCACCTGCATACTAACCTTTTGAGTTTCGTGCACCAGGACCCCCAGATCCCTTTGTACTTCAGTACTTTCCAGTTTCTTGCCATTAAGATAATAACTTGCTCTACGATTTTTCCTGCCAAAGTGCATAACCTCACACTTTCCAGTATTGTATTCCATCTGCCAAATCTCTGCCCACTTACTTAGCCTGTCTATGTCCCCTTGCAGGTTTTTTATGTCCTCCTCACTCACTACTTTCCCTCCCATCTTAGTATCAGCTGCAAACTTTGATATGTTGCACTCGGTCCCCTCCTCCAAATCGTTAATATAGATTGTAAAGAGTTGGGGACCCAGCACTGACCCCTGCGGGACACCACTAGTTACTGATTGCCAGTCTGAGAATGAACCATTTATCCCAACTCTCTGCCTTCTGTTAGATAGCCAATCCTCTATCCATGCCAGAATATTACCCCCAATCCTGTGATTTTTTATCTTAAGCAATAATCTTTTGTGTGGCACCTTGTCAAATGCCTTTTGGAAGTCTAAATACACTATGTCCACTGGTTCCCCTTTATCCACCCTATACGTTACTTCCTTAAAGAACTCCAGCAAATTTGTCAAACATGACTTCCCCTTCATAAAACTATGCTGACTTTGTCCTATTAAATTATGATTATCCAAATGTCCTGTTACTGTCTCCTTAATAATGGACTCCAAAATTTTGCCCACCACAGATGTTAGGCTAACCGGTCTATAGTTTCCAGCCTTCTGTCTACTGCCCTTTTTAAATAAGGGTGTTACATTAGCAGTTTTCCTGTCTGCTGGGACCTTTGCCTAGTCCAGGGGAGTTTTGGAAAATTATTACCAATGCATCCACAATCCCTACCCGCCACTTCCCTCAGACCCGAGGATGTAAGCCATCAGATCCAGGTGATTTATCCGCCTTGAGTCCCATTATTTTACCGAGTACGGGCTCGAGGGACCGAATGGCCGACTCCTGCTCCTATCTTCTGTGTTTCTATGCCTGGCCTGCTGAGTTTTTGCAGCGTTTTCTGTTGTTCAGATTCATCCGCAGTATTTTTCTATCGCCAATATATCCTTCCAGAGGGGGCCGGTTTTGGGTTTTTAGGGGGTGGGTGGTTTTATTTGCGGTTTTGGGGGGTTTGGGTTATTTTTCACTCACCGCTCTGCAGCAACCTCAATCGCTTTCGATCGCCTTAAATTCAACAAAACTTTATGAACACGAAACGCAAGATCACTGCGGCACTTTCGGCGTCGCCCTCACCAACATGGCGCCGCACCCTCCGCCCTCACCAACATGGCGCCACGCCTGAAGCTGGTTCTGTCACTTTGCCCCGAATTCGCAGATGGAAAACGGCAGCAGAAAAGGCGGGAAATTGACCCCAAACCCCGGGCTCAGAATCACACCCAGACCCGCCATTTCTCTCAATAACGGGAAGGCGCCGTGTTCTTCATGTTTCCAGCAATGTTTTATTTTAATAATATATTCCAATTTAATGACAAGCGGAAAAGTTCATTTAGTTTCAGTTCGCAAATTGTGGACAAACTGGAGAAACCACAAAGAAGGAAAGAGGCGGCGACACCGGCCCCGAGATACACAGCCCCTCCCTCTTTCCCCCCCCCCCCTCCCTCTTCCCCCCCCCCTCCCCTCTTCCCCCCCCCCCCTCCCTCTTTCCCCCCCCCCTCCCTCTTTCCCCCCCCCCCCTCCCTCTTTCCCCCCCCCCCCCTCCCTCTTTCCCCCCCCCCCCCCTCCCTCTTTCCCCCCCCCCCCCCTCCCTCTTTCCCCCCCCCCCCCTCTTTCCCCCCCCCCCCCTTCTTCCCCCCCCCCCCCTCTTTCCCCCCCCCCCCCCCCTCCTCTTTCCCCCCCCCCCCCCCTCTTTCCCCCCCCCCCCTCTTTCCCCCCCCCTCTTTCCCCCCCCTTTCCCCCCCCCTCTTCCCCCCCTCCCTCCCTCTTTCCCCCCCCCCCCCTCCCTCTTCCCCCCCCTCCCTCTTTCCCCCCCCCTCCCTCTTTCCCCCCCCCCCCCTCCCTCTTTCCCCCCCCCCTCCCTCTTTCCCCCCCCCCCCTCGCCCTCTTTCCCCCCCCCCCCCTCCCCCCTCTTTCCCCCCCCCCCTCCCTCTTTCCCCCCCCCCCCTCCCTCTTTCCACCCCCCCTCTTTCCCCCCCCCCCCTCTTTCCCCCCCCCCTCTTTCCCCCCCCCCCCCCTCTTTCCCCCCCCCTCCCTCTTTCCCCCCCCCCCCCTCTTTCCCCCCCCCCCCCCCTCTTTCCCCCCCCCCTCACTCTTTCCCCCCCCCCCCCTCTTTCCCCCCCCCCTCCCTCTTTCCCCCCCCCTCCCTCTTTCCCCCCCCCCTCCCTCTTTCCCCCCCCCCTCCCTCTTTCCCCCCCCCCTCCCTCTTTCCCCCCCCCTCCCTCTTTCCCCCCCCCCTCCCTCTTTCCCCCCCCCCCTCCCTCTTTCTCCCCCCCCCCCCTCCCTCTTTCCCCCCCCCCCCTCCCTTCTTT